>NC_135815.1:25818079-26133315 GCF_964213995.1 Mustelus asterias | reverse complement strand
GGGGCGGGGAGGAAGTGGGGGCGGGGGGGAAGTGGGGGCGGGGGGGAAGTGGGGGCGGGGGGAAGTGGGGGCGGGGGGAAGTGGGGGCGGGGGGAAGTGGGGGCGGGGGGAAGTGGGGGCGGGGGGGAAGTGGGGGCGGGGGGGAAGTGGGGGCGGGGGGGAAGTGGGGGCGGGGGGGAAGTGGGGGCGGGGGGGAAGTGGGGGCGGGGGGGAAGTGGGGGCGGGGGGGAAGTGGGGGCGGGGGAAGAAGTGGGGGCGGGGGGAAGTGGGGGCGGGGGGGAAGTGGGGGCGGGGGAGAAGTGGGGGCGGGGGAGAAGTGGGGGCGGGGGAGAAGTGGGGGCGGGGGAGAAGTGGGGGCGGGGGAGAAGTGGGGGCGGGGGAGAAGTGGGGGCGGGGGAGAAGTGGGGGCGGGGAGAAGTGGGGGCGGGGGAGAAGTGGGGGCGGGGGAGAAGTGGGGGCGGGGGAGAAGTGGGGGCGGGGGAGAAGTGGGGGCGGGGGAGAAGTGGGGGGCGGGGGAGAAGTGGGGGCGGGGGAGAAGTGGGGGCGGGGGAGAAGTGGGGACGGGGGAGAAGTGGGGACGGGGGAGAAGTGGGGACGGGGGAGAAGTGGGGACGGGGGAGAAGTGGGGGCGGGGGGAAGTGGGGGCGGGGGGGAAG
The DNA here is from genome assembly GCF_964213995.1 of Mustelus asterias. Lineage (NCBI taxonomy): Eukaryota > Metazoa > Chordata > Chondrichthyes > Carcharhiniformes > Triakidae > Mustelus > Mustelus asterias. The sequence continues at coordinate 26,132,659 of NC_135815.1, read as the reverse complement.
TGGGGGCGGGGTAGTGGGGGCGGGGGAGAAGTGGGGGCGGGGGAGAAGTGGGGGCGGGGGAGAAGTGGGGGCGGGGGAGAAGTGCGGGCGGGGGAGAAGTGCGGGCGGGGGAGAAGTGCGGGCGGGGGAGAAGTGCGGGCGGGGGAGAAGTGCGGGCGGGGGAGAAGTGCGGGCGGGGGAGAAGTGCGGGCGGGGGAGAAGTGCGGGCGGGGGAGAAGTGCCGGCGGGGGACAAGTGCCGGCGGGGGAGAAGTGGGGGCGGGGGAGAAGTGGGGGCGGAGGGGAGGTGGGGGCGGGGGGAAGTGGGGGCGGAGGGGAAGTGGGGGCGGGGGGGGAAGTGGGGGCGGGGGGGATGTGGGGGGTGTGGTGGGGGGGAAGTTGGGGGTGGGGTGGGGGGAAAGTGGGGGTGGGGGAAAGTGGGGGTGGGGCAGAAAGTGGAGTGGGGGCAGAAAGTGGAGTGGGGGAAGTGGGGGTGGAGGGGAAAGTGGGGGTGGAGGGGGAAGTGGGGGCGGGGGGGAAGTGGGGGCGGGGGGGAAGTGGGGGCGGGGGGGAAGTGGGGGCGGGGGGGAAGTGGGGGCGGGGGGGAAGTGGGGGCGGGGGGGAAGTGGGGGCGGGGGGGAAGTGGGGGCGGGGGGGAAGTGGGGGCGGGGGGGAAGTGGGGGCGGGGGGGAAGTGGGGGCGGGGGGGAAGTGGGGGCGGGGGGGAAGTGGGGGCGGGGGGGAAGTGGGGGCGGGGGGGAAGTGGGGGCGGGGGGGAAGTGGGGGCGGGGGGGAAGTGGGGGCGGGGGGAAGTGGGGGCGGGGGGGAAGTGGGGGCGGGGGGGAAGTGGGGGCGGGGGGGAAGTGGGGGCGGGGGAGTACTGGGGGCGGGGGAGTACTGGGGGCGGGGGAGAAGTGGGGGCGGGGGAGAAGTGGGGGCGGGGGAGAAGTGGGGGCGGGGGAGAAGTGGGGGCGGGGGAGAAGTGGGGGCGGGGGAGAAGTGGGGGCGGGGGAGAAGTGGGGGCGGGGGAGAAGTGGGGGCGGGGGAGAAGTGGGGGCGGGGGAGAAGTGGGGGCGGGGAAGAAGTGCGGGTGGGGGAGAAGTGCGGGGGGGGAGAAGTGGGGGCGGGGGAGAAGTGGGGGCGGAGGGGAGGTGGGGGCGGGGGGAAGTGGGGGCGGAGGGGAAGTGGGGGCGGGGGGGAAGTGGGGGCGGGGGGGATGTGGGGGGTGTGGTGGGGGGGAACTTGGGGGTGGGGTGGGGGGAAAGTGGGGGTGGGGGAAAGTGGGGGTGGGACAGAAAGTGGAGTGTGGGCAGAAAGTGGAGTGGGGGAAGTGGGGGTGGAGGGGAAAGTGGGGGTGGAGGGGGTAGTAGGGGTGGGGGAAAGTGAGGGTTGGGGGAAAGTGAGGGTGGGGGGAAAGTGAGGGTGGGGGGAAAGTGAGGGTGGAGGGGGTAGTGGGGGTGGGCGAAAGTGAGGGTTGGGGGAAAGTGAGGGTGGGGGGAAAGTCGGGGTGGAGGGGGTAGTGGGGGTGGGGGAAAGTGAGGGTTGGGGGAAAGTGCGGGTGGAGGGAAAGTGAGGGTGGGGGGAAAGTGAGGGTGGGGGGAAAGTGGGGGCGGGGGGGGGAAGTGGGGGCGGGGGGGCAAGTGGGGGCGGGGGGCAAGTGGGGGCGGGGGGGCAAGTGGGGGCGGGGGGGCAAGTGGGGGCGGGGGGGCAAGTGGGGGCGGGGGGGCAAGTGGGGGCGGGGGGGAAGTGGGGGCGGGGGGGAAGTGGGGGCGGGGGGAAGTGGGGGCGGGGGGGAAGTGGGGGCGGGGGGGAAGTGGGGGCGGGGGGGAAGTGGGGGCGGGGGGAAGTGGGGGCGGGGGGGAAGTGGGGGCGGGGGGGAAGTGGGGGCGGGGGGGAAGTGGGGGCGGGGGGGAAGTGGGGGCGGGGGGGAAGTGGGGGCGGGGGGGAAGTGGGGGCGGGGGGGAAGTGGGGGCGGGGGGGAAGTGGGGGCGGGGGGGAAGTGGGGGCGGGGGGGAAGTGGGGGCGGGGGGGAAGTGGGGGCGGGGGGGAAGTGGGGGCGGGGGGGAAGTGGGGGCGGGGGGGAAGTGGGGGCGGGGGGGAAGTGGGGGCGGTGGGGAAGTGGGGGCGGGGGGGAAGTGGGGGCGGGGGGAAGTGGGGGCGGGGGGGAAGTGGGGGCGGGGGGGAAGTGGGGGCGGGGGGGATGTGGGGGCGGGGGGGAAGTGGGGGCGGGGGGAAGTGGGGGCGGGGGGAAGTGGGGGCAGGGGGGAAGTTGGGGCGGGGGGGAAGTGGGGGGGAAGTGGGGGCGGGGGGGAAGTGGGGGCGGGGGGGAAGTGGGGGCGGGGGGGAAGTGGGGGCGGGGGGGAAGTGGGGGCGGGGGGGAAGTGGGGGCGGGGGGGAAGTGGGGGCGGGGGGGAAGTGGGGGCGGGGGGGGAAGTGGGGGCGGGGGGGGGAAGTGGGGGCGGGGGGGAAGTGGGGGCGGGGGGGAAGTGGGGGCGGGGGGGAAGTGGGGGCGGGGGGGAAGTGGGGGCGGGGGTGAAGTGGGGGCGGGGGTGAAGTGGGGGCGGGGGGGAAGTGGGGGCGGGGGGGAAGTGGGGGCGGGGGGGAAGTGGGGGCGGGGGGAAGTGGGGGCGGGGGGGAAGTGGGGGCGGGGGGAAGTGGGGGCGGGGGGGAAGTGGGGGCGGGGGGGAAGTGGGGGCGGGGGAGAAGTGGGGGCGGGGGAGAAGTGGGGGCGGGGGAGAAGTGGGGGCGGGGGAGAAGTGGGGGCGGGGGGAAGTGGGGGGGGGGGGAAGTGGGGGCGGGGGGGAAGTGGGGGCGGGGGGGAAGTGGGGGCGGGGGGGAAGTGGGGGCGGGGGGGAAGTGGGGGCGGGGGGGAAGTGGGGGCGGGGGGGAAGTGGGGGCGGGGGTGAAGTGGGGGCGGGGGGGAAGTGGGGGCGGGGGGGAAGTGGGGGCGGGGGGAAGTGGGGGCGGGGGGGAAGTGGGGGCGGGGGGGGAAGTGGGGGCGGGGGGGGAAGTGGGGGCGGGGGGGGAAGTGGGGGCGGGGGGGGGAAGTGGGGGCGGGGGGGGAAGTGGGGGCGGGGGGGGAAGTGGGGGCGGGGGGAAGTGGGGGCGGGGGGGAAGTGGGGGCGGAGGGAAGTGGGGGCGGAGGGAAGTGGGGGCGGGGGGGAAGTGGGGGCGGGGGGAAGTGGGGGCGGGGGGAAAGTGGGGGCGGGGGGAAAGTGGGAGGGGGTAAGTGGGAGTGGGGGAAAGTGGGGGAAAGTGGGGGTGGAGGGGATATTGAGGTGGGAGGAAAGTGGGGGTCAGGGGCAAGTGGGGTTGGGGGGGAAAGTGGGGGTGGGGGGAAAGTGGGGGTGGGGGGAAAGTGGGGGTGGGGGGAAAGTGGGGGTGGGGGGAAACTGGGGGTGGGGGGAAACTGGGGGTGGGGGGAAAGTGGGGGTGGGGGGAAACTGGGTGTGGGGGGAAAGTGGGGGTGGGGGGAAAGTGGGGGCGGGGGGAAAGTGGGGGCGGGGGGAAAGTGGGGGCGGGGGGAAAGTGGGGGGCGGGGGGAAAGTGGGGGCGGGGGGAAAGTGGGGGCGGGGGGAAAGTGGGGGCGGGGGGAAAGTGGGGGCGGGGGGAAAGTGGGGGCGGGGGGAAAGTGGGGGCGGGGGGAAAGTGGGGGCGGGGGGAAAGTGGGGGCGGGGGGAAAGTGGGGGCGGGGGGAAAGTGGGGGCGGGGGGAAAGTGGGGGCGGGGGGAAAGTGGGGGCGGGGGGAAAGTGGGGGTGGGGGGAAAGTGGGGGTGGGGGGAAAGTGGGGGTGGGGGGAAAGTGGGGGTGGGGGGAAAGTGGGGGTGGGGGGAAAGTGGGGGTGGGGGGAAAGTGGGGGTGGGGGGAAAGTGGGGGTGGGGGGAAAGTGGGGGTGGGGGGAAAGTGGGGGTGGGGGGAAAGTGGGGGCGGGGGGAAAGTGGGGGCGGGGGGAAACTGGGGGCGGGGGGAAAGTGGGGGCGGGGGGAAAGTGGGGGCGGGGGGAAAGTGGGGGCGGGGGAAAGTGGGGGCGGGGGGAAAGTGGGGGCGGGGGGGAAGTGGGGGCGGGGGGGAAGTGGGGGCGGGGGGGAAGTGGGGGCGGGGGGGAAGTGGGGGCGGGGGGGAAGTGGGGGCGGGGGGGAAGTGGGGGCGGGGGGGAAGTGGGGGCGGGGGGGAAGTGGGGGCGGGGGGGAAGTGGGGGCGGGGGGGAAGTGGGGGCGGGGGGGAAGTGGGGGCGGGGGGGAAGTGGGGGGGGGAAGTGGGGGCGGGGGGAAGTGGGGGCGGGGGGAAGTGGGGGCGGGGGGAAGTGGGGCGGGGGGAAAGTGGGGCGGGGGGAAAGTGGGGGCGAGGGGAAAGTGGGGGCGGGGGGAAAGTGGGGGCGGGGGGAAAGTGGGGGCGGGGGGAAAGTGGGGGCGGGGGGAAAGTGGGGGCGGGGGGAAAGTGGGGGCGGGGGGAAAGTGGGGGCGGGGGGAAAGTGTGGGCGGGGGGAAAGTGTGGGCGGGGGGGAAGTGGGATGGGGGAAGTGGGAGTGGGGAAAGTGGTGGTGGAGGGGATATTGGGGTGGGAGGAAAGTGGGGGTCGGGGGCAAGTGGGGTTCGGGCGGAAAGTGGGGGTGGGCGGAAAGTGGGGGTGGGGAGAAAGTGGGGGTGGGTGGGATGTGGGGGTGGGGGAAAAAGTGGGGGGAAACTGGGGGTGGGGGAAAGTGGGGTTGGGGGGGAAGTGGGGGGGAAGTGGGGGTGGGGGGGAAAGTGGGGGTGGCGGGGAAAGTGGGGGTGGGGGGAAAGTGGGGGTGGGGGGAAAGTGGGGGTGGGGAAAGTGGGGGAGGGGCAGAAAGTGGAGTGGGGGCAGAAAGTGGAGTGGGGGAAGTTGGGGTGGGGGTAAGTGGGGGTGGTGGGGGAAAGTGGGGGTGGAGGGGAAAGTGGGGGTGGAGGGGATAGTGCGGGTGGGGGGAAGTGAGGGTGGGGGGAAGTGAGGGTGGGGGGAAAGTGGGGGTGGGGGGAAAGTGGGGGTGGGGGGAAAGTGGGGGTGGCGGGAAAGTGGGGGTGGCGGGAAAGTGGGGGTGGGGGAGGGAAAGTGGGGGTGGGGGGGAAAGTGGGGGTGGGGGGAAAGCGGGGGGGGGAAAGCGGGGGGGGGGAAAGCGGGGGGGGGGGAAGCGGGGGGGGGGGAAAGCGGGGGTGGGACGGAAAGTGGGGGTGGGACAGAAAGCGGAGTGGGGACAGAAAGCGGAGTGGGGGCAGAAAGCGGAGTGGGGGAAGTGGGGGCGGGGGGGGTAGTGGGGGTGGGGGGGAAGTGAGGGGCGGGGGGAAGTGGGGTTGGGGGGGAAGTGGGGTTGAGGGGGGAAGTGGGGTTGGGGGGGAAGTGGGGTTGGGGGGGAAGTGGTGTTGGGGGGGAAGTGGTGTTGGGGGGGAAGTGGTGTTGGGGGGGAAGTGGGGTTGGGGGGGAAGAGAGGGTGGGGAGGGGAAGTGGGGGTGGGGAGGCGGGGTCGGGGGAGGCGGGGTCGGGGGAGGCGGAGTCGGGGGAGGGCGAAGTGGGGGGGGAAGTGGGGGGAAGGGAGGAAGGAGGAAGTGGGGGGAAGTGGGGGAAGGGGGGAATTGAGGGGAAGTGGGAGGGAAGTGGGAGGGGGAAGTGGGGGGAGGGGGAAGTGGGAGGGTGAAGTGGGGGGCTGAAGTGGGGCGGTGAAGTGGGGGGGGTGAAGTGGGGGGGGTGAAGTGGGGGGGGTGAAGTGGGGGGGTGAAGTGGGGGGGGGAAGTGGGGGGGGAAGTGGGGGGAAGTGGGGGGAAGTGGGGGGAAGTGGGGGAAGGGGGGAAGTGGAGGGGAAGTGGAGGGGAAGTGGGGGGAAGGATGGGGAAGTGGGGGGAAAGGAAGGGGGGAAGTGGGGAGAAAGGGGCGGAAGGGGGAATTGGGGGGTAGAAGTGCGGGAGAAGTGGGGGAGGGGGGAAGGAGATGAAGGGGAGGGGTGAAGGGGGGGAGGGGAGAAGGGGGAGAAGTGGAGGGGGAAGTGGGGGGGAAGTGGGGGGGAGTGGGGGGGGAGTGGGGGGGGAGTGGGGGGGGAGTGGGGGGGGAGTGGGGGGGAGAGTGGGGGGGGAGTGGGGGGGGAGTGGGGGGGGTAGTGGGGGGGTGGGGTGGGGAAGGGGGAAGTGGGGAATGATGAGAAAAGGGAGGGGTCTTTGCTTTGAATTATACCTCAAGCAATAATAGCATTTTCAGGAATGAAGATCACTTTATTGAAGCAATTGCACTCGCTCACTCTCAATGCAATTGGTAAAACCCGAATTGATACCTCAAACTACAAAATTATTAAGAGACCTATTCAAGCCGATTCCTAACCTCAGGTGGGTTGACACTGAGAAGTAATGCTCGGCCTGCCAAGACTGACAGACAACTGCAACAAACAATTAAGTACATCAGACTGGGCTACTGGCCAAAAAACAATTACAAATTTCAATCAAATCAACCTAGAAGCTATTTGAAATCTGTTCCCCTCTTCATATCACTTCGAGTAACAGTGTTGTCAACATACATTAGAATTTGAGTGTCAGCAACAACAGATAATTTTTTTTTCAATCACAGTTTTCTTTCCCGCTTCTCTCGAGCAGGTGCCAAATGTCACTGAAATATGGGTCTCCAGGCACCCTTTGGTACATCATCCAAAGTGTCACGTATCAATATCTGCACATAAGCGATGTCCAGGAGGGAATCCCAGGACAGCAATCAAGATTGCCTGTTTTTTTTTTATTCTCCTCTCCCTTGCCTCGGGTACTGAGGCCGACTGCAATAATCAATTACTGCTAACTCAACAAGGACCACAGATCAGAGAATAGTCCACTGCATTAATTGTGTACTGCGACATGGTGTACTAAAACAGAGGTTCAGCCTGATAATTAGAAGTTCATGCTACAAAACAAAGAGAAAACCTCAGGGTGAAGTCCCACAGGTACAACAGACAGCGGTGATTGATGTTCAACAGACCCCATAATTTGCGTTCTACAATGGATCATATCATTACCCAGTTCCTGGAATTCACAAACTACTATTTGGAATATTTCTGTTCAGTTTTCTTTAAAAATGATGCAAATAAGATTAGCCAAACCCTATTCCCTGGTGAATATAATTTGTAAGCCAAGCATAGTGGAATGGTGCAGTCAAATAAGTACAGGTACCAATGTAGTGCAACATGGAGTTCGCTCTCTGCTAGGGACAAACAAAGCTCTACAACTGTGCACACTGAGCAATAAAGATGGCTGCAGCCTTATCTAGGTTTTTGCCTGTGATCCTGTCTGGCTGTACTGAATGACAGTCTCTGGGAATGTTCCCTGGTAACTGACCGCATTAACCCTGGCTTCCTGTGTACATGCTAGTTGATGCCTCTCCACATTAACAAGGGCTTTAATGATCTGAAGTTGGGACTTCCCAGGCAGCTCAATGGGTACACATCAGGAAAATCTCTTGTTTTCTTCTAATTTTGGAGTTGTTTAACTCGCCTTTTGCCTTTATACATACATACATACAATCCCTCGAGTGCAGAAGGAGGCCATTCGGCCATTCCTGCACCGACCGCAATCCCACCTAGGCCCTATCTCTGTAACCCCACACATTTACCCTAGCTAGTCCCCCTGACACAAGGGGGCAATTTAGCCTGGCCAATCCACCTAACCCACACATCTTTGGGCTGTGGGAAGAAACTGGAGCACCCGGCGGAAACCCACGGAGACATGGGGAGAATGTGCAGGCTCCACACAGACAGTGACCCGAGCCAGGAATCGAACCCGGGACCCTGGCGCTGTGAGACAGCAGTGCTAACCACTGTGCTACCGTGCGCTTTCTAATGCATGTTCGCAGACTCAGAGATGATCACTGCAGATTAAATCAACAATTTAACCCTTTTCCAGCTTTGAATAAGGATCTATTTAGTGGTGTATGAACAAAATCGAGATCCCCATTTAACAGTGGCTGGTATCTTTGCAAGCATTGCCTTCACCCGAGCAAAGAACAAAGAATAGTACTGCACAGGAACAGGCCCTTTGGCCCACCAAGTCTGTGCCGACACAGATGCCTCTCTAATCTAATATTTTCTTGCCTCTATGTGGTCCATATCCCTTTATTCCTTGTCTATTCACGTATCTATCCAGATGCCTCTTGAACATTGTTATAGTTGCTATTCACTCAACTCTCTTTCGGTGCTTTTTGTAAATGGGCTCACGCATTTTCTTGTTTTCAGGTCCACTGAAAGGCCTCCAACAGAATTGTTGCTCTAGTTCTTCTCAAATGCTGATGGTTCTGCACAGTATTTCCGGCATTCTTTCATTTTTACCCTTGGTTTGTGCAGAGTTGACTGACCTCAGCCAAGATGTCAGTGGAACTACTAAAATTGGAGTCAGTATCCTTCAAAAAGGAACAAAATTAAAATATTGGCCAGGATTCTTAATTCTAATCTCTGTCCGGTGAAATCTGGCCAGATAGTGAATGTCTCCGAATTGGCTCAGTTGTGAACAATTCAGCTGATGACTTCGCTCATATGTAGAATTGCTGAGATATCAGAAATTACTCAATGCTTTAGAAACAAGGTCTGAGCACAAATCACCATCCTCAGGTTTGGGTCGAAGCAAACAAAGAAAATTGTCATGGAGGGGATCAGAGGATGCTCTGCGTGTTGAAGGCGACACTTACAATTAGTTTGCGCCATTCATTGGACTTCAAGCATGCTACTCCACTGTACCACCCACAGGTAAAAATTTGGAGAAAACTGGTTAAATTCCTACACTTCCTTAGTGATGCAGGAGTTTGGTAATGACTAGATGAAAGTTATTGATCACTGAAAGGAACTTTGAGGTTCAAACATTGCTTAGCTCATCTTAGGCTCAGAGTGTAAATTTATACCCTCATCATAAATATATCTGGCTTGTTTCCTACCTCCATGTAACAGATACGGACGTTATATCGAGGCTTCTTTTTTTTAAGCAAGGACACTGAGCTGTAGTCTTGGTGGTAGTTAATCCTACAGTACTCATTTAACTTGAAAATGAACTAAAATATGATTCAAGAAATCTGAATTTAAGGTATGTAAAGCTGGATTATCATGTCAAATTGCACATCGAATACACTGTGTTTAAAACTTTGTTGGCTAGCTTTGCAATTTATTTATTCTTGGCTTTATTTTTTTTTAAATACTTGCAAGTACCTGACCATATTGAAAAACCAAAAAATCACCAAGACTTTGACAGCACCACTGATTTTCAGTAATACTCTTCATTACAAATAATTCATATCTGTCAAAATTATTCTGATCTGTTTGCACATTAACAGAATCACATTTTAAATTAAACCAAAAATAATAAAATTCCATGCTATACTGCCACGCAAACCCCCAACATCCAAACGTATAAAAATATAAATCATCCTTCCCACAAACTGTAGAGTCATGTCAGGTCACAATGACATGGGGCCTGGGAGTCATTTAGTACCTCATTCTTCATGTCTGACTATATGCTGGCTATTTAGCTCTGGAGGGCATCATTCACATGTACACAGTTTCTAATAGCGCACAACCGGAGCACCAAGAACTTGAACGCTGGCTGCTTTTCTCCTCAATAGCCAGGGGCAGCGAGGTTAACCTTAGCAACCATCACAAGTATGGCTGAGAATCAATTACCTCAGGAACGATCCTGGGTTGAACCTGATCTGTTTGACTCAGTGCTCCCCTGATGTTACTGTAGCTAAATGGCTAATCTGTTATGCTTTTGTAAAATACTTATTTATAACATAGGTACTGCAGGATTTAATTTACAGCACTTCCATCTGTTAAAATCTAGAACTTAAGTGCAAGACAGTTCCAAGACTGTAAAGAGTTGGTGAAGAAACAATCAATCTCAAGTTCCATAGCTTTGAGAAAGGAGCTAAAATAGTAAATAGTGTGATAAGTCTTGAGTTCAATGTAGAAAGGTGCAATATAACAATCAATATATATTAATTCAAAACAAATAAAGCTATTTTGTTTGCATTATCCACATTCTCATAATAGCAAAAGCCAAATTAAAAAGAATAGTAATCTTTTAATTTGCAGTCAACGATTTTGTGCTGTAATTGATAAACTGATGTTAGAAAACAGAAGGAAGGTTGAGCAGACCAGTTTTCTTTTCAAAAATATACTTCATTCGTCTAAAATCTGAAAGACACATTACAAAGCATTTCAACTTGTTATAACAGTAAAATACAATATATTCATATTTTCTCCATAGATCAAGGTGCACTCTGGAGTGCTTCAGTTCCGTAATGAGAACATTACAAACAGACCACTTTATTGTTTTTAAATTTTTACTCCATTCTTAAAATTACAAAGCTAATGTGCAGAGTGGGCCAGGCAAGCCCAAATCCATCTCCTTGTTTGCTCCAAAAATCATATTCAAATTGAATCCAATTCATGGTCCCCACGAGAGATACAAGCTGACAAGATAAGGCATTGCACCCCATCTTGGGCTTGATATCAACACACACTTGATCTTAACCAAAAGGCCGAGGAGCAGACCACTTTCTATTTGTACAAGCCACATTGACACACGTTAACAGTAGCAGCAGTTTACATTATTAACACTTAACCTCATTACAGGCTACACATTTTTCCATAACCTTGGGAAATAAAAGCACAGACTTGCTAGAACTGCTGTTACTAACATAGGTGATCACAACATCACACAATAAGCTACTCTGTGCTCTTAAGTAAAGAATGATGCATATCTGAAGGTAAAAGGTTCAAATCTAACAGGTATTTACATATTATTCAAATAAGGGCCACAACCTTGCACTGACTGATTAAGTTCAATGGCATTTTTATTGATTAGGATTTAGTCTTTGAGAGATCATTTTGGGCAAGACAATCCATTTTTCAACAAAATTTTCATAAGTAGTGGGAATAAACCTTAAAATGTTTATAATTGTGTCAAAACGTCACAATGAGTTAACAATGTGAAGTTGCCTTCATATCTTTATTACATCATAGGTGCAATTTTTGTTGTGCATTTTTATTTTAATAAAAGTTATTTTTCTCTACTTTGCTTTCTTCAACTTCTACAGATGTTGACCCATGCTGAGGTACAACTAATTTGTTCACACTCGTTGCCCTCCAGCACCTTAACGTCTGGTCATCCTTCATGGGAAGGTGTAGAGAACTAGTGTTAACTGAATAATAAGTCTTGGGAGTAACATTTAAGTGACCTAAGCCATTTTCACTAGATGTCTATGCATGCAGTTTCCAAGATGGGTCAGTGCACAGAAATCAGTAGTAGGAATCCTGGCTTATTTACTGCTCCAACTGCAAGATTGCTTGGGCTAATTCTCAGCAACTATATTACCCATGTTGATTGGCATCTATTTATTCAACCAGACTGATGAATTAAAGTGGAAACTTCTGTTTAAATTTTATTTGTTGAGTACAATATTGATAAACGTTTCCAAAAATTGCACAAAACAGTATCTCCGTTTGTTTATTCGCCATTTCCTATTTCGGTGTCTGAAAGGTCTATTTTTCAAAATAATAGTTCAAAGATAAAAAAATTTGAAGAAACACATTTTCACAATAACATTATTTAATATGTCCATTTGCAGTCTTTTGGGTCTTTCAAAGTTTCATTTAAAGACTAAGTGGATCTGAAAAGACTGGACTTCAACTGTTGGGTGATCATTTTCAGTTAACACAAAATTTGAAGGTTTTCATGGCGAGACTGGCAACATTGAGTAAAACAATTTCACAGCTGCACAATGTAAAATTTGCTCTGAAAAGAGTTGTAACCTTACAAGAGTTACTCAGAAGAACTGGTAAGCCTCAACGTTTCAGGCAACGTGATCTGTCTGTCTTCTGGAGGAGTAATTGGAAGAGGTGAAAGAGGTAGTTATGTATCTATATCCAATATAATATGGCAGAGGATAGAAAATCGGAGACATCTAACTGCTGACTGGTCAGGCTATTGTATTTATAACGGGTGGGTATGTTCTAGCTGCTGATTGCCATTCATTCTGCACAGTTGACCCTTGTGTTTCTTGAGTAAGGAGAGCCAGATGTCACTGATGAGAAGACCTGCATCTTGGGGGAACGGTGGATCTCCATGACCCCCCTGATGTATCCTGTATGATGGATGAGATAAGACTAGACTGAGACCAAAACATATGGTGGTTATTAAATTGAGCATGTTTGATGATAGGTGGCTTGTCCAATTCACTGCATCTGAAGCCTGTTTTCCCAATGTAAATAAACCTGCGATTGCAAGGTATACTGTATATTTTTGAAATATTGAGATAGTTTTTTTGTCTTTGTGGGTTTGAAGGATGGAGTGGAGATTCTTAGATGATTTGTATCAGACTTCTACGTCCACTTACTTGAGTATACATAGTAGTCTGTTTGAGGTGCAACTGATGTATGTGAGGTTGATTCTTGTCTTAATGAAAGTAGTTGTTGTGGAGCACGCAACAGGTGGGCATGTGTTAATGACAAGAAAGTTCTGGAACAAGAACTTTGCCATATTAAGTTTACACTTCCACTCAATAGATTCCCTTCACACATACACCCACCTGTTGGTCATTTAGCAGATTCCAGAGACTAGAGGGCCAATTGCAGGTCCTCCAGTGCTCACAGATCAGCAATCCCACCAAGATGAGAGCTGCAATATAGAGGAGAAAATGAGAAGGTGCTTCAAGATGGAGGCAAATTTGTAGAGTTTAAAAATAAGTGGCCAGAGATCTCAAGCTGTCACAGGACAGCCTGTGACCACAGTTGTGGCCCTCTGGCACTTGCGGCAGTTGTGGGGTAGGGGGGCATTAAGTTGAATGAGGCGTCGATGGCCCCCTGATCTGTCACTGGGAGGTCATCTCCGTTCATAGGCTGGGTTTCAGCCTCAGCTGGAGAGCTGCATGCCATCTGGAAATTTCCAGACAACCTCTGATCAGTGTCCTCACTGGGCAATTTAATTGGCCTCATTGGCTATCTGCCACTGGTGGGTAGGTAGCTGTTCCCATCCTCAAGATATAGCATCCTTCCAAGTATCCTTCCAGGTGGGACAATGGCAAAAGGCTGGAAGGCCGACTGGTTTATCTACATGAAAATCCAGCCCAATATTTCTGATCTTTAAGGAAACCAGGAAAAGGGAGCTTGCAGCACAATTATGAAGCAACCTTGTAGATCATCTGATCAAGCAGATAGCGATAAGTGTAGGAATAAATTACTAAAAAACGGTTATATACAAAATAATATAAGAATAGGTCACTCAGCTACTTGAGCCTGTTCTGCCATTCATTATGTTCATGGCTGACCATCAAATTCAATATCCTGATCCCACCTTCCCTGCGTCTTTCTTGATCCCTTTAGTCCCAAGAGCTATATCTAATTCCTTCTCGAAATCACACAACATTTTGGCCTCAACTACATTCTGTCGTAGTGAATTCCACAAATTCACACTCTCTGGGTGAATATGTTTCTCCTCACCTCAGTCCTAAAAGTATGACTCTTAGTTCTGGACTCCTCCACCATTGGGAACATTCTTTCTGAATCTACCCTGTCTAATCCTGTTAGAATTTTATAAGTTTCTATGAGATTCCCTCCCACTCTTCTAAATTCCAATGAATATAATCCTAACCGACTTAGTCTCTCCTCATGTGACAGTCCTGCTATCCCAGGAATCAGGCTGGTAAATCTTTGCTGCACTACCTCTATAGTAAGAACATCCTTCCTCAGATAAGGACATCAAAACTGCACACAATACTCCAGGTGTAGCCTCATCAATGCCCTACGCAATTGCAGCAAAACATCCCTTTTCCTATACTCAAATCCTCTCACTATGAAGGCCAACATACCATTTACCTTTACTGCCTGCTGTACCTGCGCGCTTATTTTCAGCAACTGATGCATGAGGACACCAAAGTCTCGCTGAGTATCCACCTTTCCCAATTTACACCCATTCAAATAATAATCTGCCTTCCTATTTTTGTTACCAAAGTGGATAACCTCACATTTATCCACATTATACTGCATCTGTCATGTCTATGCCCACTTATTCATCCTGTCTAAATCACACTGCAGCATCTCTGCATCCTCATCACAGCTCACCCTCCTATCCAACTTTGTATCATCTGCAAACGTGGAGATAATACATTTAGTTCCGTCATCCAAATCATTAATATATAATGTGAATTGTTGGCGACCTAAGCACAGATCGCTGCAGTACCCCACTAGTCACTACCTATCAATTGGAAAAAGACCCATTTATGCCAACTCTCTGCTTCCTGTCTGCTAACCAGCTTTCTATCCATCTCAAGACACTGCCCGCAATTCTATGCACTTTAACTTTACATAGTAATCTGCTGTGTGAGACATTGTTGAAAGCCTTCTGAAAGTTTAAATAAACCACATCCATCGATTCTTCCTGGTCAACTCTAGTAGTTTATCCTCAAAGAATTCCAGAAGTTTTGTCAAGCATTATTTTCCTTTTGTAAATCCATGCTGAATTAGTCTGATTATACCATTACTTCCAAATCCTGTGCTATAATAATGGAATCTAGCAACCTCCTTACTACCAATGTTAGGCTCGTTGGGTCTATAGTTCCCTTTTCTCTCTACTTCCCTTTTTGAATAGCGGGCTTACATTAGCTACCCTCTGTAGGGACCATTCCAGAGTCCAAAAATGTTGCAAAATGTGCACCAATGGGCCTACTATTTCTAGAGCCACCTCCTTGAGTACTCTGGGATGAAGATTATCAGGCCCTGGAGATTTATCCACCTGCAATCCCATCAATTTCCCCAAACCATTTTTCTACTGATACTGATTTCCTTCAGCTCCTCACTAAAACCTGTTTCTCAGAACTTCCAGTATATTATTCATGTTTTCCTTTGTGAAGACAGTGGCAAAGTACGAATTTAGTTCCTCAGTCAATCCTTTGCTCCCTGTTACAAATTCCATTTCTGACTATAATGGGCCTACACTCGCTTTTGTCAATCTTTTTTCTCTTTACATACCTATAGAAACTTCATACAGTCAGCTTTTAATGTTCCCCGCTAACTTACTTTCATACTCTATCATTCCCTTCCAAACCAATTGTTTGGTTCACCTTTGCTGAACTTTAAACTGCTCCGAATCTTCAGGTCTATTGCATTTTCTTGCCAATTTGTATGCTTCTTCTTTGAACCTAATACTATCTCTAATTTCCTTTGTAAGCCATGGTTTGGCCACAATTCCCTTTCCACTCTTGCACTAAATAGGAATAAACAACTTTCGGAGTTCACCTACTCATTCCTTGAATGCTTGCCATTGCCTGTCCACTGCCCTTTCAGTAATGTTTCCCAATCCATCATAGCCAAATCATGCCTCATGCCATCATAGTTACTTTTATTGAGATTCAGGACCTGGTCTCAGAATCAACTACTTCACTATCCATATAATAAAAGCAAAATACTGCGGCTACTGGAATCTGAAACAAAAACAGAAAATGCTGGAAAATCTCAGCAGATCTGACAGTATCTTTGGAGAGAGAATAGTGCCAACGTTTTGAGTATAGATGGCCCTTCATCAGAGCTCTGACGAAGGCTCATCTAGACTCAAAACGTTGGATCTATTCACTCTCAACAGATGCTGTCAGACCTGCTGAGATTTTCCAGTATTTTCTGTTTTTGTTTACCGCACTATCCACCTTGATAAATAATTCTATCATGTTATGGTCACTCATCCCCAAGGGTTCTCTCACAACTAGATTATCAGCTAATATTTTCTCATTGGACAATACCCAGTCCAAGATGGCCTGATGTCTTGTTGGTTCCCTGTCTAATGCTATTCCCAACATTACCCCTGCAGTTTGGTGGTCTGTATACCACTCCCACAAATGTGTTTTGCCCCTTGGTGTTTCTTAACTTGACCTATACAGATTTCAAATCAATTGTGCTATCTTTCTTCAATACTGTATCAATATCTTCTTTAATCAACAATGCAACTCCATCATCTTTTTTTTCTGTCTGACCTTCCTAAACACTGAACAGCCCTCAATGTTCCTTAGTTCCCATCCTTAGTCACCTTGGAGCCATGTCTCAATAATCCCAAATATATCATACCTCTTTACATCTATCTGCCCACTAATTAATCCACTTTATTTCGGATGCTCCAAGCATTCAGATACAAAACCTTCAGGTTAGTCCTTTTAACATTCATTGTTCTGTTCCTACTTTTTTTTTTACTGTGTCCTTACTGATTCTGACCCTTGATTTCTCTACCTATCACTTTTCTTATTTTCCATGCTGTCTTTTCTCTTGTCCTTGATTCCCCATGCTCTGAATCCTTACATAGGTTCCAATCCCCCGTCATATTAATTTAAATCCTCCCCAACCTCTCCACTCCAGCAATAACCCCCCCACGGCCCCAAGAACATTAGTCCGAAGTGTAAACCATCTAGTTTGTACAAGTCCCAGAACTGATCCCAATACCCCAGGGATCTGAAGCCCTCCCCCTCACACCATATTTTCAGCCATTTAACACGATAGAAAAATATATTAGCTGGAATTCTTCAATGTTAGACACCCCCCACCACCAGCGAGCACTGAGAATTTGACGCTCAGCCAAATCTCCATTCACTGCAGTGAGACTGGAGAATCCCAGCCGCAGGCGAGGTCAGAGAATATCAGCTATTATGTATGAAATGCCACAGTTAAAATCGCACAAGTGCGTGTGACAGTTCTTTATTTTTTACATTTGGGCAAATTTTTCAATGCACGGCACCCTTCCATCTGTGAGAGATTTTGAGAATGTCGCCTTAGATTGGTGAGGTCAGATAAGATCATCTGCTGCATTTCGTTTGATGGTCGAACTAGAGAGACAAAGTCTGCCACAAGTGGTGCATATGAAGTTGCTCCTTGCCAGTGATGCGGGATGATCTATATTGACACCTTATTTGCAAGGCCGATTCTGTTTTGGAGCTGCCTTAGTGACGACCTTCTGGCGAAAAGCTGGCATTGCCATTTGCATCAGTCATCAGTTAGAGTTTCCCACTTGTCGTGATTGATGTAGAGGGCTTTCACATCTTTATTGACAGTATCCTTGAATTGGAGTTTTGATCTTGCTGTTTTCTTGGCACAGGCTACTTCCTGCATAGCATATCCTTGGAGATGCAGCCGACCTCCATCCTGTGCACATGACCAAGGTAGCAAAGCCTTCTTTCTTTGGCTCATGCTAGCACGCTTGGCATGTTTGCCCTAAAAAGGACTGCTTCATTGGTGACTTCATCTTTCTATGTGATGCCAAGGATGCATCATAAACATTAAAGATGGAGGTCATTGTGCCTTTTCTCTTGATGGGTGTAGGTTATCCAGGCTTCACTGTCATTTAGCAATGTGCTGAGTATTCAGACATCTTGGTCCTATGGGTAGGTTTGTTGTTTTCTCTTGCCTGTTTTGTTAGTCAGCCAAAGTTAATGGCTGCTTTTCCAATGTGTGTGCTGAGCACTTGGTCAAGAGACAGTTGCCACCTGTCTCTACGATAGCAAAAATTGCTGACTCCTTCACGTGGTGTAAGCCTGATCATAGGTCTGTCCCATTAGTACAGTTTGCTTGACATTAGTGCAAGGGAGAACAGGACAGGCGGTACAGATGATCCTCGAGTGCTTCGAGCTGGTCTTCGATCTGGGCAACTAGAGCGGCATCATCGGCATACAGAAGCTCTCTGATCAGGACATGCCTCACTTTCTCACTTTTGTATTGGCTTTCAGTCTAAATAGGTTGAGGAGTTTCCCAGCTGATCGTATGTGGAGGTATACTCCGTCCATGTTGGCAGGGAAGGCATAGGTCAGTAGGATAGAGAGAAAGATACCAAAATAAATACGGGCTACGATACAGCCTTGTTTCACCCCCATTCTTAATCTCAAAACTGTCATCGATGGAGCCACTGAACTGAATTGTGCCGAGCGTGCTATCAAGAAAGGACCTAATGAGACTATGAGGCTTTGGAGGACAGCCAATTTTCTCTCGGATCCAGTAGAGACACCTTGTGCTCATGATATCAAAGATGTTTGCTGCTCCCTGCTTCTCTTGAAGAGGATTGAGGGAGAAGATCATGTCTGCCAAGGATCTTTCTGTTCTGAATATAGTGCCTCTGGATATATTCTGTTGGCTAATCAGTGGCACCGTCTGAGAGTGTAACTGGCAAAGGCCTTCCTAGTGATGCTGAAGAGTGTATCCTAGTAATTGTTGCAATCATCTCCATTGACTTTCTTCTTGTATAGCGTGATGATATCTATAAAGTTTCAACATGTTGGTTCAAGCATCAACCCAGGACTTGAGCACATAATTTACGTAGGTATTTCAGTGCAAGTCTGAGGGACTGCTGTGTCACTGAAGTTATATATTTCTGAAAATCTGCTAAGACCCTAGCTGTCTATTCAGGTTCAATCTTCTGATTCCACAGTGAGGGACATTGCAGAAGAACCCAATGACATCTTCACCCAATACATAGACGCTGCATGTGCGCCCACACATATACCATGCACACACGTTCCAGCAGAAATCTTGATCTTATTCCCCCTCCATCATCCACAGAAATTGGGCCAACTGCAGTTAGTGCCCAACAGCTTTCATAGCTGAGATCAACCAACCCAGAGTGTAGTAATGAAACTTGGAAACTTCTGTATTGCTTAGTATTACAAGACACCACAAAAAAGTGCAGAACTTGTACTTTTATCACTGATTTATTTCTTCTTATATAATCCCTAGCATATACTGAAACCTCTTTCTGATTCTAAGACTAATTTTATTGCCACAAATATGGTATACTTAACCTTCAATAATGACATTTTCTGGCACGTTTAATATATAGATATCAAAGATGACTTCTACTCATCTGAAACAGGCATATATCTCATTTCATTGGAGTTTGGGTTGCATACTAATCAGTGCTTCATTAACCCTGGCCTAGATTCGATTCAGGAATAATGTTTTTGTTACACAGGAGTGAAACATAACTATGTACAGGACATAAGGTACAGGATACAACAGCACAACTATATTGGTTATATCCTTCGTAAATATTTCAATGCATAATCAGTTCTAGTATATTGCACTGTATCAGCATCAGGGAAAATTAACTGAGGTAAACACTACAGCAGCCCAGGGACACTTCTACCTAAATTTTGTGATTACATTTTAAGTGCTCCCTGTCACAGATATCATAAACTGATTAAATCATTTCATGCCTGACCCCTACTGACTATGCTAAGTGGAGATGGAGCTATTAATAACTACCCATTTCTGACAGCCGCCCAGGGGCAATGCAGCCTTTTGCGGCAACAGCCTCTCTCTCTCTCTCTCTCTCTCACTTTCCCAATGCTGAATATTGATTCGTATTATAAATGTTGTCAAACATGGTACACAGTTCAGCAGATCCAGAGTGGCAGGTCGTCAGCA
Source organism: Mustelus asterias (assembly GCF_964213995.1). Taxonomy (NCBI): domain Eukaryota; kingdom Metazoa; phylum Chordata; class Chondrichthyes; order Carcharhiniformes; family Triakidae; genus Mustelus; species Mustelus asterias. Next base: position 26,113,268 of record NC_135815.1, on the reverse strand, counting down.
GCAGCATTAGCAGATGTCAGGTCAGGAATCAAAGGGCCTGCTGGACGCTTTGGGGATGAGATTCATCGATTCTATAAAACCATGAAACAGATCAAGCACTTGAAATGATGGAAGCGGTCATGGCAGAATGAGGATGAACCTTCCTACATGATCGTCCCAGGAGAAAAGCTTCATATGTAAGTCTTGGTGTATATCTTTTTATTTGTTATTTTCATTGCTATTCCAAATCTTCCTCCTCTTCCCCAACCCCACACAATCTCAATGGTTTCTTGCTTTCAAAGGCCTCCAGTAACATATGCTGCATCCTTCACTGAGACAGAATGCCACTAGCTGGATTCCCCCTCGATTCCAAAGTCAAATTCAGCATCACCACCTTTTTTTAAACACAGAAACATAAAAAATAGAAGCAGGAGTAGGCCATACAGCCCTTCAAGCCTGCTCCGCCATTCATTATGATCATGGCTGATCATCAAATTCAATATCCTGATTCCCTCCTTCCTCCCATATCCCTTGATCGCTTTAGCCCCTAGAGCTATTTCTAATTTCTTCTTGAAATCAGACAACGTTTTGGCCTCAACTACATTCTGTGGTAGTGAATTCCACACATTCGCCACCCTCTGGGTGAAGAAATTTCTCCTGACCTCAGTTCTAAAAGGTTCACCTCTTATCCTCAAACTATGACCCCTGAATCTGGACTCTCCCATCATTGGGAACATTCTTCCTGAATCTATCCTGTCTAATCCTGTTAGAATTTTATAAGTTTCTATGAGATCCCCTCTCATTCTTCTAAACTCCAGTGAATATAACCCTAACCGATTTAGTCTCTCCTCATAAGACAGTCCTGCCATCCTAGGAATCAGCCTGGTAAACCTTTGCTGCATTCACTCTATAGTAAGAACATCCTTCCTCAGATAAGGACAGCAAAACTGCACACAACACCCCAGGTGTGGCCTCCCTATGCAATTGCAGCAAAACATCCTTATCCCTATACTCAAATCTTCTCACTATGAAAGCCAACATACCATTTGCCTTCTTTACCACCTACTATATGTGCACGCTTACTTTCAGCGACTGATGCACGAGGGCACCAAGGTCTTCCTGAGTATCCACCTGTCTCAATTTACACCCGTTCAAGTAATAATCTATCTTCCTATTATTGCTACCAAAGTGGATAACAACACATTTATCCACATTATACTGCATCTGCCATGCATATGCCCACACACTCAGCCTGTCCAAATCACGCTAAAGCATCTCTGCATCCTCCTCACAGCTCATCCTCCCACCCAACTTTGTATCATCTGCAAATTTGTAGATAATACGTTCAGCTCCCTCTGCCAAATCATTTTTCATTATTACACGGAGTATAAGTGTCGATGACAAGGGCAGTATTTGTTGTCAATCCCCAATTGCCCTTGAACTGTTCCACCATTTCAGGGGAAGTTAAGAATCAACATATTTGCTGTGGGTCCGGAGTCACATGTAGGCCAGACCAGATATGGACAGTAGATTCCCTTCCCTCAACGGACATTAGTGAACCAGTTGGGATTTTAACCACAATCAATGATAGTTTCATGGTCACCATTACTGAGATTAACTTTCAATCCCAGTTATTTATTAATTGAATTTAAAGTCCTGTTAGAATGTAACCAATGATAACATCAGGTCTGTTGTAGTATGACCAAAGGTAACAACCTGTAAGGATCAGCTGACCCAGTAAACTATGTAGCCAATGACAAAATTGGTCAGCTGATCAGTTGACTTAGGATAAATAAGAATCAGTTGGAAATTATGGGGAGTTTGGAATGGCCCAAGGTGAAGTCTCAAGTGTTGGAATAATGAAGTTTCTCTTTTAAACCTTTCTCTTTGATTTATAAGTTGGAATAAGTTTTATTTTATTGCGTTCCCCTGAAGAGTTCCTTCTGGAGGATCAACAAGCCCAGGAGATAATGTGGTGAGATATGAACCTATGTCCCCAGAAGATTGGCCTGGATAGCTGAATTACTAGTCTAGTGACATTACTACAACATCACCATCTCCCCATTACCTCATAATAATCCACATCAGGAATGTTTTAGAGGGGCAAAAAAGGTAACGACATTTATATATTCACTCCCCTATGTTGTTTTGGAAAGCAGATCACCCAACTGTCTATTTCAGAATGGACAAAACTCACATAAACTGAGTGAAATGTTGGTCCTTTCAATCATAATTTTTTTTTAAATAAGAAAGAATGAAATAAACCAAAAGAAATGGCAAGCAATTAGTAAATGTGTTATCGAGGATTGTTTCAAAGACCAAAATCCTGAAACACGTGAACTTCAAGATCATTCTAGGATATCAATATCTGTAGTTAACTAGGCTCCTGATTTATCATCAATGATAAAGAAAGGTCTCAAAAACTCCTTCTTCACATAATAAAGCAACCCGCCTCCAGTTGATGTCATTCATGCTGTTGGCACGCAAGGTAAAATTTGCAGCAACGTTGGTACTGATGTGATGCGGAGCATGGCATTCCAAATTTATCACACCTCCCAACTTCATTGCTCATGTTTCACCACATAACAGATAAAATTGGGCCCCACACACCAACTAACAAATTTTATTGATAATATCATTCATTATTTATGCTGCTTGCACGCTCCGGCTCTGAGACAATAAAGAACTTTCAGTTAACTTTTTCATTTGATTTATTGTCACATGTATTAGTAGACAGTGAAAAGAATTGTTTCTTGTGCGCTATATTACAAAACATACCGTTCATAGATAAGGAAACGAGAGAGTGAAGAATGTAGTGTTACAGTCCTAGCTAGGGTGTAGAGAAAGATCAACTTAATGAATTAAAGCATTGTTAGAGAGGTTAAAAGAGTTAGAATGAAGTTTTAGAAGCATAGAACGAGAGTAAAAGATAGAATTAGAAGGTATGCTGGGCGCAGCTTGCAAGAAGTCGCCTCACTACTGACACTGCTAATACTAATAGTTCAGAAGCAGGCTGAAATCATACTGTAAATGTTCTAAAATTAATCAGGTCAGATCTTTTCATGAACTCTTAAGGCGATTTATTTTTCTGCTGAAGAGCTAGGACAGCAGTTCTCATGTATATGATATTGAATCCAATTCTCCTTTTAAATTAGCCAAAACAGAGAAATGATTGTCCATGCAAAAGCTTACGTATGATCAATCACTGTCCTCCATAGTTCCCAATGTCCATAACAAGTCCAATAAAAGGCTGTGATTGGGAAAACCTCATAACTGACCTGCAGGTGTCTAATGATCAGTGAGAAGAGAATGGCAGTGAAGCAGTGATTTGCCTCTGTAAATAACCCCAGAGACCACTTGTTAAGGCAGTTCTTGGCACGTTCGAAGGTTGAAGCAATGTTCTATCAGTTTTATAAAGTTGCTGCAGTGTGTTGTTGGCAGATCAATAGAGTGTACATTTACACTATCATTTTACCTGGAACAATGCAAATGCGCAAATCATTTGACTTTGTATGTTGTGTAGAAAGACCATGGCAACTTGAAATGTCTCAAATTTGACAAAATTAATTTAATGCTAATTCCCTTAGTAAGGTCAAGTTAATTAGGTACTAATCAAAAGACGATGGACAAATGCCTTGGTGTGATTATTTAACTTTTGAACGGCCTCATCTTTGTTACTTCTTCTGAAAAGAAAAATTAAACAGTTGAACAGTTTTGCAGCCAAGAATCAACCTTTCTTCCACACTATCCATCTCAGACAATGTTTGAATATTTCTGTCTCACCAGCACTGATGGTATCAGTGGTCCTACCTTGGGGAAGTTATTGATGGCACAATGGAATTGAATTAACATTGAGAGACACAGCCATAAAGCTCAGTGATTCAGTGCCAGTTGGGTCTGCTAATTCAGCTCACTCACACCCTCAGTTTCAGTAACTGCTCCAAGCCAGTATTCACCAATAATTTAATCAGTACTCGCTGTTGAACAAGTAAATGCACAGGTGCAAGTTGAATCTAACTGTAACATCCTCACTTCTCTATAGGGGAATACAATTAGAGTTAGATAAAGTTTCTCTTTTATTCTTTCATGGGATCTGGGTGTCACTGACTAGGTAAGCATTTTTGCCCATCCTTAATTGCCCTTGAATTAAGTGGCCTGCTCGGCCATTACTAATTTATAAAATTAATGAATTGGATTTAAATTCCATAATTTTCTGTGGTGGGATTTGAACCCATGTCCCCAGGCCATTAGCCTGGGCCTCTGTTTTACTAATCCAGTAACATTGTCACTATGCCAACATCTCCCCAAGCCACCCCACCACCAGCTCACCCCCAAGTTCGTAATTCCTTTCCAGTGGCTCCAGTTAGAATATTAGATAGTTGAAATAACCATCCGACATTCACTGTTGTTCACACTTGGAGAAGATACCGTGAAATTATAATCCAATACAATTGGAGGTAGGAAACCAACAGAATAGAAGTTCACTACAATTTTAAAATATTTCTCTGAGTAATAAATGCTGACATCATCATCAGGAAAATGGCTTCCAGGGATTAGTGACAATGTGAAGGAGCTGAATTAACATGTACAATTGAAATGACACAATTGCTGATGTTAACTCTGTTTTCCTATAATGTCAGCTCAGTAACTCATCCAGCCCAGTTCCCCGAGGATATTTTTTTTTTGAAAAGACAATAGACAAGACAAATATATAGATAAAAAAACAATAAGGGTTATTAAAGTGCATTGTTACTGTCAGTAAAGACAAAGTGGTCTAAGGAGTTGGATTAGGAACCTGTCTCTTCAGATATGTGAGCTGAAACCCAACACTTCCAGTTGATTTAGTGGTTCAAAGTATGACTCTCAGAAGAAAAATTTAAGAGTTGCAATTCTAGTTCTCCAAGTTTGCGTTTACTCAAAGGCTCCTTTGTCTTTCAGTTAATAGAGAAACTATGATGCTCACTGTGAGCTTATGCAATAGTTCAGATGGACACTTGAGTGAGATATCAGTGAATGACTGCTGCCATGGGCCATGGTCAACATGTGTCACTGCTTTCAGAAGAAAGGAAAACAATTAGGGAAAAAAATGTTTGGCGAGGGGGAAAGATTGACAAAATATTACAAAAAGAAAATCCCCAATGGCTTGGAATATAAATAAATATACAATAAGCTTGGAACACTGTGTCCATGAATTATTTGATTGTGGGGGGGTACTGTATTGTTAGAGATTTTGGTTATGTTAAACTGGTATCTGCTTGATCCAGTGGTTCAGGGAGAATTGAAGGAACCCAAGGCATTATTGAAAAAGCAGCAAAGTCATTCCAGATTCCTGTACAACATTCTTTTCTAAAGTACCATCGATAAAGAAAACCAATTGGTCATTCACTTCACTAACATTTGTGGAAACCTGCTGTGCATAATATGGTTACCATGCTTTTTCCTTGGAAATGTGAGCATCACTGGCAAGGCCAGCATTTATTGCTCATCCCTAATCGCCCCCAAGGTGATGATATCAGTCTTTGTACTTACATGAAACATCGAGACATTTCTGAACCATGTCACAAGTATTTTTTTTAAACTTTGCAACAGTGTCAATTAACCAGTACCATTATTCATATTGCCATTTTATGCACAACATACTCAAGAGGTTCAAACAATATAACAAAGCACTTATTATGTATGCATGATTCCTGCTCCTCTCCAGCCACATACAAACTGGCACCAATTTACCAGTTTCCAGTGAAAGGGAGGTGGTATCAGACTTCAATCAGGAATTACATTAATTAACTTTCAATGGTATGTTTTGGAGTCTGCATAAGACTCTCTATTTCCAGAGGGGTGAAAAATTGAAATGAACTGCAGAGGAGGAGTAGTAGTACATGGAGTTAGCATCCATTCATAATGGAGTTATTTTATTTAAATGACAGCATTCTCGTCATCGAATCAGAACTCGAGCACATAATCCAGGCTAACATGGAGATGTAGGTGGGAGTTATGCACAGCTGGAGATGCCTACTTTTGGAAGTCAAATCAATGAAAATTGATCCCATGGTACCAGAGAATTCTCCTGTTATTCCAACCAACATTTCTCCCATAACCAACAGAAGCAGATTGAGAGAGTAAGTGATCAGGTCAATTATCTCACTTGACATTTGTGCGACCTTGCTGTAAAGGATGCAAAAACCTTACAAATGTAAGTTCTTCCTATGCACAGACAATGAGATACTTTTTTTTAAAAAGCAAATTGCTTATAATCGCAGCATAAAAGCAACATTTTAGAGGATAAAAGCGAGTTTGGCACTAAATATCAACTCTAGCAGAGGTACAATTTGTTCTCATTTTCTGTACTGATTCACCTTCTACAGTGACTTGCACTTTTACTCATCTAAAAGTTTTAGATGGAACAATATGTCCAGTAATGCACTGAGGAGCTTGAGAAGAGCAATTATTCACAGGTGTGTTACACTCTTATCTAATCTCTTAAGGCACGTATTAGCAGTTTATGATTGCTACACTTGTCTTACACAAAGACCTCCAGTGAGATACAAGTCTATATGGGGTTATAGAAGGACCAGCTGCAGAACTGTTTACTTCACACGGTAGAACTTATGAAGAAAGGAATGGCACAAAATCAATGGAGCAGCAATCAATGGCAACTTACCCGATCAACCCCTTACATAAAGAGGAATGAAGGGTGTATCATTAGAACCAAAAATTTCTCTCTCTGGAATAATGCACTCAAGTATCCAAAAGCACAGCTAGAATTCCACCAATCGGGGGAAAGAAGCAGGTTTTTATTTCTATGCAAGGCTTTTGTTACAAAGACATTACTGTATTGCAAGCAACAACAGTCCCAAGTTTGGCAATAATGCAAGTGCCCCCAGAGGGGGTAGAGAATCAACTATCAAGACTCTTCCAGGAGCAATAATGCTGGTGACAGAAAATGATAACCTGCCTATTTTCCCACTGCAATCTGAGTGCTCATCTCCCCTGTATATACTAGTAAAGCAATTTTGCATTGGTGGCATGCAAGGACCCTGCCCTCAACCCTCCCTCACCCTTAATCAAGCAAGGTCTGTAACTGGGACTCATGACTTTTGGCAACTTCACTAAGATAGTTAGTTGTCCATGCATGGCCACTGACACTCTTGTATCCCCAGGGCTCTAGGATACTAGCAGTCCTGGATTACTACAGATCAACTTTAAGTAGAAATAATTCATAGAAATTACAAATCAATGTCAATGTTTATGCTCCACATAAGCCTGCTACCAACCTATGGTCATCCATCCCTATCAGCATATCCTTCTATTGCTTTCTCCCTCATGTAACATATCTAGTTTCCCCTTAACTGTACCTATGCTATTCACCTCAACTACTCCATGTATAGTGAGTTCTATTTTCTAACCCCTCTCTGGCTAAAGGTGTTTCTGCTGAACTCTTTAATGGACTTATTTTGACTCTTATATTTAGTTTCTGTCTATCCCACAACTGAAAACATCCTCTTCATCTCTATCTATTGTTATGGCCAGGTTAGGAAGAGTGAGCTGACGCCTTTCTTTGCCCCACTCCGGGATTGGTTATGACAGAGTTTGAATTTTAAAAGGGTACTATTGGCAATTCAATAAAGAAATACTTAACTGTGTGTAGCTGTGTGTAAGAAATAAGCCAGCCAGATTCTTTAAGTTAACAGGAGTTAGTTTTATTGCTGAAACTGATTCCTAAAGAAGCAAAAGGCTTTAAAATGTATGAATACATCCAACTTCCAGCCAATGCAAAAACACACAACTCCCCAAGCCATGCACAAAAAAAGATCAAACTTTACCAAGTATCAGAACTTTAAAAATTGTTTAGAAGCCTGTTTACAGTTAAAGAGCCACTTTCCACCATAGCTGCTGGTATTGGGATTTCTCACTGGAGCAGTCTCTGCGGTTGTGGCCAGTTGATTCTCTTTTCTCTTCGGGATAGTTATGTTAATTTGGAATCCTCCAATAAGAACTCTCAGTTTGCAGCAATGAGGTCTTCTGGTGGGTTTTCAAGTCACAAACAGCTCTGCTTTGGTGAGAGGAATTTCAGAAGCAAGATAGATAGGGTAAGGCTCTTATTGCCCTTTCTTATTCCTGTGGCAGTCTCTCTTCCAGTTGGTTCAAATCCAGTGTCTCTTTTACACCCAAGAACTGGGTCATGTGATCTCTATCTGGCTTCAATCTGAGTTCATCTTAGCCATTGGCAGAGATCTCAGAAAAAATGCGTCACCATAAAACAGCTCTTGTCCTTCACAAAGGCAGAATAGATATTGCTACAGGTCAGTGTCCTTTGCTCAGCAAAAGTATGTATATGTTCTCCTGATTACATTATCAATTAATATTCTGTATAACAAAAATCCCTTCATAATTTCAGTCTTCTCTTTCCTAGGGATACAAATTCTGCAATATAAAAGGGGCTGTCTGCAAAAGACACTTAAAATGTTAAACTGCTGCTTTTAACACACACAATAGCTTTTGTATTCGATATATAAAATTTAACTTTTTAGTAGGGGTTAGTTCATTAACGAAACTACAATGGCACAGCCTTACCTGGTGAAATTGGTTGTTCTTCTGTTTTTTTTAGAGGTCACCATGACAGCATTGAGTGCATTTGATCAGTCACGTGATGGCTTTTCATGTCAATGATTTTAAGTTATCGATCATGCAGCCCAAAGAAAAGAATAACTAGGCTACATTTTCAGGAGAGTTACAGGATTACTCTCTGCATTGTATATGTTATTATACTATCTTTTCTTATGCTGTCAAAGGTTATGTGGAGAGACAAGCAGGCAAAAAGGCATACAAAACACCAGCAGAAAGAAAATGAATGATGAGGTCAAGAAAAAAAATTCAGCACAGCCTTACACACATACTGGTTACATCAATATTTCTTGTCTGGATGCAGATCCAATCAAAAACAAATTAGGCTTGGAAAGATATCAAGAGCAATCAAAATGTAATTCTTTTACACAAACCTCGTTTTCTACACGAGGCTCCATTCTGCATTATTAAACAGCAATCATAAGGTAGGTTTCACAACATAAGTGAGTTTCTCTAATCTCAATAGATAAATAGAGCGTTAGGGAAGTACTTCAGTATACAAGGATAACAACGTGACAGAAAAACAAGCTTCAGTGGTTCTTGAGGTTGGCTGGACGGGGATGGGGAAGAAGGTGGGAGAAATTTAATAGGCAGAGAAAAACAAAAATTGGTGCATTCTCTCCGAAGATTAGACATATAAAATACTGCAATTAGGATTGCTAACAGAAGCAGTTGCTCAAAAATCTGAAGAGACCCAATATGCAAGCCATCCTGTACTTTCCCACCAAAGCAGGACCTCAAAAAATTAATTTAAACTCTGAGTGTCCCTCTCCACTGAAATCTTTAGTAAAAGATTAAAGAATTATATGATCTGAAGAGAAACCAGAGTGTACTCTAGTTACTGTATATTCTGAGCATTCACATTTCTTCTTTGTGGTGCAACACTTCCCATTGTTGCCATTCTTGGGCAATGACTGAGGAATTAGTATCAATTATCATCCACACTATCACAGAACTGTTACGGCGCAGAAGGCAGCCCGCTTGGCCCATCGTGTCTGTACTGGCTCTCCAGATGAGCATCATATCAGTGCCATTCCTAGAAATCATAGAAATCATAGAAACCCTACAGTGCAGAAGGAGGCCATTCGGCCCATCGAGTCTGCACCGACCACAATCCCACCCAGGCCCTACCCCCACATATTTACCCGCTAATCCCTCTAACCTACGCATCTCAGGACACTAAGGGGCAATTTTTAACCTGGCCAATCAACCTAACCCGCACATCTTTGGACTGTGGGAGGAAACCGGAGCACCCGGAGGAAACCCACGCAGACACGAGGAGAATGTGCAAACTCCACACAGACAGTGATCCGAGCCAGGAATCGAACCTGGGACCCTGGAGCTGTGAAGCAGCAGTGCTAACCACTGTGCTACCGTGCCGCCCGTGCCGATGGGCCATCCTCTGCCTTTTCCCTGTACCCCTGCACATTGTTTCTATTCAAGTAATCATCCAATGCCCTCTTACATGCCTCGATTGAACATACCTCTCCCACACTTCCAGGCAATGCTCTCCAAACTCAAACCACTCTTTGTGTGAAAAGGTTTTGTTCTCAGATCACATTTACTTTGCATACAGCACGAGGAGCCTGAAATTTTTGTACACTGTGCCCCCTACAGTCAGGGTCGCCACGCAGTACCCAAGGACATCCACCGAGTGGGACTTTGAAGCCATGGAGATTGTTTGCTTCACTGGCAGTACTGAAAGGATGTAGCGACTCACTGTATTAGGGTGAATAAAGCTCTCCGTACTCCCACAGTCAAATAAACAGTTTGTAGTGCGACTGTTTACCTCGGTGTCCATCATGAACCTGGCGAGTTGGTGAGGCCTGGACTGGTCCAGCGTAATCGAAGCCACCGTTGGATTTTGCGACGCGGCTGATGGCGTCCAAGATGGCGGCCTGCACGGCTCACACGTGGCTGATGGCGTCCAAGATGGCGGCCCGCACGCGGCTGAAGGCCTCCAAGATGGCGGCCCGCATGGCTCACACGCGGCTGATGGTGTCCAAGATGGCGGCCCGCACGCGGCTGAAGATGTCCAAGATGGCGGCTCGCACAGCTCACACGCGGCTACCGGCGCCCAAGATGGCGGCCCCCGCGGATCGCATGTGGCGCTACTGGGCTTGGAGGTCGATTTCGCCCTGCATACCTTCACGGAATGGCCCTTCTTTCCACACCCGGAGCAGATCGCATCCTTCGCCGGGCAGCGTTGTCGGGGGTGCTTCCCCAGGCCGCAGAAGTAGCACTTCGGGCCTCCGGAGACTACCGCAGCGGTCGGGTCATTGGTGAGACGTGGCGTGGCGTAGGCCTGCGGCCCTCCCGAGTACAGAGGTGGCGGCGACCGCAGTGTCCACGATGCGCCCCCATGGTCGGGAGTGTAGGCCTCGGGATTACGGAAAGCCACCTCTAACGAGTCAGCAAGCGCCACAGTCTTTTGTAGGTCCAGCCCACCCTGTTCCAGCAGTCGTTGTCGGATATAGTTTGACATGATACCCGTGACATAGGCATCTCTGATTAAGTCCTCAGTGTTTTGGGCGGCTGTTACGACCTTGCAGTTGCAGGCCCTGCCAAGTGCTCGCAACGCACGCAGGAATTGATCGCCCGATTCTCCTGGCGAGTAGCCAGAAGAAGTCTGACGGAGATTTCATTAGACTGTTTGTTGTACTGGCCTCTTAAAAGTTCGATCGCATCCTTGTAAGTTTCAGCGTCTCTAATCATCGAGAATACTTGATCTCTTACCCGGGTGTGGAGCACGTGTAGCTTGTCGGTTTCGGTCTGGACGATGGAGGAGGAGGTGAGGAAAATTTCGAAACAGCACAGCCAGTGATTGAAGCTGTTAGAGGCTCCTACATCTTGAGGGTCCAGTTCTAATTTATCGGGTTTTAGTATCTGCTCCATCCCAAAACTTTTGCTAATAAAATTGATGCACCATCAATCAAGCAAAGACTAGTTTGTATGCAAGAACAAATAGGCTTTTATTAGCAAAAGACTTGGAGCACACCCATGCCGATGAACTGGTCCAGAGACTGAGGCAGGGGGTGGAGAGCAGTCACCTTTATACCTGGACCGGGGGGGGAGGAGTCCCGGGCAGGGCTGGCAGGGACGTGTCCAGGCATGTCACACACACAGGCAATAAGCTAACAGTGGTTTACCACACTTTGCTCACAAATCACTTTAAATCTGTGCCCTTGCACTCTTGATCCTTTCACAAGCGGGAACAGTTTCTCCCTATCCCTCAGGATTTTGAACATCTCTATTAAATCTTCTCTTGGCTGTCCAAGAGCACTCCCAACCTCTCCAATCTATCCTCAATACTGTTTCTCAGCCCTGGAAACATTCTTGTAAACCTCTTCTGCACTCTCTCCAATGTGTTCACATCCTTCCTATAGTGTGGTGCTCAGAACTGTACACAATACTCCATCTGAGGTCTAACTAATTTTAATTTCTGTATAACCTCCTTGCTCTTGTACTCTATGCCCCTATTAATAAAGCCCAGAATACTAATTGCCTTATTAACTGCTCTCCTCAACATGTCCTGCCACCTTCAATGATCTATGCACATATACACCCAGGTCCTTCTGCTCCTGTACTCCCCTTATAATTGTACCCCTCATTTTATATTGTCTCTCTGTGTTCTTCCTACTAAAATGCATCACTTCACACTTCTCCACATTGAACTTCATCTCCCACCTATCTGCCCATTCCACCAACCTGTCTATGTCATTCCAAGTATTGTGTCATTCACAGACTTTGAAATTGTCTCATGCACACCAAGATTTAGATCATTACTATATAGGTGGATCATTAATATATGGGCAGCACGGTGGCACAGTGGTCAGCACTGTTGCCTCACAGTATCAGGGACCCGGGTTTGATTCTGGCCTTGGGTGACTGTGTGGAGTCTGCATGTTCTCCCCGTGTCTGCGTGGGTTTCCTCCAGGTGCTCCAGTTTCCTCCCGCACTCTCAACAATGTACAGTTTAGGTTGATTGGTCATGCTAAATTGCCCCTTAGTGTCAGGGAGACTAGCAAGGTAAATGCATGAGGTTGCAGGATAGGGCCTGGGTAGGATTGTTGTCGGTGCAGGCTCGATGGGCTGAATGGCCTCCTTCGGCACTGTAGGGATTCTATGATTAGGAAAAGCAAGGGTCCCAAATACCAACTCATGGGGAACACACCTACATTTTTTCCTCCAGCCCAAAAAAGATCCATTGACCATTACTCTCTGCTTCTTATCATTCAGCCAATTTTGTATCCACATTGCTACTGTCCCTTTTATTCCATGCGTTATAACCTTTCTCTCAAGTTTGTTATGTGGCACTGTATCGAATGCCCTTTGAAAATCCATGTACACCACATCAATATCAGTACACTCATCGACCTCTTTTTGCTACCTCTCCAAAAAACTCCAGCAAGTTAGTTAAGCACAATTCCCATTTAGTAATCCATGTCGGCTCTTCCTAATCATGAGCTATAAATTTTCTCAGTAGTCTGTTGTGAGACACTGTATTGAATTCCTTCTGAAAGTCCATGTACACCACATCAACAGCATTACCTTCATCGACCCTTTTTTGTTACCTTCTCAAAAAACTCTAGCTTTTATTCCATGCGTTCCAACTCTAGGTTGAATACAAATCCAATCCTTTCAAAATCCATGCCGGCTCTTCCTAATCAACCCACATTGTTCCATGTGACTACTAATTCTATCCCAGAAGCTTTACACCACTGATGTTAAACTGGCTTGTAGTTGCTACACTATCCTTTCAACCTTTTTGAAAAAGATTGTTGAGACTATCATTACAAGCTTTTCTGAATAATTATATGACTTATACATTATAACAGAAGAGCCTCAGTGGGACCACCCTCTTCTATCCTATAGAACCCTCAGAACCTTGCTCCAGTTCCACAAATACTCGAAAACATCCTCTCTTCCCATCAAGGCATATGGAGGTAATAAGAATCACAGAACATATAATAACTTGTAATACATAACATGTAACCTCCAATATTGCTATTTTATAAGCTCAACAAATACATTTCTGTGACAAATTTAGTTTAGACTCATAGATTGAGGAAGTTATTTTAATGCACTGCTGTAAATGGCAATCTGTATATTTTTCATGCTGCATATCTATTAGTCATTGCACATAATACTCCACCTTCAGGGGAGTATAGCCAGCGCACATCAATAAATCTTTTCCTGCTATTTTTTTTCTCATCAAGATGTCGGTACTAAGGAAGAGAACAATTTCCCATTTCAAGTACCCAGTGTCAGTAACAAGCACTTCCAGCTCAAGTATAGTGCCCCAGCATGCTTCCGCTGTGATGCTGGTAAAACAATCCCTCATGCACAGTGAGAGACATTTTTGCATTTCCCATTCCACCAAGGTGGCCAAATTAGTACCAGATTACCACATAAAGGATAAAGCTAAAATTTGATAGAAATGACAGAAAATGTTGGAAAAGTACACCACATTAGTCAATGTCTGTCATAGCTCATCATTCCAGACACACACGCCTTGTCTGAACTGCTATAACCTGTAAGCTATCTTTTATATTTGGGGAACTTGGTGCTGGAAATTAAATTGAGGCAAGCCAAATTTGATGGGTACAAATTAGCAACCATGGGTTGTTGTAAAAAGCCAACTGGTTCACTGGCATCCTTAAAGTAAGAGAACCTGCTTTGTCTACATCTGGCTTAGATTGCTCTCAGGAGCAATAAATACCGCTTTGCCTAAATTCAAATAAACAATTTTTAAAAATTAAAACCTGGATTAGATAATAAATAGTCCTTCCTTCAGTCTAGACCGAATTTACATCTAAAATCCAGAGATAACGACAATGTAAACTCATTAGTTTTAATTGCCTTCAGGACACTGGTAGAAAATAGCCTCAGTACTTTATAGAAACAGGAGTAGGTCATTTAGCCCATTAAGTCTGTTCTGCTTTTCAATGAGATCATGGCTGATCTTCAACCTAATGCTACATACCTGCTTTCACCCCATATTTCTGAATACCTTTGATTAACAGAACTTATTACCTCAGATTTAAAATTAATAATTGACCTAACTATTTGTAGAAATAAGTTCCAAACTTCTGTCATCCTTTGTATGCATAAAAATGTTTCCTATATTCAACCTCAAGAGGCCTAATTCATAACCATTAAGCAATGTCCCCTATTCCTAGACTGCCCAATTATTGGAAGTAGTTTTTATCTGTCCTATCAGTTCTCCTTACTAGAAATAGCTCTTGGGGTTAAAGGGATCAAGGGATGGGGGGGAAGGGATCAGGATATTGAATTCAATGATCAGCCATGATCAAAATGAACGGTGGAGCAGGCTCGAAGGGCCAAATGGCCTCCTCCTGCTTCTAGTTTATATGTTTTTCTTAATATCTTTAAAGAATTTGATCAAATTACCCTTTAACCTTCGAATACCCAGGAACTACAACACCAGTTAGTGAAATTTCTCCTTGTAACTTAACCCTTGGAGTCCAGATATCCTTCCGGTAAATCTACACAACATTCCCTCTCAAGTTAATATATCCTTTCTAGGATTTAGATATGAGGAGAGGTTGGATAAATTCGGATTATTTTCACTGGAAAGACGGAGGCTGAGGGGTGACCTGATAGAGGTCTACAAAATTATGAGAGGCATAGATAGGGTGGATAGTCAGAGACCAGGTTGGAAAGATCAACTACAAAAGGGCACAAGTTCAAGGTGAGAGGGGGAAAGTTTAGAGGTGACATGCGGGGAAAGTTTTTCCCACAGAGGGTGGTGGATGCTTGGAACACATTGGCAGTAGAGGTGGTGGAAGCAGGCACGTTAGCAATGTTCAAAGCATATCTTGATAGACACATGAATGGGAGAGAAACAGAGGGATATAACCACGTATGGGCGGAGTAGTGGGTCTAAATGAGGATTAGGAATCAGCGCAGGCTTGATGGGCCAAAATGTCTGTTCCTGTGCTGTATTATTCTTTGTTCTTTAAAGTGTTGTGCCCAGAACTGCTCACAATACTTCAGGGTATCAGAAATTTATATAGTAAAAGAATAATTTCTACCCCCTTGTTTTCTAGTCAATTTATACAAAACCTCATTCCATCATTCGTTCTGATTATTTCCGTTACCTGTCCACTTTAACCCTCCAATTTTATTGTTCAGACCAGATTCCCATCCTTTCTTCTTTCCAAATGCACCACTTCGCAATTATTTACATTTTACTAGCCTACCTACATGCTTCTTCATTCTCTCACCTTCCTGCCTAATTTGTCATGACCCTATTTGGGTACAGGCATCAAATTTTGATGTTTCTCTATACTCATTCATAATATTATTTTAATTAATTCTTATCGCTACCAATCTGAGAGGCGTGTTGCCCCAAATAGATGGGCAGGTAAGAACCAGGCACGCTGGACTGCAACCGTAACCACATTTAGACTAGGTCAGGTAAGGAATGCAGGTTTTCCTTCCCAAAAGGACACTAGAAAATGAGCTGTATATTTACAACAATTTTACTGTAAATGGAGAACAAGATCAGTTCCAATGTGGATCCCTAGAGCTAGCCAGATCTTGCCAGCTAAATAAAGAATTTTTAAAAAATTAATTCAAGGAATGTGGGTTTCACTGGCTCAGCCAGCGTTTATTGCCTATCCCTAATTGCCCTCAAGAAGGTGGTGGTGTGCTGAGCTGCCTTCTTGAACCACTGTAGTTCATTTGGTGTAGGTACACCCACAAGACTGTAATGATGTCAGGAGCTGAGTGGCTGCAGCAAATCCCAAAATGAGAGTCAGTGAGCAGGTTATTGCTAAGTGCCAGTTGATAGCACTGTTGATGACCCCATCCATCACTTGACTGATGATCGAGAGTAACTGATGGGCGGTAATTGGCCAGGTTAGATTTATCCTGCTTCTTATGTACAGGACATACCTGGGCAATTTTCCATATTGCTGGGTAGATGCCAGTGTTGTAGCTGTACTGGAACAGGTTGGGTGTGGGGGGGCAAGTTCAGGTGCACCAGTCTTCAGTTTTAACGCCAGAATATTGTCAGAGCCCATGGACTTTGCAGTATCAACTGCCTTCAGCCATTTCTTGATATTATGTGGAGTGGCTGAAGATTGGCATCCGTGATGCTGAGATCCTCCAGAGGAGGCGGGATGCATCATCCACTC
The DNA here is from genome assembly GCF_964213995.1 of Mustelus asterias. NCBI lineage: Eukaryota > Metazoa > Chordata > Chondrichthyes > Carcharhiniformes > Triakidae > Mustelus > Mustelus asterias. The sequence continues at coordinate 26,096,499 of NC_135815.1, read as the reverse complement.
GGCACTTCTGGCTGAAGATTGTAGGCAAATTCTTCAGCCTTATCTTTTGCACTGATGTGCTGGGCTCCACAATCATTGAGGAAGGGGACATTTGTGGAACCTCTTCCTCCAGTGAGCTGTTTAATTGTCCACCACCATTCACAGCTGGATGTGGCACAACTGCAGAGCTAATCGAATGATAAATAAAGACCCGATACTTTCACATTTCTGTCCACAGGAGTACCTTTCCTGGGTTATAATCTCACCAGTAGCTTTTTTAAAAAATGTAGATGAAGAAATTTCACATACTACTTATTTACTCAGAGAATGAAGTTACAAAGTTCCATAATTTCAAACAGAGTTATTATACAAGAGTCAACAAAACAGATACTAAATACCATCTATCCTATACTCTAACATCCAGAATTAACATGCATTAACCATGAGTTAACAGGCTAATTGTAGTTAAATATAACCTAGAAATTCAACATTCAAGGGCAAATAGAACCAAAAAAAATCTTACAAATTGGTTCAGCAGTCCACTCAGATTTTAGATATCACAGTGAGTCACAAAGTCCTTTACATTCTTTCATGAGGATTTTCAGACCCTCCTTCAGTCTGATGCTCAGCTGACAGCAGTGCACAACCAACTGGAGTTTCACGAGCACAAATGGCTACAATCACCAAAAATAGTGTGCGCTTGCAGAGCTGCTCAACTTCGCATGGATAGCATTGATTCACCACTGTTATCGTCAAGCAACAGAAACAGTTGCAGCAGCTCATTTTCTTTTGCTTCTCAGCTTCTGGATTTAGCCCCTTATTCTTGACCCTTCTTCAGCTTGTCTGCTCTGCTCCAGCAGACTCAACAACTGCTACTGTACAGCTTGGACTGATCTGTGTCCTTTTAGATCTTTCACCAATGTTTTCCCAACCTCAGCTGGTTTTTGGTTTCCTTAGAAACTGGGGAAGTTGAGTTTCATTTCTAGATTTACCTTTTCTGCTTCCCTTATAATTTCATTTTCAGTTCAGATTCCACTTCAAGATAGGATCTGCCTCAAGAATTCACTTAAAAATAGAGATTTCCTCACACTTGTAAGGAACAGATTGGGGTCTCATTGCTTACTGGGAAGTTTGGTTTAATAAAAAAAGGCAGCCATGGACCCAGCGTAGCTTTTTAATACAGCAATTTATTTTTTCTTAAATCTTCATTGAAAATGTTCTTGAAAGGGAGAAATTTCTAACAGCACAACCTTTAAGTGCCAAACAACAAATAATAATAATGGCAATTGTTTTCTGCCGAGTGACATACTTGTATAGATAAGTTAAATAAAGAATTTGGACAGCAACAGATGTAACAAAATAAGATTAGCTCAAACAGCAAGTGAGGAGGTGTGCCCACAAATGGAGGAGGCATGAGCGACTTTATTGACTCACGTGCACGCATGCACACACAGGCGCGCACACACAGGCGCGCACACACAGGCGCTTTGAGTAAGATTAGCATGTGACATACATTACATACTGTAGGGGTTTTTCAGAGACTAAATATTGAGCTTAACTTTAGCTAATACAAAGACTCGCGACACCGTATCCTAGTGAAAGACGTTTCTTTATTGACCAACAGGCACTGGAAGAGAAGCGCTGAGCAGTCCAGTCTTCTCTGAAGTTACATCACATTGGCAATATAATTATGCAATTTGCAAAAGTCATTTTACAGGCCCACTGGCTCATCCCAGTCGGAAGTGAACCAATCATCATTAGTACAAGTCAGTCATCATTAGTAAATGTCATGAATCATAGAATCCTACAGTGCAGAAGGAAGCCATTCAGCCCATCGAGTTTGCACCGACATCAACCCCTCCCAGCCCCTATCCCCATAGCCCCACATATTTACCTTGCTAGTCCCCCTGACACTAAGGGGCAATTTAGCATGGCCAATCCACCTAACCTGCACATCTTTGGACTGTGGGAGGAAACCGGAGCACCCAGAGGAAACCCACGCAGACATGAGGAGAATGTGCAAACTCCAGACAGACAGCGACCCAAGCCGGGAATCAAACCCGGGTCCCTGGCGCTGTGAGGCAGCAGTGCTAACCGCTTATTCCTTGGCCAATCACAGATATTCTCTGAAATCGTGAGAACAATAAATTCCAGTGGTTTCTGCCTGACTTTTCCAAGGCCTAAACTCTTAACTGGTAGTATGTCTGGCCTATTCATTAGCTGCCTGGCGTCCTTGTTCAATGAATGTCATGTTCACTGAGCTGTCTTGTACTCATGCTGATAAGAGTTATGCTACTATAAGTGTATTGTTATAAGGAACGTGGTTCACTTTACCAGCCTATTTTCCCATGATGCCTTAGAACCTGGTGCCAATAGCCAAGCTGTATGCTTCTTCAATAACCCACTTTTCAAAAATACATGTTTAACCTCTCTAACTGTGGTTATATGTGTTTTTATGCAGACAGTATGTCTATAAAATATGTATAAGGCAGTCTGTGATTCATATCCTAAGCTAATCCACTCTGTTTCAATAGTCTTTATTAATGCTTTAAATCCCAGAGTATTTTGAAGTCCTCTAACACGTACAATACATTAGCAAGTATAGAATTCGATGATCAGCCATGATCAAAATGAATGGCGGAGCAGGCTCGAAGGGCCGAATGTCTAATTCCGCTTCTAGTTTCTATGTGACTGCTAGGTCCAGGTGCCTTGACAAGTGCTCTTGGGTATTCCCTTCAGTTTAGGAGAATAGAAACAAGAATTATCCCTCTTAATAGTAAATGATCGTCAAAGATGGGTGCTGCAAATATTTTTGTAAATGGATGGAGAAGCAGCCCAATTGGACATTAGCTTAGTTCTTGCAATCAGGATTGAAATATTTTGATGTTTTACACCTATCACACCAAGATTCACGTAACAAATTCCATTAGCGCTTTGAGTGCCACCTTAGATAATAAGAATATTACCAAATTAATTATGGCTCTCATTTAAACTTTTTTTTAATAAAACCTTCTCACATAAATATACTTTAAATATGTAATAAAGAGCTAGTAAAGTATCCAAAACAAATCAAATAAACTGATCACAATAATAGTAAAAACATGTTCTTCCACAGTACAGTTAGCTCTATTATTAAAGAGAGTGGTCAATGAAACCAAAGATTGAGGTCAACTCATAAATGCACTTCAGGATGGCCCTAATAATGACGATGCACAGAAGGAATAAAAATCCATCATTGTGTGGTAACGATATATCTATTTCCCTCAGCGAGGCAAACTACAAAATTCTCACAAAATTATTTTGGATAATAAATGAATTTCATAGAATACTACAGTGCAGAAGGAGGCCATTCGGCCCACCGAGTCTGCACCAACCACAATCCCACCCAGGCCCTATTCCCGTAACCCCACATATTTACGCTGCTAATCCCCTGACTAGGCTCAATTTAGCGTGGCCAATCAACCTAACCCGCACATCTTTGGACCATGGGAGGAAACAGGAGCACCCAGAGGAAACCCACGCAGACACGGGGAGAATGTGCAAACTCCACACAGACAGTGGCCCAAGGCTGGAATTCAACCTGGGTCCCTGGCACTGTGAAGCAGCAGTGCTAACCACTGTGCCACCGTGCCGCCCCAATCAACATTGTTTGACCAATCAACACTAAGTTAGGTCTTTATGTGTTGCAAATGCTTTCACATTGGGCCTTAAATGGCATCATGTTTACACAATAAACTTGTTCGTGATTTTTATAGGTCTTAGAAATTAATTTAGATGTCATTCTCAACTCTGAAGGTAGCATGGTTCTTGGCAAAGAAATATTGATCCATTCCGAAGATCTAATACACCCTCCAGGTCAGGCACCCATTTTATAGATCAAATTCAAATATCACATGTATAGTGACCCAAATACAATATCCCAGATTTCACTGCCACCAAGACCATACAGAACTTGAAGTGTGCAATACTGTTATACCACTACATTCAACTGGGTACATAGAATATATGAATGGTACAAAATATGCATCTGCACCAACCTATGAAACTATTTTTCCTTCATTGAATGAGCACACATGCCACCCATAGCTTTGATTATTCTGCTCCCTAGGAGTCCAGGATATGCACCAAAATTTTATAAAACATAAATATGTGTCAGACAACTGGTAGTACAAGAGAATATAATTTGAGCAGGGATTACTGTGTAAGTGTTTAAGGTTAGTTTGCTAATGTTGGGCATCTTAACCAAACTGATTGCCTATCCACAAACTTACTGTAGCTTTCATGTTTCCAAATGAAGAACTCAAGAATTGGGTTTGTAAGTGATTAACCTTACCATCAAGAATTGATGCTGTGGTAATGCGATTAATGGTTTCCTCTTGGTTTAGTTTAATTTAAATTATGTGAATAATGAAGCTGTTAGCCACAGAGTCCATATCCTAATATGCTACTGATGTGATATGTCTCTGCAACTTCGAGGTGGCAGTATAACAATGGGAGCTCGAGGCAAGTGGCAGCACAGCTTTGAGGATTTGGAATGAGATATTTAATAACACAGCACTGGATTGAATTAAGTATTGACAAAAGTTTGATTCCTGCAGGTTATGTAAAATAAATTTAAGGAACATCTGATGGCATGGATTGAGAATTGGTTAGCAGACAGGAAACAAAGTGTAGGAATAAACAGATCTTTTTGGGAGTGGCAGGCAGTGACTAGTGGGATACAGGGATCAGTGTTTGGGCCCCTGCTATCCACAATATGCACACATCAATGATTTGGATGAGGGAACCAAATATATTTCCAAGTTTGCTGAAGACACAAAATGAAGTGGGAACATAGAACATAACAGCGCAGTACAGGCCCTTCGGCCCTTGATGTTGCGCCGACTTGTGAAACCAATCTAAAGCCCATCTAACCTACACTATTCCAATATCATCCATATGTTTATCCAATGACCATTTAAATGCCCTTAATGTTGGCGAGTCCACTACTGTTGCAGGCAGGGCATTCCACGCCCTTACCACTCTCTGAGTGAAGAACCTACCTCTGACATCTGTCCCATATCTATCACCCTTCAATTTAAAGCTATGTCCCCTCGTGCCAGCCATCACCATCCGAGGAAAATGGCTCTCACTGTCCACCCTATCTAATCCTCTGATCATCTTATATGCCTCTATTAAGTCACCTCTTGACGTTCTTCTCTCTAATGAAAACAGCCTCAAGTCCCTCAGCCTTTCCTCATAAGACCTTCCCACCATACCAGGCAACATCCTAGTAAATCTCCTCTGCACCCTTTCCAATGCTTCCACATCCTTCCTATAATGCGGTGACCAGAACTGTACGCAATACTCCAAGTGCGGCTGCACCAGAGTTTTGTACAGCTGCAACATGACCTCATGGCTCTGAAACTCAATCCCTCTACCAATAGAAGCTAACACACCATACGCCTTCTTAACAACCCTATCAACCTGGGTGCCAACTTTCAGGGATCTATGCACATGGACACCGAGATCTCTCTGCTCATCCACACTACCAAGTATCTTACCATTAGCCCAGTACTCTGTATTCCTGTTACTCCCTCCAAAGTGAATCACCTCACACTTTTCCGCATTAAACTCCATTTGCCATCTCTCAGCCCAGCTCTGCAGCTTATCTATGTCCCTCTGTAACCTGCAACATCCTTCCACACTGTCCACAACTCCACCGACTTTAGTGTCATCCGCAAATTTACTAACCCATCCTTCTACGCCCTCATCCAGGTCATTTATAAAAATGACAAACAGCAGTGGCCCCAAAACAGATCTTTGCGGTACACTACTAGTAACTGAACTCCAGGATGAACATTTCCCATCAACCACCGCCCTCTGTCTTCTTACAGCTAGCCAATTCCTGATCCAAACCGCTAAATCACCATCAATCCCATGCCTCCGTATCTTCTACAATAGCTTACCGTGGGGAATCTTATCAAACGCTTTACTGAAATCCATATACACCACATCAACTGCTTTACCCTTATCCACCTCTTTGGTCACCTTCTCAAAGAACTCAATAAGGTTCGTGAGACACGACGTACCCTTCACAAAACCGGGTTGACTATCCCTAATCAAATTATTCCTTTCTAGATGATTATAAATCCTATCTCTTATAATCCTTTCCAAAACTTTGCCCACAACAGAAGTAAGGCTCATTGGTCTATAATTACCAGGGTTGTCTCTACTCCCCTTCTTGAACCAGGGGACAACATTTGCTATCCTCCAGTCTTCTGGCACTATTCCTGTAGACAATGACAACATAAAGATCAAAGCCAAAGGCTCTGCAATCTCCTCCCTAGCCTCCCAGAGAATCCTAGGATAAACCCCATCCAGCCCAGGGGACTTATCTATTTTCACACTTTCCAAAATTGCTAACACCTCCTCCTTATGAACCTCAATCCCGTCTAGTCTAATAGCCTGTATCTCAGTATTCTCCTCGACAACATTGTCTTTTTCCTGTGTGAATACCGACGAAAAATATTAATTTAGCGCCTCTCCTATCTCTTCGGACTCCACGCACAACTTCCCACTACTGACCTTGACTGGCCCTAATCTTACCCTAGTCATTCTTTTACTCCTGACATACCTATAGAAAGCTTTAAGGTTTTCCTTGATCCTACCTGCCAAAGACTTCTCATGTCCCCTCCTGGCTCCTCTTAGCTCTCTCTTTAGGTCCTTCCTGGCTAACTTGTAACTCTCAAGCGCCCTAACTGAGCCTCCACATCTCATCTTTACATAAGTCTCCTTCTTCCTCTTCACAAGAGATTCAACTTCTTTAGTAAACCATGGTTCCCTCGCTTGACCACTTCCTCCCTGCCTGACAGGTACACACTTATCAAGGACACGCAGTAGCTGTTCCTTGAACAAGCTCCACATTCAATTGTGCCCATCCTCTGCAGTTTCCTTCCACATCCTATGCATCCTAAATCTCGCCTCATCGCATCATAATTTCCTTTCCCCCAGCTATAACTCTTGCCCTGCAGTATATACCTATCCCTTTCCATCGCTAAAGTAAACGTAATCGAATTGTGGTCACTATCACCAAAGTGTTCACCTACCTCCAAATCTAACACCTGGCCTGGTTCATTACCCAGTACCAAATCCAATGTGGCCTCGCCTCTTGTTGGCCTATCTACATACTGTGTCAGGAAACCCTCCTGCACACATTGGACAAAAACTGACCCATCTAAAGTACTCGAACTATAGCTTTTCCAGTCAATATTTGTAAAGTTAAAGTTCCCCATAACAACTACCCTGTTACTTTCGCTCCTATCCAGTATCATCTTTGCAATCCTTTCCTCTCCATCTCTGGAACTTTTCGGAGACCTATAGAAAACTCCCAACAGGGTGACCTCTCCTTTCCTGTTTCTAACCTCAGCCCATACTACCTCAGTAGACGAGTCCTCATCAAACGTCCTTTCTGCCACCGTAATACTGTCCTTGACTAACAATGCCACACCTCCCCCTCTTTTACCACCTTCCCTGATCTTACTGAAACACCTAAACCCCAGAACCTGCATCAACCATTCCTGTCCCTGCTCTATCCATGTCTCCGAAATGGCCACAACATTGAAGTCCCAGGTACCAACCCATGCTGCAAGTTCACCCACTTTTTTCCGGATGCTCCTAGCGTTTAAGTAGACACACTTCAAACCACCTTCCTGCCTGCCGGTACATTCCTGCGACCTTGAAACCTTATTCATGACCTCACCACTCACATCCTCCTGTACACTGGAGCAACAATCCAGGTTCCCATCCCCCTGCTGAATTAGTTTAAACCCTCCCGAAGAGCATTGGCAAATTTCCCCCCCAGGATATTGGTGCCCCTCTGGTTCAGGTGTAGACCATCCCGTTTGTAGAGGTCCCACCTACCCCAGAGTGACCCCCAATTATCCAGGTATCTGAATCCCTCCCTCCTGCACCATCCCTGTAGCCACGTGTTCAACTGCTCTCTCTCCCTATTCCTCTCCTCACTAGCACGTGGCACGGGTAACAAACCAGAGATAACAACTCTGTTTGTTCTAGCTCTAAGCTTCCACCCTAACTCCCTGAATTTCTGCCTTACATCCCCATCCCTTTTCCTACCTATGTCTTTGGTGCCTATGTGGACCACGACTTGGGGTTGGTCCCCCTCCCCCTTAAGGATCCCGAAAACACGATCCAAGACATCGTGGACCCTGGCATCTGGGAGGCAACACACCAACCGCGAGTCTCGTTCCCACAGAATCTCCTATCTGTCCCCCTAACTATGGAGTCCCCAATGACGAATGCTCTACTCCTCCCCCCTTTCCCTTATGAGCAACAGGGGCAGACTCTGTGCCAGAGACCTGTACCCCATGGCTTACCCCTGGTAAGTCGCCCCCCCCAACAGTATCCAAAACGGTATACTTGTTATACAGAGGAACAGCCACAGGGGATCGCTGCACTGACTGCTTCTTACCCCTTCTAACAGGCACCCAAGTATCTTCATTTCTAGGAGTAACTACCTCCCTGTAGCTTTTATTTATAACTGTCTCTGCCTCCCGAATGATCCGGAGTTCATCCAGTTCCAGCTCCAGATCCCTAACACGGTCTTCAAGGAGCTGGAATTGGGTGCACTTCCTGCGAGTGGTGAGGACGTAAAGAGGCTTCAAGGTAATTTAAACAAATTGAGTGAGTGGGCAAATGCTTGGCAGCTGCAGTATAATGTGGGTAAGTGTGAAGTTATCCACTTCGGTAGGAAAAACAGAATATTATTTAAATAGTGATAGGTTTTGAAATGTTGATGCATGAAGGGACCTAGATGACCATGTACACCAGTCACTGAAAGTAGGTACAGTACATGATTTGAAAAGCAGATCGTAGGCTGGCCTTCCCTGCAAGAAGATTTGAGTACAGGAGCAAGAATGTCTTACTGCAGCTGTACAGGGCCTTGATGAGACCACACCTGGAGTATTATGTGCAGTTTTGGTCTCCTTACATAACGCATAGAGGGAGTGCAGCTTCACCACACTGATTCTTGGGATGGCAGGACTGTGGTCTGAGGAAAGATTGGGTCAACTAGGCATGTATTCACTCAAGTTTAGAAGAATGAGAGGGGATCTCATTGAAATGTGATTTATATAAACTGTTTGTGATTTATATAAACTGTTTGTGATTTATATAAACGATCTGGAAGGTGTAACTGGGGTGATCAGTAAGTTTGCGGACGACACAAAATTGGCAGGACTTGCAGATAGTGAGGAGCATTGTCAGAGGCTACAGAAGGATATAGATAGGCTGGAAATTTGGGCAAAGAAATGGCAGATGGAGTTCAATCCTGATAAATGCGAAGTGATGCATTTTGGTAGAAATAATGTAGGGAGGAGCTATACGATAAATGGCAGAACCATAAAGGGTGTAGATACGCAGAGGGACCTGGGTGTGCAAGTCCACAGATCCTTGAAGGTGACGTCACAGGTGGAGAAGGTGGTGAAGAAGGCATATGGCATGCTTGCCTTTATAGGTCGGGGCATAGAGTATAAAAGTTGGGGTCTGATGTTGCAGCTGTATAGAACGTTGGTTCGTCCGCATTTGGAATACTGCGTCCAGTTCTGGTCGCCACACTACCAGAAGGACGTGGAGTCTTTGGAGAGAGTACAGAGGAGGTTTACCAGGATGTTGCCTGGTATGGAGGGGCTTAGTTATGAGGAGAGATTGGGTAAACTGGGGTTGTTCTCCCTGGAAAGACGGAGGATGAGGGGAGACTTAATAGAGGTGTATAAAATTATGAAAGGCATAGATAGGGTGAACGGTGGGAAGCTTTTCCCCAGGTTGGCGGTGACGTTCACGAGGGGTCATAGGTTCAAGGTGAAGGGGGGGAGGTTTAACACAGATATCAGAAGGACATATTTTACACAGAGGGTGGTGGGGGCCTGGAATGCGCTGCCAGGCAAGGTGGTGGAGGTGGACACACTGGGAACGTTTAAGACTTATCTAGATAGCCACATGAACGGAGTGGGAATGGAGGGATACAAAAGAATGGTCTAGTTTGGACCAGGGAGCGGCACGGGCTTGGAGGGCCGATGGGCCTGTTCCTGTGCTGTATTGTTCTTTGTTCTTGAAACGCATAAAATTCTGACTGGACAGACTGGGGATAGGGATGATGTTCCCTCTGGTTGGGGATTCTAGAACAAGGGATCACACTCTCAGGATACACGGTAGACCACTTAGAACTGAGGTGAGGAGTGGCGGAGTGCCGCAGTGGTTAGCACTGCTGCCTCACAGCACCAGGGACTCAGGTTCAATTCCAGCTTTGGGTAACTGTGTGGAGTTTCCACATTCTCCCCGTGTCTGCAAGTGTTGTTCCAGGTGCTCTGGTTGCCCCCCAGAGTCCAAAGATGTTCTGCAACAGAAAATGGTCATGCTAAATTGGCCCTTAGTGTAGGTCAGGGGGATTAGCAGGGTGAATGTGTCGGCTTACGGGGGTAGGGCGTGGTGTAAGCCTGGGTATGATGCTTTCGGAGAGTCGGTGCAAACTTGATGGGCCAAATGGCCTACTTCTACACTGTAGAGATTCTATGAAACTTCTTCATTAGAGAGGGTGGTGGACCTGTGGAATTCTCCACTGCAGAAGGCTATAGAGGCCAAGACACTGACTATACTTAAGAATGAAAGAATTCTAGATAGATCAAGGGCATGAGGAGACAACAGGAGTATGGTATTGAAGTCATATTGAATGGCAGATCAGATTCAAGGGGCTGAATGGCCCACCCCTGCTCCTATTTTCTATGTTTCTATGATCAAAATAGAAACATGAATTTGAGGATGCATACCTTTGTACTAACTCTGCTGGGATGTGGCAAGAACAATACAGTAACAAGTGTTTGTGATCGCCTTTCATAGGTACATAAGTCATTGAAGGTGTCAGAGTAGGTCGCAAAAGCAGTTAATAAGACAGATGGGATCCTGGGCTTTATAAACAGACACACAGGGACCAAAAGCCAAGACATTATGATGAATCTTTATACAACTTTGTTTTGGACTCAACTGGAGTATTGTGTGCAAAATCTGTGCATTCCACTTTTAGAAGGCTGTGGTGACTTTAAAAAAGGGTGGTTCCAGGGATGAGATGTTATATGCATAGACTGGAGGAGCTGGGTTGTTCTACTTAGCTGAGGTTGAGAGGCGATATGATAGAAATGTTCAAAATCACGATAGGTCCAGACAGAGTAGGTAGAGAGAGAAACATTTCTCATTGGCAGACGGATCAAGAGCCTGATGGTGCTGATTTAAGGAAATTGGCAAAAGAACCAATGGGGACAGGAGGAAAAACATAGCAAGAGTTAGGATCTGAGATGCACTGTCTGAAGCAGAAACAATTGGGCCTTTCAAAAGGGCATTAAGTAATGGCCTGAAAAGAAAATAATTATGGGGCTGTGATGAGGGGAAGGAAGGGAGAGTGGGCTGGTTAGTTGAGTTGCTCTTGCAGAGAGCTAACATGTCGCGAAAGGGTAAATGGCCTCCTCCTCTGGTGTAAGTCAAGTTCTATAAGTCAAGTTTTTTAAAAATTGCTAGGAGAAATGTATTTGCTCCACATTTACCCTCCAAACAACCTAACTTTATGCAATTAGCCAGAATTGGACAAACCTCTAACACTCCTCCCTATCACTCCCACCATATTGTATTTCACAACTATAGCAGGCAGTCAACAGCTGGAAACTGCTGGAGGAGGGGTGCAACAGACCGAGATCCACCAATATTAGCTTCAATAAGCGTCAAAGCAACAATTGTTCAAAAGATTCAAAATTGCAACAAACTGTACCTTGTTCAGACTCTAGGTCCATAAACAACCTTTAGAAGGAGGAAACGGTAAGTTTTGCAAGTTTAGGGGGTTTAAAACGAGAGAGGCAAAGTAACAGCAAGACGTTACTCAGTATTTTCTGGCCCATTTTGAAGCACAGGGTCTCTCACAGTTCAGTACATGTTTGTGATATTCTCACTGAGATGGGCCGAAACCCAGCCTAGTTCCTATCTTAAGGATTTAACTCTACAACACGAGTACTTTCATAAGGTTGGTGGCATAAATAGGGGCGTTCGAACTGGAGGAGTTAATGGTAATTACAGGAGATTAAAGTCACATGTTTATGGTAATTTGTATTCACCACTGAAGTATGAATAAAGACATTTCAAACAGATTAGGAAAAGTATTGGAAACAAGAAAACACGGCAGATGCTGCACACAGGAAAATAAACTGTTTGCCTATTAGTCCCGAAACACAGTCAATTTACAGAGCAACATCTCTGCTGAGAAGGAAAAGAGAAGAAACAGTTCATTGTCCACGATGCAGGTTTCCGTGGTGAGGTAGAGTGTGATATATTACAATAACAAAGGGCTCTGAAATCTACTAAGGTAGGTGGTCGCTGAATGTGGAAAACCCTATGTGCACATGTGAGGTTTGCCAATCAATATAAAAAAATGAATAGGAAAACTTAAAATTCATTTCCTGTTTCCTTCAAAAAGAATTGTAACAAATCTGCTTGAATAAAAAGTTTAAGAGTTCCTTTGTAGTTTCACTCATAGAAAGGAAAAATACCCCACCTGAATTTTAGCAATTTCAAATTAAAAATTCTTACTCAAAGCAAATTGCTTATTTTTTTCCTTCAAAGATTCTAACAGTTTTGAGTTCATGACACCAACAATAAATTTAAGTTTTCCTGTCTGAGTCATTGGGTCCTCTTTTAAATAAAGTGGAATACTTTGGTCACACATTTAGGAGCATCAAAAGCTCAAAATGATCATCAGGATCCAAACATTTTTGTACAAATGCAAAGATGTTGCCACCAGAGGTTGGGAAAGAGGATCTGGGAAATCCTTTGGTTATATTGGGCATATTTCAAAAGTCACATAAATTTTGTTGACCTAACAGGTACTGGGGATTCTACATAGTGCACGAAATCTATTTCCTCTTCACTTAACAAACAATATATACAGCAAAATATAAATTTAGGTCCATCCCCCCCTCTCCCCCCCCCCCCCCCCCCAAAATATTTAGAGATGAGGTAAAGGCGATAACTACTCTGAAACTGAGCCATAGGAGCGGTTAGCCTGCTGAGTGTTTTCAGGTATATTTCCTGGTCTGTACTGAATGAGCTGATATCTCAGTTGGTAGAAGCAGACTCGAGAAGAAAAATCAGCTAGCTCATGGTCAAGTTGTTTTAAACCAGAAACCTAACAAAGGTTGATCAATAGCTTTGAAAAGCTAACAGGTGAAAGCAGTCTGGAAATTGGACTTATGATACTGAAAGTTCAGTGGCCCTGGGCTTATCATAATTAAGGCTGTAGGATAAATCCAACACTGTCATTTGCGGAACAAGTGGCATAATTTGAAAGAATTATTGCATATTCCCTACTAAGATATTGTAGGTTCTTATTAAAAAGTTTGATACTCTAATGTTCCTAAAGCCAATTGATAATCATCACCAGACATCCCAAAGTGTTTTTACAAGTGTAGTTAGTCGCCGTTATAATGTAGTAATACCGTGGCCAACTTCCCACAAGCAGCGATGTGTATAATGATCAGATAATTTGTTCTGTGATGTTGATTTGTTCACAGGAAGTTTCATTAGTGAGAGTATGGTGAATGAGCAAGAAAGTGGAGTGAGGTCACGCTGAGATCAGCCATGATCGTATTAAACGATGGAGCAGGCTTGAGGGGCTAAGTCACCTACTCCTGCTCCTAGTTCTTATGTTCTTAAGAAATGGGCATCACTGGCTGTATTCCCCATTCATAATTGTCCCAAGAAGGTGGCGGTGAGCTGCCTTCTTGAACTGCTGCAATCCATGTGATGTAGAAATACCCAGAGTGCTGTTAGAAAGGGAGTTACAGGATTGTGACCCAGTGACAGTGAAGGAAGAGTGATATAGTTCCAAGTCGGGATGATTTGATTTTGATTTGATTTGACTTATTATTGTCACATGCATTAGTATACAGTGAAAAGTATTATTTCTTGCGTGCTATACAAAGCACAATGCTCAAAGAAGGAAAGGTGAGGGTGCAGAATGTAGTGTTACAGTCATAGCTAAGGTGTAGGGAAAGATCAACTTAATATGAGGTAGGTCCATTCAAAAGTCTGATGGTAGGAGGAAGAAGCTGTTCTCGAGTCGGTTGGGATGTGACCTCAGATTTTTGTATGTTTTTGCCAATGGAAGAAGCTGGAAAAGAGTATGTCCAGGATGGGTGGGGTCTTTGATTATACTGGCTGCTTTTCTGAGGCCGCGGGAAGTGTAGATAGAGTTAATGGATGGGAGGCTGGCTTGCGTGATGAACTGGGCTTCGTTCACGACCCTTTGTAGTTTATTGCAGTCTTGTTCAGTGCAGGAGCCATACCAAGCTGTGATACAACCAGAAAGGATGCTTTCTATGGTGCATCTGTAAACGTTAGTGAGAGTCGTAGCGGACATGCTGAATTTCCTTAGTCTTCTGAGGTGTTGGTGGGCTTTAGTCTTCTGAGGTGTTGGTGGGCTTTCTTAACTATCGCGTCAGCGTGGAGGAACCAGGATAGGTTGGTGATCTGGACACCAAGAAACTTGAAGCTCTCGACCATTTTCACTTCATCCCCATTGATGTAGACAGAGTACGCTTCCTGAAGATGATGACTATCTCTTTCATTGATGGGGTGCGTCTTGGAAGGCAGCTTGCAGATGGTGGTGCTCCCATGCATCCGAATTGATTCCAGAGATGAGAGGTTTGACTTATGAAGAGAGATTGGGCAGTTTAGCCCTATACTCCCTGGAGTTTAGAAAAATAAAGAGATCTAATTGAGGTGTAGCAGATTGTTAGGGAAATTTCAAATAATCAGAGATTTAAGACACTGATAAAACAACTAACACTAAGTGAAATGACTCCAGATCAGATTTACAGGGGTATTGTCTGCATAAAGACACATATACCCACAGTAAGACATCTAAAAAAGAAAGAGATTTGAACAAGTATTTCTGATTTAAACATGTATTTTGGATTTTAAAAGGTATTTTTAAAGTAATCTGTACACTTTAGCCAAAGGCAGGCTGCCCTGGAGCATGATGGGAAGAAGACTGGGTGAGACGAACCACATTCTTTGGAACAATGAAACCACAGAATGTGTATATTCTTATCAGCATAAGGACGGACAGTATGGGTTCCCAAAGCCATAGTATGAATAGAGCTGTTCATTTTGTACTGATAAGACAGTGCTTCTCAGACATGGGAATATCAACTGTCTGGGTCGACCATTGACGTAATTGAGGGTTGGTGAGAACAGTACCTTTGAACTCTACAGCTAAGCATCAGGGGTTACTAAGCGATGGGGGGTGGCGGGGGGGGGGGGGCGGGGGGGGGGGGGGGGGGGGAGCGGGGGGGAGAGTAGTATCCGGATTCTACAAATCAATGAAATCCCATGATGTGAGGGGATAGAATGTAATTGGCTAAGGTATATTTCAACTGTTAACAGTGATTGATTTGTACTAATGATGACTGGTTCATAACTAATGGGAAGGTGAGAAAAGAGAACTTGAAAATGTATAATGGTCCTGCCTGATGTACTGTAACTCTGGGAGTGGTATTGGGATGCTCAGGAACTTCTCTTTAGAGAGATGTTGGACTGCCTAATGCTATCTCCACCAGCGATCGTTGGTCAAATAAAGATACGTCTTTAACCAGGATACTGATTTCACGAGTATTAGCTGAAGCCTTTGGCAATAAGTCTCTGAAAAATCCTGCAACACAGATGACGAGGGGGATTGACAGGGTAGACATGGAGAGGATATTTCCCCTTGTATGGCAATCTAGAACAAGACGTCATAATTTTAGGATAAGGGGTGGCAGGTTTAAAACAGAGATGAGGAGAAATTACTTCGCTCAAAGCGTTTTGAGTCTGTGGAATTCACTATCCGAGAGCCTGGTGGATGCCGGGTCTTTGAATAAACTTAAGGAAGAGGTATACAGATTTTTAATTAGTAAGGGTTTGAAGGACTATGGTGAATGGGCAGAAAAGTGGAGTTGAGGCTTAGATGAGATTGTTTTAATGACACAGCAGGCTCATGGGGGTTTATTGCCTGCTCTTGCTCCTAGTTCTAATGGTTCTTATGATTATGATCTGGTGCCCTTATCCATCCAGGTGGTACAGGTCTCAGGTTTGAAAGATTGAGATATAAATATTAGCCAGGACACAAATAAATAACTTTTTTTTTTAAATGGTGCCATGAGTTCTTTTATGCCCACCTCATAGAGCAGCCAGGCTCTAGTTTGACAATTCATCCCCAGTACTGCACCGGACTGTCAGCCTGATCTTTGTGCTCAAGTCCTAGAATGGTCATTGAACCTACAACCTTCTCATTCAGAGACAACCAACTAAAACACGACTGACACCTAATCATTAAAAAAAAATTGTTGCGATAAAGACATTGAGAATTCTTCTCTTTCCTCCCACACAATTTGTGCCGCAAATTCTCTCTCTTCGATTTCATGGTTGAATTTTCCTTCTTTCCATTAACCGCTTCTTCATTCCCCATCAGATAAGGATGGTGCCACCATCCTTTCCCAGAGTACATTGGCCTTTTCATCCTCCCTTCAATTGATTTGATAATAAACTGCAGCATCCAGTTAATTTTCTTTATTGTTGCTGCACGGTTTGAATATTGCAATGAACAACTTGGATCTCTTTCAAATTCCGCTTGGCAAGCTTTCCCTAATCCAAGGAGTATTCCTGGATTTTACTTCTAACTTGGGTGGTGACCATCACAAAATGTTTGAGAGGTTTATCACAATGAACAAAAATCTGCCTCACAGCTTCTGCTTTTATGTTTCTCTCTAAAATAAGGTTCACTTAACAATAAAAATCCAATCTTTTTGATAGAGACATACTAAGGGGTGGTAATTGGAGCTTGTTGCACCTGTTTTATCAGCATTCTTTAAAAGGAGGAAAGTCTTGCATCCCACACCCAAGGGTTGCCTGAAAATTTGCCACCCCACTTCCAGGTCAAACTATTTGCATGCATCTTGCCCATTACAAAATTAATTAAGGGACATTTTTTATTATTTCATTCAATGTGAACATTGCTGGTTAGGGCAACATTTGTTGCTCATTCTTAACTGCCATGGAAAAGGTGGTGAGCACCTTCTTAAAATCCTGCTGTCCATCTGGTGCAAGTATATCTACAGTGCTGTTAGGAAAGATGTTATAGGATTTCGACACCACAACAATGGGCGGAATTTTTCAAGAAAAATTGTAAGTGTCCAGCTAGCGTGAAAATTGGAGAGTT
Organism: Mustelus asterias; assembly: GCF_964213995.1. Lineage (NCBI taxonomy): Eukaryota > Metazoa > Chordata > Chondrichthyes > Carcharhiniformes > Triakidae > Mustelus > Mustelus asterias. The sequence goes on along the minus strand of NC_135815.1, from coordinate 26,079,230 downwards.
GCAGATCCATATTTTTGAGCAAGTGTTTAGTCCCAATCCTATGCACTTAGTGCATGAAAAACTGGGCTAGACTGCCTCGAGCTACTAGAGGCAGTGGGCGGGCTTGAAGGGCAGCAGGGGGAGCTATTGCGCATGTGCAGACCTCTGTGCTCGCACGTGCACAATTGCAACAGCGGAGGGCTGACAGAGAGAGACGTCTGTTGCAGCCAGCCTAAGCCCAGAGCCCCCCCCCCACCCCCCCTCCCCCCCCACTATCACGGGGACCTGCAGCCGATCGCGAGCGCCAGACCACCCTAAAATATAGCCCCCTCTGCCCCCTCCCACCTGACTTATTGCACCACCCCCCTCATTGATCACAGTTAGAGAGTGGCAGCAGGCCCCCCTCCCCCGACCGATCACATGCATAGTGGCAGCGGCCGCCCCCCCCCCCCCCTCCTGCAGAGTGCGTAACAGGTCCCCTGTCCCCATACCGATATCCAGCAGAGCGACATCAGATCCCCCTCCCTCCCCAATCGGACCGTCCCCTCCAGGCCCCGCCCTCACAGCTCTGCCCCCTCCAGGACCCCCACCTGGGGAGGGGGGGGGCGCCAATAAAATCATGGCCATAACTTCTAGTGAGAATGATGTGTGTATTGGAGAGAATGGTGTTGTCATCATGCATCTGCTGCCTTATTCTTGCAGGTGGTAGAGGTTGCAGATTTGGAAGGTGCTGTCAAGTTGCTGTTGTGTGTCTTGTATATGGCACACACTACTGTCACTGTATCAGTGGAAGGAGTTGATGTTTAAGAAGGTAGATGGGGTGCCAATAAATTGGGCTGCTTTGTTTTGGATTATGTCGAACTTCTCAAGTGCTGTTGGAACTGGACTCATCCGGGCAAACTTGGGAATATTTAATCACACTCCTGATTTATGCCTTGTAGATGGAATAATACGCATTTTGGATCCTCTTAAGCAAATTGGATATTGCAGAGGGGAGCAGACTGAGCCTGTCTATTCCAGATTTTTCAATGGCTGCTGCATTCTGAGCAGTGACCAGAAAAGATGCTCTTCTGCCACTCTACTGCCAACCCTACCCAACACCATCATCATGCTACCAGAAAGCCTGGCCCTTTAATATTCACTTTTTTTCTCTAATCAATGAGCTGCTGACTGAGGAACAGCATACTCAGTTAACATTAAAGAGTCCCAGACGTGAGGTACACTGCATCCACAATAGCACCTGACTGGGGTGAGGTTGATGCAGTGACTACATCTGACTATCTAACTCCTATACATCAGACATCTGATATTAGGGAGATAGAAATATATTAATACTCTATCCTAAAGTACCTCATACAAAAAGTTGGCGGTAGTCTATCCTGGCTTTTTAATTAGATCTTACTATATATCTTCAATAAGCTATTTAAATTGTCAGAGGCTTGGCGCATCATCTCCAAAACAGCTTCATGGATGCTTAAGCCATCATCCATGACATCCAGTGGATATTTACTCAGCCTGCTGCATGCAGAAGTAATTGTTGATTTCCTCTTTTTACATGTTGGAGAGTCAAAGGAGTTAGAGGGTAGGTCTCAAACAAGCTTGTTCCAGCAGGAGCAGGAGTGGCCCCAAAAGTTATCAAAGGAACCCTATTTAAAACAATAGTCCAGCATTTTCTTCAGTCCCATAGCTTTTAGCATAGAAGGCATAATCATTTGATATTTTCCATGTTCCGCAGTGGGATAGCCAAACTGTTATGATTTATAATTTAAGTTTGCTGTTTGGTTTTGCTATTGTTACCTTATCCATTCACTGTTAATACAACATTTGTTCACCAGCTCATAGTCAAAGTCACGGTCTGAACGATTGCTTCACTACCTCTGTTCTTCATACAAGTATTTTAAAATGGTTAGGTCAGCAATATATGCTTGGGAGTAATCACCAGCCCATATCAGAATGAAATCCATCAGCTTTTGGATACATTTTTCATTCTGAAAAGCCAAACTGTAAACTCATATAGTCCTGGCAGTGCGATTACATCAGAGCGGAATTGATTCTCCACGCTAACTGGCAAATGCAATAAAATTTTGTTTACGAGCGCAGTTGCAAGCTATTTGCTGCCCTCAAGTTTCCAAGAATATTCTATTCAAAACTCATGTCATCCTTATCCTTCTGAGAGACCAATATTACCAGCAACTCATGTTATGTGACATGGGTATTATGCACAGGAGCATTAATTTTTATGCACTTATACTTATCTCATGTACAAACTATTTTGCATGGCCCAGTTGGCTCATAGAGAGTAGGCAAAACAGGTAGCAATTTCTTGCTGGGAGAATTGATGGATTAAAACAAGCCATTTGCAATAAACCAATAATTTCACTTTCCTTTTCTTCCTTCAGATAATAAACTTCCTTGTGAGAAATACATAGGTTTAAACATATTTAGGTAGTAGACCAAACATTTGCAATCATTGATTGTGTACTCCAACTACAGAATGAACTTCATAGTGCACTTCCACATAACATGTAGCCGAAAAATTTGTAACTTTCCTGCTTCACTGGTAGCAGCATCTGATAGACCAATATCTAAGAAGGTGGTTGTATGAGCTCCTTTTGGTGGTGTTGCACATTTTAGTTCCTGTGCAAGTTAAGGCACCCGTAATTTAACTGATTTATTCAACTCTCCTGACCGCACCTCTCTGATTAGTTAACGTTAACCATGTAATTAGCATTTATATAGTTCAGTTGCCAAGACCTGGAGAATTCTTGGAATGCTAGAGCTATACTTACTTGTCAGTACTTCATACAATAACGACTTGCATTTATACAAAGCCTTTATGTCGAAAAGTGTCCTAAAGTACCTCATGGAAGTGTAGTCAGACAAAAGTCTGCTAATTTGAGATGTTGTACAACAGTGAAGTTGTCAGTATGTATGAGGTCACATCAATGCTTATGTTATGACATGGATCTGGGTATCAGATCGAACACTTGGTCAAAACTGCACAACAGAGGTAAACAACTGAAAGCTCGATACTAGGCTATGTGAGCCATACTTTTGACTATAATGTTAAAAATCCTAGTACAACAGAAATATCAGAGAGGCCCACAAAGCTGGTTAGTGTGAAAATTGGTAATTGGCACATTGGTTGCAGGACATAGCCTTCTGAGGCTCTGATAAAAGTGCATTATTGAAGCAAAGTACACAGAACTTCATCCTGTTATCTGTGACCTGGGAGAGCTTGATGCAGACAATGGATAACAAAATCCAAAGAGGTTCGGTTCCCCACTGAAATCCCTCACTTTGCTAAGCACAATTAGAAAAGTGAAGTGAATAATAAGGAAATAAACAAAAGGTGTAACAAAATACTGAAAACTGAAGCTTTTTGACAAAAATAGCTTCCCCATCTTAAACTCAAGGTAGGCAACATAGACCTAAAAATTACACTTGCATTTAAACTCCACACTTAATTCTCAAATTTCTACCTGGTGCACTTTTAAAACAATTTCAAATGAACAAACACAAATAATTTCCTGCCATCCAAACACCTTTATTATTTTTGAGTTATTTACACACAGCCACCGACTGAGGAATAGAGACAACAAGGTTAAAGCTTATGGCAAGCAGGAAGGTTGAATATTTTTGCTGCTGTGTTATGCATTGCTCTTGTCATTGGTTTAATCAGACTCAATTGAAAAATTAATTTTTGCTATCGACATTTTTCTGATGTATTAAAAGTGTAACCATACTGAAATGCTCATATTTTACATTACTTACAAGGCCAACATTGCTCTACAACACAAAGCAAACTTCAGCACTGAGGAGTTGCAGACAAAGAAGATCAAATTTTAAAGAAATTAAAACTTGCAAAGGAACTTCCTTTGCTGTATTTTTTTTCAGCCTGTAAAACGCACAGATAGTTAAATGTTAGAACGACATACCTGAGTCACCAGAGTAGAATTGCCAATGAATATCCGTATTCTTTTGCCTTACCAGTAGTGTATTTCTGAGTGTATTCCATCAGTCATTTAAGAAAAACGCATGCCTTATTCCAAACCAAAAGTGGTAGGGGAACGAAGATATGTTGCCAAGTGGGGTATGAGCAAAGCTTTGTGTGGGGCAAAATATCACATATCTACTATAGATACCTCAGTTTTTGTGATTTTTTAAAAACACATTTAGTTGTAACAATAAAGCAGCATCAGGATGAATGACAGATTTTCTTTCATGAAACTAATGCAATGACTTTAAGAAGCTAATTTATGAGGCAACAACCTTTTTAAAATGAAGTATGGTCAAAACTCCAAGAGAATCTTCTCAGAAAATCCTTAGACATAAATGAGTGACAGGTACTTCATACATCACTCCAGCTGGACCTTAATCTTTCCACTGTTGAATTACTTTTTCAGCTTTCCAAATAATCACATGGTTATACAAAAAGGACCTACAAAGATGATTTTTTTTCTGCTTGCACACTTCTACTGTAATTCTGATTATGTCTCCAATACTGTTTTCTCATAAAGGACTGCAAAATATTTCCCAATTAAAAAGCGATGATATTTTTAAAATTGCTTTAAAACATTTTTTTAAAATATGGGATCTTTTTTACAGTCCTCGAATAGCTATATATTCATATCATGGAATATAAAATTAAACCAATTTAGATCATCACAAATATAGACCAGAAATAACATTATTACAAATGCACTTAAGATCATTTCAATCGTAACTGCACTCTTTTCTCAAGTAGAAACCTCCCGGAAGGTGAAATGACTTGGGATCATAAAGTCTATAGGGCAAGAGAGATTAAAAAGTAAGATCTGATTTAATAACAGAAGGTTTTATTTAAACGCACAGTGCGTTCTTTAATGAGATGGAGAGCCCAAAAATCATTGCAGATTATTTTTTTCTGCTCCCGAAAATGAGACAAATCGCAAGCAATGAAATTGCAAAGGTAAAAGACAAAACACAGGTGACACAGCTTACTGGGTGACAGGGATAGTGGGAGGAAAAGATTAACAATTTTGCATTGCATCTGGATTTCCTGAACAGAGAAATCGGGTAAATAAGAAATCCATACCTGCCCAGTAACTCCAAACACCTAAGCTTTGGGATTCTTAACTATAGCAGAGAACTTGAAGCACAATACTAAAGTTTGCTAATATTCAGTATTTAGGCTTCTGCAATCTCTTTGCTAGATCTACTGAAGGAAGGACAAGAAGGACAACCTTCACAATATTGAAATGCAAACTCATTGCGGGTCAGCAGGTATTTGTTCTTACAGCAATAAGGGGAGATGTCAATAGACTGAACTCCTCTTTGTTCCAAACTGTAAACACGTGAGGAAATTAACTTGAGAAGGGAAGAATTATAGTGCTTGCGCGCTAATCAAACCAAGTTAAAGTCCAGGGGTTTAATCTGATATGTTTTGTCAGAAAAAAATGTGAAGAAGAATTGTCGCCTCATAATCCATTTACATGGACAAAAATATGACTTTCTTCCGATTTCTAACTATAACTAACACAATCGGATGTGCAAAGGAAGTTTGGAGAGACTTCCTGTGATTCTTGCTCTTTTTTCCCTCCCGAACTGCTCTGTCAAGATCCAGAGCTTTCTGCTGTTGGAAACAGTGGTCTGGAAACCTGCATTCTGCCAATGACATATCCTGGAACACTCATGGATTGTACTACCATGCAGCCATGTGATCAGACTAAGTTAGCATGTTTAGGAGGTTCAATCTTTTCAGATTTCTGCTCCCTCCATTTTCATTCCTTCAACCTTGGGGACCAATGTATCATTTCTGCACAAAAATAAACTGATTTATTTTCATCAAAATGACCACTGTTCTTTTAAAGTTTTAATTTGTTCTTTGTCTCATTTATGGTACTTACAATAAATCTACAAAAGTTACTGGAGCTATTTACGATACTTATGGTAAATCTATGAAACATAAAAGTTGTGCAATGTTGCATCTGAGGAATCGGATGATCTCCTATGGGTTAGAATCAGTAGACTGGTCAGTATTTAAAAACTCTGTGACCAGCCTGAATGAGAATGCCACGACAGTAACTGACTTCATTAGAAAGTGTGTAGAAGATTGTATGCCAAAGAAGCAAATCCATGCGTTTCCCAATCGCAAACCATGGATGAACCGAGCTATCCACTGCTTGCTGAAATCCAGGTCTGAGGCATTCAAGTCAGGCAACCCTGACCTATACAACAAAACCAGATATGATCTAAGGAGATCCATCAAAGATGCCAAAAGACAGTACCGGACCAAGCTAGAATCCCAGGCTAGCCACATGGACTTCGACCGACTGCAAGGTCTGCAAGACATAACAGGCTACAAGATAAAGGCCGGTAAAATCGCCGGCTCCAATGCACCCCTCCCCAATGAGCTCAATGCATTCTATGCCTGTTTTGAGCAAGAAGTCAGCGAGAGCACACCATTCATCCCAGAAGCTTTGGTCGAACCTGTATCCGAGGTTACTACTGCAGACATCAGAGCAGCCTTCTCAAAAGTCAACCCACGGAAAGCAACTGGCCCAGATGGGTTACCCGGACAAGCACTCAGGTCCTGCATGGACCAGCTGGCGGGGGTATTTGCGGAAATCTTCAACTTCTCTTTACACCAATCTGAGGTCCCTACCTGCTTCAAGAAGATGACCATCATCCCGGTACCAAAGAAAAGCCAGGCAAGGTGCCTTAATAACTATCGTCCAGTGGCTCTGACATTTATCGTAATGAAGTGCTTCCAAAGCTAGTCACGGCATAAATCAATTCCTGCCTCCCAGACTGCCTAGATCCATTACAGTTCGCCTATCGCTGCAACAGGTCCATAGCAGACGCCATCTCCCTGGCCCTACACTCAATCCTGCAATACCTAGATAACAAATATAACAATGTCAAACTCCTATTCATAGTCTACAGCTCAGCCTTTAACACCATTACTCCTATGAGACTCATCTCCAAACTTCGTGGCCTGGAGCTCGGCTCCTCCCTCTGCAACTGGATCCTAGACTTCCTAACCCACAGATGGCAGTCAATAAGGATAGGCAACACACCTCCTCCATCATCATCCTCAGTACCGATGCTCTGCAAGGCTGTGTCCTCAGCCCCTTACTATACTCCTTATACACCTCTGACTGTATGGCCAAATTCCCCTCCAACTCGATTTTCAAGTTTGCTGATGACACCACTGTTGTGGATCAGATCTCAACAATGACGAGACACAGTACAGGAAAGGAATAGAGAATCTGGTGAACTGGTGTGACGACAATATTCTCTCCCTCAATGTCAACAAAACGAAGGAGATAGACATCGGCTTCAGGAAGCATAGTGGAGGGCATGGCCCTGTCTACATCAATGCGGATGGATTAGAAATGGTTGAGAGCGTCAAGGTTTTAGGTGTCCAGTTCACCAACAACCTGTCCTACTACCTCCAAGCTGACTCTATAGTTAAGAAAGCCCACCAACACCTCTACTTTCTCAGGAGGCTAAGGAAATTCGGCATGTCTGCTACAACTCTCATCAACTTCAACAAATGCACCATAGAAAGCATTCTTTCTGGTTGTATCCCAGCTTGGTATGGCTCCAGCTCATTCCAAGACCGCAAGAAACTACAAAGGATCGTGAACGAAGCCCAGACCATCACTCAAACCAGCCTCCCATCCATTGACTCCGTCTACACTTCCCGCTGCCTCGGAAAAGCAGCCAGCATAATCAAGGACCCCACACACCCCAGACATACTCTCTTCCACCTTCTTCCATCAGGGAAAAGATACAAAAGTCTGAGGACACGTACCAACCAACTCAAAAGCAGCTTCTTCGCTGCTGCCATCAGACTTTTGAATGGACCTACCTCGCATCATGTTGATCTTTCTCTACACTTTAGCTATGACTGTAACACTACATTCTTCACTCTCTCCTTTCCTTCCCTAAGTATGGTATACTTTGTCTGTATAGTGCGCCAGAAACAATACTTTTCCCTATATACAAATACGTATGACAATAATAAATCAAATCAAAAATATTAAAGACAGTAGTTAACCAGTGTAATTTATTTTTAGGTGATTTTAATATCTATAACTGACCTGCCATCCCAATTCCAAAGCTCTTCTACCCCATTTGAACACATGGGACTGGAATTTTGCTACCGGAGCAGGTAGCTCAAGTCAGGAATAATCCTCATAACCACCCCCATTCCATGCCATCTCATAGCCAGTCATTCAATATTCAATGGAGATGAAAAAATAAACAAACTTGTAAGAATCTAATACAGCCCTCGTTCATACACTATGAAAAAACATTCATTCACGAAAGCCAAAGTTTTTAAATTGCAAGTGATTCATCTCTTATAAAAATAAACATCTATTCGGACCTCACATCAAAGACAGATAATCCTTTAATAGCCTCTTTAAACGGTCAATCAAATTGCAAACACAGAACACCTAGAGAGAATTGAAATTTTTGAAACTCAGCCAAGCATTCATGAATGACATAACATTAATAGGCCTTAGACAGGCCTATTGAACGTGCACCAGATGCTTTTTTTTCTAACCTACACCAGGTGGCTCATCAACCAAAGCAGTCGAGCAGAGGGTTCTTTTAACTCTCACTGATAGCTTCAGCCTGTTTTTCTCATGTTTAAAGAGCGAGGGATTTAAAAATTAGATAATGACACTTAAAAAGACCATATCCACCGTTCAAGAACATTTACGCCTACTCCACCAATTTATGACTCCCACACTGAGGGCTAATTTTCTTGGATTTGCCAAAACTGGATCTATTTAAACTCAGCAACCATGTTCAAATGGCCCCACTGAGTTCACATTTCTCTCCTATATTCTGCCACCTGCCACCAAAAACTGGGCCTGTTGGAAATGGGCGGCAAGACATCAGCATCTGAGTCTATCCCATCATTTTTAAAGGTTCTGTGTAATTTCCCAAGTCGGTGTAAATCCAGCCCTTATGCTCCAAGAGTGTATGTGGCCTCTTGTTCTTCCTACTAAAATGTACCACCTCACACTGAAGTTCATTTGTAAATTTTATACCCATTCTGCAGGTTTATTAATGTCTTCCTGTATTTTATAGCAGTCCTCTTTTACCGTCTATGAGGACAATATCATTGCGGTAATGCAACTGGACCAGCAATCCTGGGGATTAGACTAATGCTCTGGAGACATTATTTCAAATCCCACCACGGCAACCGAAGGAATTTAAATTCAATTAATTAATTAAATCTGAAATGAAATGCTAAATTCATTGACAATGATCATGAAACTACTGGATTGGTATAAAAACCCATTGGGTTCACTGATGTTCTTTAGAGGACATAATGTGCCATCCTCACCCAGTAAAGGCCCCAAGTGACCCCAGAACCAGACCAATATGATTCAGTCTTAACTGCTCCCTATGCTAGCCCAGAAAGCCACTCTGTAGGCAGCTCATGACCATTTGCTCAAGGACAATTAGAAATTGGCAAGAAATGCTGGCCTTGCCAGCAATGCTCACATTCCATGAAGAAATAAAAAAGTATATACCTCCCCATTTGGAGCCTTCAACAAATTTTGAAATTTCCTTCCAATTTCAGAGTCCAAATCGTTTATGTAAATTGTGAGCAACAGTGATTGCTTCATGAATCCTTGTGAAACACCACAGGATATTGTCTTCTCCAAGTCTGACTGTTTATTCTTGATGAACCACTTCAGCCCAGGAGGTGAAAGTACTCCCAGAACGACGTTAGGTAGAGTTTCACGATTTTATTTTGACAAAACATGAAGAAACAACAACAATATAAAATCAAGTCAAGATGTTGTGCGACGTGAAGGCATACAGCACTAAACTGCTGATTGCATGTTTAGGCATAGCAGGACACCACACAGATAATTGTAATGCTTTTGTTGCAGCAAAATTGATCTGCCTATATGGCACCACAAAATTCAAATAGAGCTGTACCCTTTTGCTAGCAACAAGCAGCATTAAAATAAACCATCAAACAGTTGCATTGGAGTCCCATAGTTCCTAATGGGCATCTTGCTCAATGCAGCGGAGAGAATTGTTTGCTTATTTTAATGCTCCTCACTTCTGCTCAAGAAGCGCGCTCTCCTCAAAACTTCATTTTATGTATGAGGCAAATCACTTCAATGCTGTGGCGGAATACAAAAGATTTATGGCCCTAAAACGATGTAGTTTATCCAAAATCATGCCTAACTGTATCAACTAACTGACTAGCAGAAGGATTTGAATTTAGAACAAGTCTTTAGCGTTTAGACGGTTCAGATTTTGAAACCCAGGCTTGATATTAGAGTAGAGTATCGGACAGTACAAGAGCAAAAGTTCCAAGTAGTTAATTGGTCTCCCAATAATGTATTTCAACTTGACTTTGCACAAGACTAGGTAGTCGTCTTACATTCTTTGTCTCAGCATGATTGTACAAATCGCCAAGCTGCTACCTGGATTATATTAAAACTGAAACCAAGTGCCAAATTGTTACTTAAAGACGCAGAACAACAGATGCATTATTTAACGGGTGGGTGGATGGGACAAGATCAGCAATCAGAACTAGATTAACTGCAAATTACAATTTCATAATCCTTAAAACCGAGCCACAGGGTGACTCTGGATGTTTCCTTAAAATTCTTTTTCTTTCTTCAATCGCGCCTTGGCTTTGTAATTCAGTGATATCAGCTCACCAGAAGCAAAAGATGTGGACTGATTTCCTCTGCCCGTCTCCACCCCCCTGGACTGGTTCAACTCCCAATACAATAGGAGCAACATGTGATACCTTCGCAACCAGCCATGATCTCATAATCCGAAAATTGCCAACTTGGAGATCAACAAAAGCCAAAAACTAATCTCTTGAGTTTCAAATATGGGCTGGGAAAGAATAAGGTACAGTGCAGGTAGTATCTCTGGTTTGTATCGAAGTGTTGCAGCTATTGTGATGGAACCCAAATTCCACAGAAGCCAAATGTAATAAGAGCCTTTTACACAAAAATAATTAGCGTCTGAATAAAACTATTCAAATCAAGGTTGGAGCCAAATATTGTGCTTGCATTAGGTTATGCATAAAGAGAAATTATATAATTCAAATGGCTTTCATTGCCATTTACATATTGATACAATTGGCTTTATCAACCTCTTTTAACCTCAAGTGGAATTCCTACATTTCTTCACTTGGCAAATTCCTTTTAAGAATCTATTCTTTTTCTTTCATACTGAATACATCTTTTCCTTCAAAGCTTCAACTCTCCATAACATTCTGAAGTTTTTCACTTTTGAACTTCTGGATAGGACTAAAAAAAAGGTAATCTAATCCGCTTTAACCTTCAGCCTCCGACATTTTCTCTTACAATCCTATCTTGTGTTTCTCCATTTTATCGACACTGCCATGATTAGTTCTAAAATGTTCTTCACATATTTCTTCTTCCTTTATCCAAATGTCCCATATTTTATCCTCGTCTTAATATTTTCACCACGTTGAAATTGCACCTCAGTACCTCAAAGAAAATATACAAGGAACATAGGCACAAGAGCCCTTCAAGCCTGTTTTGCCATCACGGAGGTCAAGGTTGACACTAATTTGTTCTCTCACTCAAAGAATTTACAATAACATGTTTGGGAAATAAAGTCAAAATGGTGTAGTAGGGAGTGTTGCTCTTAGGGGCGGCACAGTGGCAAGCACTACTGCCTCACAGCACCAAGGACCCGGGTTCGATTCCTGACTTGGGCCACTGTCTATGTGGAGTTTGCACGTTCTCCCCATGTCTGCATGTGTTTCCTCCGGGCGCTCCGATTTCCTCCCCCAGTCTGAAAGACGTACTGGTTAGGTGCATTGGCCACACTAAATTCTCCCTCAGTGTACCCGAACAGTCGTCAGAGTGTGGCAACTAGGGGATTTTCAGAGTAACTGCATTGCAGTGTTAATATAAGCCCACTTGTGACTAACAAATAAACTTTTTAACATTTTAGGTTCGAGTACAGGTACCTCATAAGAGTGATAGGGAGAGAATTGTACACTCCTTCTAACCTATGCAATGTGTGACCTGACCATACATAATGAGTGCACTCGGTGCAAATTGGGGAAATGTTCCAGTTCTGAGCAATGATTACCTGATCTTAATGAGCATAAATATAGAAAGAAATTGCTTAAATTAAAATGCACAAAACTACTGAAGTCAACCCAATAAGCACTGCTTGAGCTGCACATATTCAAATAATTCAAAGATGTTCAACAAAGTCAATTATTTTTTTCTTGACCACTGCACCATATAAGTGAGATACATATTTAATTTCATTTAGTCACTTCAGAATTTCATGCATAAACATTCCTGCACCTGCTCTTCCTATCTCGAATGCAAATCCTTTATCCGTGGACAGGGACGGAAATCTTTCGTGTCTGGTTCAATATGTACTAAGTAGCTGTCAACTTGGGTCATGTAGTCAGCTTGCTAATAATAGTTAATCACAAGTCTGTCCGATACGCCGTACCATTCTAATTCTACTGATGCTGCTTCCATTTTCCACAGATTCTGAATTTCACAACCTTCAAGTACTTATTCACTCATTTCATACAGATTTTTGATTTAAAAGAACAAAGAAGTTGTGTTAAAAACTCTCCATTTGTAATTTTAGAGCCATACGATACTTGACTGTCCTTTAATAGTTATAGATCTGTTACTAGCTTAAGTATAGGAATAAAAGAATGTCCTAGAGCCAAGGTAATCCAATCTGCTACATTGCTGCTACTCTTTGAAAACATGTAATTCGAAAACTAGGATGAGTAGTGGAAAATACCTGAATCAATCTGTGAACAAGTATGTTTTTTTTCTGATTGGCAGACAGTGACTAGTGGGGTTCCACAGGGATCTGTGCTAGGACCCCAAATGTTCACATTATATATTGATGATTTGGAAGAGAGAGCTGAATGTATTAGCTCCAAATTTGCAGATCATACAAAGTTGGGTGGGAAGGTGAGCTGTGAGGAGGATGAAGAGATGTTTCAGCGTGATTTGGATAGGCTGAGTGTGTGGGCATCTGCATGGCAGATGCAGTATAATGTGGATAAGACCATAAGATCATAAGATATAGGAGCTGAATTAGGCCATTCAGTCCAACATGTCTGCTCCGCCATTCAATCATGGCTGATATGATTGTCGTCCCCATTCTCCTGCCTTCTCCCCGTAACCCCTGATCCCCTTATTGATCAAGAACCTATCTATCTCTATCTTAAAGACACTCAATGACCTGGCCTCCACAGCCCTCTGTGGCAAAGAGTTCCACAGACTCACTACCACCTGGCTGAAGAGATTCCTCCTCATCTCAGTTTCAAAGGAGCATCCCTTCACTCTGAAATTGTACCCTCCAGTTCTAGTCTCTCCCACAAGTGGAAACATCTTCTCCATGTCCACTCCATCTAGGCCTCTCAATATTATATAAGTTTCAATTACATCCCCTCCCCATCCTTCCAAAGTCCATCGAGTATAGACCCAGACACCTCAAAGGCTCCTCATGACAAACACTTCATTCCTCGGATCATTCTTGTGAACTTCCGCTGGACCCCCTCCAAGGCCAACACATCCTTCCTTAGGTATGAAGCCCAAAGCTGCTCACAATATTCCAAATGAATTCTGACCAGAGCCTTATACAACCTCAGCAGTACACCCCTGCTCTTGTATTCTAGCTCTCTAGAAATGAATGCTATCATTGAATTTGCCTTCCTAACTGCCAATTGAACTTGCATGTTAATTTAAGAGAGTCCTGAACTAGGACTCCCAAGTCCCTTTGCGCTTTAGATTTCCGAAGCCTTTCCCCATTTATAAAATAGTCTATGCCTCTATTCTTCCTACCAAAGTACATAACCTCACACTTTCACACATTGTATTCCATCTGCCACTTCTTTGCCCACTCTCCTAGCCTGTCCAAGTCATTCTGTAGCCTCCCCACTACCTGTCCTTCTACATACCTTTGTGTCATCTGCAAATTTAGCGACCATGCCCTCAGTTCCATTTTCCAGATTATTAATGTATATAGTGAAAAGTTGTCGTCCCAACACTAACTCCTGTCGAACACCACTAGTCACTGGTTGCCATCCTGAAAAGGACCCCCTTATCCCCACTCTCTGCCTCTTTCTGTCAGTCAATCTTCTATCCATACCTGTACCTTGCCTCTAACACCATTGGCTCTTAGGTTATTTAGCAGCCTCCACTAAGGCACCTTGTCAAAGGCTTTCTGGAAATCCAAATAAATCACGTCCATTGGCTCTCCTTTGTCTAACTTCTTTGTTACCTCCTCAAAGAATTTTAACAGATTTGTCAGACATGACCTCCCTTTGACGAAGCCGTGCTGATCCAGCCCAATTTTACCATGCATTTCCAAGTACTCCGCAATTTCTTCCTTAATAATGGACTCCAAGGTCAGATTAACTGGTCTATAATTTCCCATCTTCTGCCTCCCTCCCTTCTTAAACCTCACATTAGCCTTTTTCCAGTCCTCTGAGACCTTCCCCGACTCCAGTGATTCCTGAAAGATCACCACCAATGCCTCCACAATCTCCTCAGCTATCTCCTTCAGAACCCTGGGGTGTAGTCCATCCAGTCTGGCTGATTTATCCACCTTCAGACTTTCAGCTTCCCTAGCACCTTCTCCTTAGTGATGGCGATAAATGTGAGGTTATCCACTTTGATAGCAATAATAGAAAGACAGATTGTTACTTGAATGGGTATAAATTGAGAGAACTGGCTATTCAATGAGACCTTGGAGTCCTCATGCATCAGCCGCTGAAAGTAAGCACACAGGTACAGTAGGCAGTAAAGAAGGCAAATGATATGTTGGTCTTCATAGCGAGAGGATTTGAGTACAGGGATAGGGATGTTTTGCTGCAATTGTATAGGGCATTGGTGAGGCCACACCTGGAGTACTGTGTGCAGTTTTGGTGTCCTTATCTGAGGAAGGATGTTTTTGCCATAGAGGAAGTGCAGTGAAGGAGTGCTGCTCGGGCTGCAGTAGAGTGTGACAGTTGGTGTCTCAGTGAGGGAGTGCTGCTCGGGCTGCAGTAGAGTGTGACAGTTGGTGTCTCAGTGAGGGAGTGCTGCTCGGGCTGCAGTAGAGTGTGACAGTTGGTGTCTCAGTGAGGGAGTGCTGCTCGGGCTGCAGTAGAGTGTGACAGTTGGTGTCTCAGTGTGGGAGTGTTGCTCGGGCTGCAGTAGAGTGTGACAGTTGGTGTCTCAGTGAGGGAGTGCTGCTCGGGCTGCAGTAGAGTGTGACAGTTGGTGTCTCAGTGAGGGAGTGCTGCTCGGGCTGCAGTAGAGTGTGACAGTTGGTGTCTCAGTGTGGGAGTGTTGCTCGGGCTGCAGTAGAGTGTGACAGTTGGTGTCTCAGTGAGGGAGTGTTGCTCGGGCTGCAGTAGAGTGTGACAGTTGGTGTCTCAGTGAGGGAGTGCTGCTCGGGCTGCAGTAGAGAGTGACAGTTGGTGTCTCAGTGAGGGAGTGTTGCTCGGGCTGCAGTAGAGAGTGACAGTTGGTGTCTCAGTGAGGGAGTGTTGCTCGGGCTGCAGTAGAGTGTGACAGTTGGTGTCTCAGTGAGGGAGTGCTGCTCGGGCTGCAGTAGAGAGTGACAGTTGGTGTCTCAGTGAGGGAGTGCTGCTCGGGCTGCAGTGGAGAGTGACAGTTGGTGTCTCAGTGTGGGAGTGTTGCTCGGGCTGCAGTAGAGTGTGACAGTTGGTGTCTCACTGAGGGAGTGTTGCTCGGGCTGCAGTGGAGAGTGACAGTTGGTGTCTCAGTGTGGGAGTGCTGCTCGGGCTGCAGTGGAGAGTGACAGTTGGGGAAGTGTGGGGAAGTTTTTTGTTTTCTTTTTTTCTTGCTGGTAATGGCTTCAGGGATGGCAGTTCAGGCAGTATGCTGCATCTCCTGTGGGATGTATGTGGTGAGGAAATCCAGTAGTGTTTCAGGAGATTTTAGTTGTAAGAAGTGCATTAGATTGCAGCTTCTGGAGGAGCGTGTAAAGGAGCTGGAGGGGGAGGTAGAGGAACTCCGCATAATTCGGGAGGCGGAGGTGGAAGTTGATAGGAGTTATAGAGAAATAGTAACTCCTAGAAATGAGGCTTGGGTCAATGCCAGGAGGAGGGGTAAGAAGCAATCGGGAAGACAATCCCCTGGGGCGGTTCCCCTCCATAATAGGTTTTCGGTGCTGGAGGCTACAGTTGAGGAGGAATCAACTGAGCATAGAGAGCAGATCTCTGGGGGTGAGCCGAGTGAGAAAGCTCAGGTGGTTAGGGGCTGTAAAAGACTGGGCCTTGTGATTGGGGACTCCACAATTAAGGGGACAGATAGGAGGGTCGGAACTAAAGGTAGGGACTCAGGGTTGGTGTGTTGCCTACCAGGGGCTGGGGTCCGGGATGTGTCTGACAGGGTATTCAGGACTCTTAGGGGGGAGGGAGATAAACCACAAGTTATTGTACATGTGGGGACACACGACATAGGGAGGATAGGGGAAGGGGATATTAGGCAGGGATTTATGGAGTTGGGGTGGAAACTAAAGGCCAAGACTGACAGAGTGGTTATCTCTGGACTCTTGCCTGTACCACGGGATAGTTTAGAGAGGAATAGGGAGAGGGAAGGTTTGAATTCATGGCTGAGGGGATGGTGCAGGAGGGAGGGGTTCAGGTACTTAAGCAATTGGGGCTCGTACTGGGGAAGGTGTGACCTCTATGAGAAGGATGGTCTACACCTTAATCAGAAGGGGACCAATATCCTGGGGGGTAAATTTGCTAAGGCCATGCAGGGAGGTTTAAACTGATTCGGGGGGGGGGAGGGATCCTGAGTAGTGGGGCTGAAAGTGAGGGATGCATGGATGGGGACTGCAATGCACGGCATTGCAGAGGTGGGGTGGAGCAGGGTTTGAAATGTGTATACTTCAATGCCAGGAGTATTCGCAATAAAGTGGGTGAACTTGCAGCGTGGATCAGTACCTGGGACTTCGATGTTGTGGCTATTTCAGAGACATGGATAGAGCAGGGGCAGGAATGGATGCTGCAGGTCCCGGGGTTCAAATGTTTTAGTCGAAGTAGGGAAGGAGGTAGAAGAGGGGGAGGGGTAGCATTATTGGTCAGA
Organism: Mustelus asterias; assembly: GCF_964213995.1. Lineage (NCBI taxonomy): Eukaryota > Metazoa > Chordata > Chondrichthyes > Carcharhiniformes > Triakidae > Mustelus > Mustelus asterias. Next base: position 26,062,143 of record NC_135815.1, on the reverse strand, counting down.
GATTGTATCACAGTGTCAGAGAGGAGGTTTGATGAGGACTTATCTGTTGAGGTAGTATGGGCGGAGATTAGAAATAGGAGAGGAGAGGTCACCCTGTTGGGAGTCTTTTATAGACCTCCTAAAAGTTCTAGAGAGGTTGAGGAAAGGATTGCGGAGTCAATCCTGCGTAGGAGTGAAAGTAATAGGGCAATTGTTATGGGGGATTTTAACTTGACTAATATTGACTGGAATTGTTATAGCTCTAGCTCGTTAGAGGGGTCAGTTTTTGTTCAAAGCGTGCAGGAAGGTTTTTTGACTCAGTATGTAGACAGGCCAACTAGAGGTGAGGCTATATTGGATCTGGTGCTGGGAAATGAGCCAGACCAGGTGCTAGACTTGGAAGTTGGTGTGCATTTTGGTGATAGTGACCACAATTCGGTTACGTTCACCTTAGTGATGGAAAGGGATAGGCATGAACCTCGGGCCAGTGGTTTTAGCTGGGGGAAGGGTAATTATGAGGCTATTAGGAGAGAATTAGGAAACATAGGTTGGACTAGGAGATTACAGGGACTGGGAACGTCCGACATGTGGAGTTTTTTCAAGGAGCAGCTACTGCGAGTCTGTGATAGGTATGTCCCTGTCAGGCAAGGAGGAATTGGTAGGGCTAGGGAACCGTGGTGCACCAAAAAAGTTTCTTTGTTGGTTAAAAAGAAAAAGGAGGCTTATGTTCGGATGAGACGTGAGCACTCGGGTAGTGCACTAGAAAGCTTTAGATTGGCTAAGAGGGAGTTGAAGAGCGAGCTTAGAAGGGCTAAAAGGGGACATGAGAAGACTTTGGCGGATAGGGTTAAAGAGAATCCTAAGGCGTTCTATAGGTATGTCAAGAACAGAAGGTTGGTTAGGGCAAGTTTAGGGCCAGTTATAGATGGCAGAGGGAAGTTATGTGTGGAACCGGAGGAGATTGGTGAAGCATTGAACCAATATTTCTCTTCGGTGTTCACGCAAGGGGACATGAATATAGCTGAGGAGGACACTGGGTTGCAAGGGAGTAGAATAGACAGTATTACAGTTGATAAGGAGGATGTGCAGGATATTCTGGAGGGTCTGAAAATAGATAAATCCCCTGGTCCGGATGGGATTTATCCAAGGATTCTCTGGGAGGCAAGAGAAGTGATTGCAGAGCCTCTGGCTCTGATCTTCAGGTCGTCGTTGGCCTCTGGTATAGTACCAGAAGATTGGAGGTTAGCGAATGTTGTCCCATTGTTTAAGAAGGGGAACAGAGACTTCCCCGGGAATTATAGACCGGTGAGTCTCACTTCTGTTGTCGGCAAGATGTTGGAAAAAATTATAAGGGATAGGATTTATAGTTATTTGGAGAGTAATGAATTGATAGGTGATAGTCAGCATGGTTTTGTGGCAGGTAGGTCGTGCCTTACTAACCTTATTGAGTTTTTTGAGAAAGTGACCAAGGAGGTGGATGGGGGCAAGGCAGTGGACGTGGTATATATGGATTTTAGTAAGGCGTTTGATAAGGTTCACCATGGTAGGCTTCTGCAGAAAATGCAGATGTATGGGATTGGGGGTGATCTAGGAAATTGGATCAGGAATTGGCTAGCGGATAGGAAACAGAGGGTGGTGGTTGATAGTAAATATTCATCATGGAGTGCGGTTACAAGTGGTGTACCTCAGGGATCTGTTTTGGGGCCACTGCTGTTTGTAATATTTATTAATGATCTGGATGAGGGTATAGTTGGGTGGATTAGCAAATTTGCTGATGACACCAAAGTCGGTGGTGTGGTAGACAGTGAGGAAGGGTGTCGTAGTTTGCAGGAAGACTTAGACAGGTTGCAAAGTTGGGCCGAGAGGTGGCGGATGGAGTTTAATGCGGAGAAGTGTGAGGTAATTCACTTTGGTAGGAATAACAGATGTGTTGAGTATAGGGCTAACGGGAGGACTTTGAATAGTGTGGAGGAGCAGAGGGATCTAGGTGTATGTGTGCATAGATCCCTGAAAGTTGGGAATCAAGTAGATAAGGTTGTTAAGAAGGCATATGGTGTCTTGGCGTTTATTGGTAGGGGGATTGAATTTAGGAGTCGTAGCGTTATGTTGCAACTGTACACAACTCTGGTGCGGCCGCACTTGGAGTACTGTGTGCAGTTCTGGTCCCCACATTACAGGAAGGATGTGGAGGCTTTGGAGAGGGTGCAGAGGAGGTTTACCAGGATGTTGCCTGGTATGGAGGGGAGATCCTATGAGGAGAGGCTGAGGGATTTGGGATTGTTTTCGCTGGAAAGGCGGCGGCTAAGAGGGGATCTTATTGAAACATATAAGATGATTAGAGGTTTAGATAGGGTGGATAGTGATAGCCTTTTTCCTCTGATGGAGAAATCCAGCACGAGGGGGCATGGCTTTAAATTGAGGGGGGGTAGTTATAGAACCGATGTCAGGGGTAGGTTCTTTACCCAGAGGGTGGTGAGGGATTGGAATGCCCTGCCAGCATCAGTAGTAAATGCGCCTAGTTTGGGGGCGTTTAAGAGATCCGTAGATAGGTTCATGGACGAAAAGAAATTGGTTTAGGTTGGAGGGTCACAGTTTTTTTTTTTTTTTAACTGGTCGGTGCAGCGTCGTGGGCCGAAGGGCCTGTTCTGCACTGTAATGTTCTATGTTCTAAGGTTTACCAGGCTGATTCCTGGGATGGCAGATCTGTCATGCGAGGAGAGATCAAGTCGGTTAGGATTATATTCACTGGAGTTTAGAAGAGTGAGAGGAGATCTCATAGAAACTTATAAAATTCTAACAGTGTTAAACAGGGTAGATTCAGAAAGAATGTTCCCAATGGTAGGGGAATCCAGAACGAGGGATCATAGTTTGAGGATAAGGGATAAACCTTTTAGAACTGAGGTGAGGAGAAATTTCTTAACCCGGAGAGTGGTGAATGTGTGGCATTCACTACCACAGAATGTAGTTGAGGCCAAAACGTTGTCTGATTTCAAGAAGAAATTAGATATAGCTCTTTGGGCTAAAGGAATCAAGGGATATGTGAGGAAAGCAGGATCAGGATATTGAATTGAATGAACAGCCATGATCAAGATGAATGACGGAACAGGCTCAAAGGGCCAAATGGCTACTCCTGCTTCTAGTTTCTATGTTTCTATGTCAAGTGCTTTTATTAATATATCATTTTATACATATGTTCAAACAGTTGAAGATTTATTTAAGAACAGTAACAATATTTTGCTTATTAAAACAGTTTTTGGAAATAGTTCCAAGGTATGTATTTTTATGATTGATAGCGTTTTTCCCCATGTATTTAAGGTCACAGCAGGTTTGGGCTGAGGGGTGAGTGAATACAGCCTCACTGTGAAAAAGATTGGCATATGGCAATCCAGGCTCATGTGCATCATGGTCAAATGCAACATGCTGCTTTTCTTACACTACTATGACAACACTGGCATTGAGACAACTTCTCCCATTTTCACCTACTCGGCATTTCTATTTTGCTCACAATGTTCTCACAACAGCCGGGAAATTCTGAATTTGTGTCAATTGGAGGGCAGTTTCATGCACTCAACATCTTCCATTGTGAACTGGACCGAGGTTAACTTTTAAGTGACAGTATTTTAAAAATATAAAGAAAAGCTCTCACGCCCATGTTCACAGGAAAGGCTGCTGTACATCAGGAATCTTCTTTAAAAATCAAATCTTTTTGCTCCACATACCCTTTCTGGATAACAAAGATTGACTTTAGACCCTCCACCAGACATCAGCCAAAGACATACCCAACAGAAGAGAAGCATAGCCTAACTGGCGGCTGCTTGTTCCCAGTGGTAAATCAACTATCCTCTAATAAATCCTCTATAAAGTAGAGTTAATAGTTGGACACTTGTCATGTGGACAGAATTACATGAAACATAAAGCCTTGTACCGATCCAACTTAGGAAATATATACTGTGTCAAAATGCCATTCTCCCCCTTCAAATTCTCGGCATGTTGAAATCAAAACCCCAAATGCACGATTTCAGGTTATAAAAATCTTTCTAAAATTGTGGATATTGGAGTCCTGTAACCTTTACATAAGAACTTAGTTTCTCTTTTTGTATGTGACTCCTGGTTTTTACTGGAAGGAACCCACGATCTGCTGTTTTTTCCTGAATGCCCAAAAGTCACCAACAAATTTAGGTTTTACATGGGCAGTCGCCGAGTCCATTTCTTCTGCATTAAGGTGCCATCAATAGGACCAGCTCATCACAAAGGCCGCAGACTGTGTTATCAATGTAAAACCAGCCTTCTCTCATCCGTTGTTAGCACCTCGCAACTTCCTCCAACAACCTAAATGCTTTTAAGTTCCCATCGCCTACCCTGTACCTCTCTTGTCTATGATTTACAACGTCATCAATTTCTTTAATTCTGTCACAGTACACAAGATATTAAAAATGAACTTCATTCAGAAAATCTGCCCCGGAATATTATTAGAAATGTCACAGATTTTAGTTGTTTTTATCTTGGAAATTCAATTGAAATTCCAGTGTGTTACAGGATCCATAAACTGTGTTGCCAGCGTTTTGTTAATTTAACAGATGGTTCTTCGTATTTCTTTGGTCCCAGTCATTTTCAGGATGTTGGTTCTCTGTCTGGTCCAATTTCAGGAGCCTCTGAAAAGTGAAAATCAGGCAAAATCACTTCCAGTTACGTTTAATGACTAATATACAGTTCGGCTTTGGAATTATTACAGCTCATTCATTTCTTTACCTATTTAATAAATTTGTCTGGCTGTTTTACAGAATTTACAGCAGAGGAATAGGCCACTCAAACCAGCTGGACTATGCTCATGTTTATGCTCCACATCAGCCTCCTCTCATCTTATTTCATCCAACTTCATCAGCACAACCTTCTTATTCCTTTCTATTTCACTTATTTATCTCTTCTTCTTGGATTGTTCCTCACGAGTCGAGGATGACTTACTTCCACACATTTTTAAAATGAGTTCTCAAGTGAATGAGGAGTCCAAAGCGACCTAGTCTCTCTGTTTGGGGCAGATGGTGGTTGGAGGGGTGGGTGGGGTGCCTGGGTTGCCACACACTCCTTTCACTGTTGACCTTTGTCTTCAGCTTGCTCTTCGCGATGAAACGCGGGGTGTTAAGCTCCTTCCTGGATGCTTTTCCTCCACTCCTGGAGTCATGGGCCAGGGATTCCCAGGTGGTGGTGCGGATGTTGTACGTTTTCCAAGGAGACTTTGAGGGTGTCCTTGGAACTTTTCCTCTGCCCTCCTGGGGCTCGCTTGCCATGTCAAAGCTCAGGGTAGAGCACTTGTTTTGGGAGGCATGCAGACAGTGTGGCCCAACCAGCAGAGCTGATTGAGTGTGGTCAATGCTTTGATGCTGGGGATGACGGCCTGAGCGAGAACACTGATGTTGTGTGGATCTATCCCACCAACAGGTTTGCAGGATCTTACAGATGCAGCGTTAGTGGTACTTCTCCAGGGTATTGAGGTGCTTGCTTTACATAGTCACATCTCTGAGCCATAAAGGAGGATGGGTATCACTATTGCTCTGAAGACTATGAGCTTAGTGCTGAGTCTTAGGTCCTCATCTTCAAACACTCTCTACCACAGGCAACGCAAGGTTGTGCTGGAACACCAAGGATGGCATTGGTATTGAACCTAGTTGTTGATGACAAGGTATGGAAAGTGGTCCACATTGTCCAAGGTCTCGTTGTGGATTTTGATAATCGGGAGGCAGCGCTGTGTGGCAGGGGCAGGGGTAGGTTAGTAGAGGACCTTTTTGTCTTATGGATGTCTGGTACATGCTCTTGTACAACTTGGTGAAGGTTCTGATGATGGCTTGGAGCTCAGCCTCCAAGTGAACACAGGCTCAAGTGTCCTGCAGTTCAATGGCAGAGGATGGGGTAATCTCGGACCTGGCCTACAGGCGGAGTTTGAACAGATTCTCATTCGTTCTGTAGTTTAAATCCACTCCAGTGGGGAGCTTGCTGAGGGCGAAATGGAGCATAGCATCAAGGAAGATCAAAAAGGGCGTTGGTGCGATGACACAGCCTTGCTTGACCCCAGTCCGAACGAGAATTGGGTGAGTGGCTCAGGATCATGGTTTGCATGTCATTGTGGAGCAGGTGAAACATGGTGACAAACTTTTGAGGGTACAAGAAACGGAGGTTGACAGTGTCAAAGACATTTGTGCGGTCAAAGGAGGCCACATAAAAGCTGTCCGTTGCATTTCTCTTGTAGTTTCCACACGGTGAAAACCATGTCCACTTTGCCCCTTGGTGGGCCAAAGCTGCATTGGGATTCAGGGAGGTGCCCTTCAGCCACAGGGAGGCGGCGATTAAGGAGATCTCTTGTAATGGCCTTTGTGGCCGACAGTAGGGCGATTCCTCTGTAGTTACTGCAGTCAGATTTGTCACCTTTCTTGAAGGCGGTCATGATGACGGTGTCTCTATGATCTCCTGGCATGTTCCCCTCCTTCCAGATAAGGGAAATGAGATCACATATTTATCTCGCTGCCCACTAAAGGCATATATGCTGTTGCCTCAACTACTCTTGTGTGAAAGTTGTTCAAAATCATGAGGGGACTGTTTTTGCTCATAAAAGGATCAAGAACGAGAGGGCACAGATTTAAAGTGATTTGCAAAAGAAGCAAATGTGATGTAAAAATTTTTTTTCATACACCGAGTGGTTTGAGTCAGGAATGCACTGCCTGGAAGTGTGATGGAGGCAGGCTTAATCGAGGTATTCAAGAGGGCATGGGAATGGCACTAATTCATAATGCTCATTTGGAGAGTCGGTGCAGACATGATGAGCCAAATGGACTTCTTCTGCATAGTAACAATTCTGTGATTCTGATTTTGTGATAACTAGTACCAAATTCTAACCACTCTCTAGGTAGAAGATGTTTCTCCTGAAGAGCTTAAGTCTTGGGTAGTATTATTCTGTAACCTTCCAAAATCGATAGATTATCTGAGGGCACTTATTAAAGGCAAAAACCCCAAAAAAGGTTCTTTATTAATCATGTAGGCATGCTAAAATATACCTGGAGAGCTGGGCAGCTGAAAGCACTCCCTGACTGTGAGTGTAGTCAATGATACTAAAACCAGAATTTAGAGTTAACTAAAGAGTAAAAACTCCCAAAAGCATAATAACTAACAAAAGCTCCCTAGTAAGTGTTGGTTGACCATTCATCTATTAAGGATATAACAACCCAGGCCAATCCTGTGACCTCCGACGCCCACACATGTATACTTCTAACAGGGTCACGAGATGTTTGTCCTTCTTGTTTTAACCTCAATTAAAACTGACATTCTCTAGTTTTCTTTTTGTAAAACTGAGATTTCACCATCTCGTGCACAAACTGTCAGCGCTAAGTGAACTCCCCAAGAGACTTACTTTGAGAAAAGTACAATATCTGTACAGCTCTTGAAATGCAAATGTTAAGTGACAGAAAATAACTTTAAATTGCTGTGAATTGCACAGCATTTTAAGACACACAGGAAAACAACTCCTAACTTCGATGCATCGCATTCACAGCGATTTAATAATAAAGCTATAAGCTATAGGGACATTACTCAATTTTTGTCCATAAAACAGATTTAGAACATTTTACCTCTGTTAAGGATATGCTTTTTACAACCGTTGAGCCATTTGTTCAATATTACGGACCTTTTGTGGGAAAACCAATTTTTTTTGGTGTATAAAAAATGCATCCGCTGTTTTTTATACATTGTGTATATTTATATTAGAGTGAATCCCTTTAAGTGAATAATCAGCTTTCCACACTACATTGCTACATTATCAAGAATTCACTCAAATTGTATTGGCGTACAATGCACTGCCGACTTTCAATTGGAATGGAGGATTTTCGACAAATGTAACTTATAAAAGAAAAAGTTATCACTCAACCTGCTATATTCCGAAAGCCTTCCATGGATACCTCATACCAGTTGGTAACAGCAGTGTTATGCAAGCCATGAGGTTCCAGGTTCAATTCCCTGCTTGTGCTGATTTAGCTTACCTCAAACAGATTCGTTCCAGTGGCCTTTGTATCCCAGATCAGAGGGGGGATAATTAGCCAAAGTTCCAGCTCCTGTTTGCTACGCAGCACCTGCTACTGGAAAATGATTTGTGCTGAGGTCACAAGGGTTTGGCATGGCGATGATGCCCGCTCCCCCTCTCCTATAGCTAACAGCATTCACTGTTAAGAAATGACACTTGGACACCAGAAGGCAGCCAGTGCCCATGTCCAAGAATGAGCAGCAGCAAGTTTCAAATGAAAATTTATTCTAAACCAAAATTTACCTTCTACTTCAACAACAAAAGTTGAAAATGCTGGCGAATTGTAGTGGATACAGGCAATCTGGGAGGCCAGAATTGATTTCTGCCATGACTAACCTTTCGAAACACTTCATAATGATGGATGTCAGAGCCACCGGACGATACTCATTAAGGAACGTTGCCTGGCTTTTTTTTGGTACCGGGATAATGGTCATCTTCTTGAAGCAGATAGGGACCTTAGATTGGTAGAAAGAGAAGTTGAAGATGTCTGCCAATACCCTCGCCAGCTGGTCCGCGTAAGATCTGATGCTCGTCTGGGTACCCCATCCGGAGCAGCACTCCGAAGGCTAGTGGCGTTTGCTACCAAATAAACCTGTTGGACTTTAACCTGGTGTTGTTAGACTCCTTACTGTGTTTACCCCATCCGGGCCAGTCACTTTCCGGAGGTTGATTTTCAAGAAGGCTGCTCTGACGTCTGCAATGGTGACCTTAGATACAGGTTTGTCCGAGGTTTCCAGGGTGGAGGCGTGCTCTCGCTGACCTCTTGTTCAAAACAGGCATAGAATGCATTGAGCTCATCGTGGAGGGGTGCATTGGTGCTGGCGATTTACCATGCCTTCATCTTGTAGCCTGTTATATCTTGCAGACCTTTCTGTAGTCAGCGGGACTCCATGTGGCTACCTAGGACTCTAACTTGGTCCAGTACCATCTTTTGGCATCTTTGACGGATCTCCGTAGATCATATCTGGCTTTCTTGTATAGGTGAGGGTCACCCGACTTGAATTCCTCAGACCTGGACTTCAGCAAGCAGTGGATACCCTTGTTCATCCATGGTTTCTGGTTGGGAAACACATGGATTTGCCTCTCATCCCCAGTTGGGAAGCCGAATAAGAGATGTTATCTCTGTTGGTCAACAATTCAAAACATTTCTGACAGAGCCCCAGGTAATCTGCCCATCCTATATGCAGCCATTGATAGTTGTGTTGGGAAGAGTCCTGAGAAAGGAAAGGAGCAGTATTTACCTTCAGACAAACACAAAGGAATGTATGAACTTATGGCCATTCTTTCCTTGTGCTGAAGAGAAAGTGGAAGATTTAGTTTTGATTTATATCAGAATCAAAATGCTCACATCCAGCACATATCCTGCAATATATCTGTTATAATGTATGCCAAGGATAACTCTATGAATTAACCATTACACTAACTTATCTATAAGTAACCAAAATAAGCCTCATTTTTAGTTTCATACCATTTTGCAAAAGTAAGTTTCACCAAAGTAAGTTTTATCAGAGACAGAGTGGGTCCCTAAGGCTACGCCATACAACCACAGAATTTCTACAGCGCAGAAAGAAGCCATCAGGCCCATCGAGTCTGCACCGACTCTCCAAAAGAACATCCCACCTAGGCCCTCCCCTCTGCCCTATCCCTGTAACTCTGCACATTTTCCATGGCTAATCTATCTAACCTGGACATCTTTTGGACTGTGGGAGGAAATCGGAGTAGCCAGAGGAAACCCTCAAACTCTACACAGTGACTGAATCTTGTTGGGTGGGGTGGGGGGCATATCAATTACTCTACACGCTCCATAATTACACTACATATGTTGACAAACCATCTGTAGAGAAGAAATTGGATCAATGTTTTTGCTTCATTGTTCAATCTAACAAGTCTTTGATTTGCCCAGGGATTGAAGATTCAGATCATAATGTTGTGCACCACCTCCTTAAATGTCAGCAGTTAAACCTGGCAGGAGAGTGATTAAAGTTTGGGATAATATGGCCATTCAAGATCTGTAAATTTGCTTTGATAACACAAATTGGAATATTTTTATGTGGGTTGCAGACGAATGATATCTTTTTGTCTGCAGATAATCCTCTTGATGTTGCAACTGAATTGAGCAGATTCTTTCTGCCGGTTTGAAAATTATCTTTAAGGAACAAGTGATTCTGCAGCAGGCTTCACTTTGTGCACTAGAAGGATCCCATGTTACTGTCAATAAATGGGAGGTAGACAAGCAATTCAAGTGAGAGAATCCACAGAAAGCATGCAGTCTAGATCAGATCAGCAGAAAAATTCTTAAGGAATGTGCTCATCTGCTGGCAGTTCCTTTCTTTCTGGTCTTTCAGAAATTACTTGGCATGCATACTGTTCCTTGCTGCTGGAAATCAGCCATCATTGTCCTGGTGCTAAGATGCCATGGCCTGCTAAGCGGAATGATTATCGGCCAGTTGCTCTTACATCAATTGTCATGAAGTGTTGAGAGCATTGTGTGAAAATGTCTTTTAATCCTCTTGCACCACATATCGATCAGTTACAGTTTGCCCATCAACCTCGAGTCAGTGGACAATGCTGTCCTGACCTTGGTCTAACTGATCCAACAGTGCACTGCGTTTGTTGATTTCTCTTCAGCTTTTAACATCTTGCAACCATTCAAGCTTATGAAAAATTGAAAAACCTTGACATTAGTCCCTTCTGTTCCTTCACAACGGGTGTTAGTTTCTGGGATTTACTCTGAGTTGATGTTAATGAATACTGGATCTCCTCAGGACAGTTACCTTTACTTTTCATCCTCTATACAAATGACTTACGATCAGAATACAATCCTGAAGTATGCTGCTGACACAGTACTAATAGGTCTCATCAGGAATAGCAAATTAAACTATAGGAACTTGCTGGAGAAGTTGAAGAATATCAATTCCCGTAACTGAAACAAAAACAAGACAAAGAGCTAGTCACAGGCTTTAGGAAAAAGCCAGTTAATGATATTGTTCCCGTGAAGATTCATGATGTGGACATTAAAATAGTTACTATTAGTATCTAGGTGTCAAACTAGATAAGTTGAATTGGAGGGAACCGTGTACATATGTGTTGGCCAAGTGACATATATGTTTATACTACCTCTGAAAATTTAAATCCTTTCAAGGGGATCCTACAATTATAAAACTGTTCTATACAGCTGTAGTTGAAAGCACTGCCCTTTTCTTCACTGTTGTCTTAGGAAAGCAGCCTCTTTAATGGTATAGAAATTACTAAACCAGGCCGGAAGGGTGTTTAATGAGTAGATCTTTCCTGACACAAGTAAAGAGTGTCATGAGCAATGAGAGTCACCCCTTGTCTCAGCGTTACTGTTGGTTGAGTTGAGAGAAAAGGATATAATGCCTCAGGTGTAGGACAAATTGGTTCTTGTGTCCTTCTCTAGAAGAACTTTTTAACAGAAGTTTGATGGATGGATGAGGGTATGTACTCAGGTGAGATTCACTGACAGATTATTTTTAATGCATTGAAGAGCTTTTAAACACATATTTTAATTAAATTAGATCTGTGGTAGAGTAATTTTCTTTTTATGGTTATTATTCATTTATACATAACTTTTAATGCATGAGCAATGTACTCAAAATGAATTCCCATAAGGACATTTATTTCACATTAAGTGCAAGCATAATGAAAAAACATTACTTGGGCCACCTAAATAAAGTCACTAATAAAGTACTAATTGCAATACTCAAGATCTGGATTGTGGAATTGGAGAAACGATGTTTTACTGAGATTTGCATTTCCCACAAAGGTAACTTTCCAAGAAATGTTTAGCTCATTCTTTGCACTGAAGGAGGAAAGGAAAACTGGTGTTTACTGTTCTTGCAAGCTCCTTAAATGAGAGGCATCAACCCACACGAAACATGGCCTTTTTCACCCAACCAGCAGTGTTCTTGCACAATGTGGTCTAACAGTTGCTCATTCTGAACAAATTGGCACCTCACACTTCGATTGACTGCTTTCAGAGGAGATGGGGTAGATTTAATTGAGTTGTATAAAATTACAAGTGGCCTATATCGAAAGGACCAATTCTTCCTAATCAGTATATAGTGTCAACTGTGGCTAATTTGCGAGCACTCGCACCTCTCGAGTCACATGGTCCCAGGTTCAAGTCCCATTTCAGGACTTGAAAACCCAAAGTCAAGGTCTGCACTCCAATGTAGTACTGTGAGAGCATTGTACCGTTGGAGGTTACAGGTGTGGGGCGAAATTAAGTGTCATAACAACGCAAAACATGGGTTGAACCCTGCCGGTCTCTCAGATGTGCACCGCATTGGCAATCTGGCAACGCTCAAGTTCAGTATTTTGGGAGTTGGGATGGAATAAAAGGTTTCTTTCACTTCGTCCTCAGAGTCCAAGGTAGGTGCATATGCACTGGTGAGGGTGTCAGACTGATAGCCTGACCGTTAGGCTGAGTCTCATGAGGCACTAATTGATCCCAACAGGGGAACCTCATCATGAGGTAATTTTTGATGACAAAGTCGACTCCATAATTCTGTGTTCTTCTTGTGACTTCCCTTTCCAGAAGTATAGCCACCTCCACGTTCTTTGATTGCACATCAACTTCAGGAAAAAGTGCAAAGAGCAAAATAACTCTTTTCACATGACTTTCTTTGATCCCACAAAAGCCTTCCACTTAGTGAATTGAACTACCCTTTGGAAGATGCTGCAGCAATGAGTGCCCAGCTGAGTATTATAACTATGAGATTTATAAGATTGTAATGTTCTGGGACTGTGTCTTTAAATTTAAGGCAAAATGGAGGGGGTCATGTGACCTGTTCTGAAGTCATCCTAACCAGTAAGCCTGGGTGGTTTGATTGTTACAGATCAAAGAAAGGTTTAAATTGTTTAACTGCAAAAACATTAGGAGGTATTTATGCTTGGAGACAATGGCAGAAGACTGTGCATTAACATTGGAGATTGAGAGTCTCTGAAGTCCTAGAAAAGTGTTGAGAATGTCTGCTTGTAAATACCTGTGCTTTAAACTGCCCACTTACTTTCAAAATTAGAGAGAGTTGGAGTCTTAAGGAGAGCTAATTAACATTTCTACCTAGATACAAGGCCAATGTGATTCACATTGCCATGGAGAAGTATGCAAAGGAAACCACTGCAAAAGTCAGTTTATAGGCTCTTAGGATATCACCAACAACCTGTCCTGGTCCCTCCATTCTAACGCTATCATTACGAAAGCCCACCAACGCCTCTACTTTCTCAAGAGGCTAAGGAAATTTTGCCATGTCCTCTATGACTCTCACCAACTTTTACAGATGCACCATAGAAAGCATTCTTTCTGGTTGTATCACAGCTTGGTATGGCTCTTGCTCTGTCCAACACCGCAAAAAACTATGAAGGGTCATGAATGAGGCCCAGTCCGTCACTCATACCAGCCTTTCATCCATTGACTCTGTCTACTCTTCCCGTTGCCTCAGAAAAGCAGCCAGCATAATCAAGGACCCTACACACCCCAGACATACTCATTTCCACCTTCTTCCGTCGGGGAACAAATTACAGAAGTCTGAGATCACGTACCAACCGACTCAAGAACAGCTTCTTCTCTGCTGCCATCAGACTTCTGAATGGACCTACCTCGTATTAAGTTGATCTTTCTCTGCATCCTAACTATGACTGTAACACTACGTTCTGCACTCTCCTTTCCTTCTCTACGTACGGTATGCTTTCTCTGTATTGCATGCAAGAAACACTACTTTTCACTGTATGCTAATAAATGTGACAATAATAAATCAAATCAAAAATCACTGAATATCACAGACAGTGTTTGAGTCTGCCTGGATCTGGGAGGGAGAGAGCAGGTAGAAGTCAAAAAGGTCTTTATGGTTTGAGTATAGAGGCCATGATAATCGCTCATTAGCTGAAATGGACCAAGACCTGGCGTCAGAATGCCTGATTCAAGACTACCCAAACAGGCATCTAACTCAAAGCTACATCAGCAAGCCCATTCACAGGGTGTCAAGAGAGACATTTCAAAGAAAATCTCAAAGTCTTCCTGAAGGTCTGCTCTATTAGCAACAACACACAGGAAGCAGGTGCCTAATCCGAACCAAAATGATGATTCATCATCAAAAATTGTGTCAATACCTTCCAGTCAATAAGAGCAGAGAGAGAGAGAGGAACTAAAGGATAGGGCAGCTGTTTGACCTAACAATCTGCCACCACCTCTACTAACTGATAACCAATGTCTTCACTCCAGGAGAGCCAAGCAAAGCTAAAACATGGCCGAACACTCACTTCCACCCAGCCACCTGCAAAAAAGGATCATCCTCGACAAGAAGGATTGCTGATAGGGTAGTGGTTTCCAAGTGTTTGTGGCAGTGTCCCTCTATTCACTTTTACCAAGTTTTTGCGCACTCCTACAGGCAATTAATATTTTTAACTACCCTCCTAATGACCACACTTTTGTAAATCAGTATTGTTGTGTATTGGAGGCATGATACATGGGACAGATTTTGGTTCAAAACTAACGGAGAGATCTCTTCCACGGTTGCTTCTTCTGGGCGACACAGTGGCACATGGTTAGCACTGTTGCCTCAAAGCTATATCAGCAAGCCCATTCACAGGGTGTCAAGAGAGAGATTTCAAAGAAAATCTCAAAGTCTTCCTGAAGGTCTGCTCTATTAGCATCAACACACAGTTTGATTCCTGGCTTGGGTCACTGCCGATGCGGAGTCTGCACATTCTCCCCAAGTCTGCGTGGGTTTCCTCCGGGTGCTCCAGCTTCCTCCCACAATCTGAAAGGCATGCTGGCTAAGTGCATTGTCCATGCTAAATTCTCCCTTAGTGTATCTGAACAGGCACTGGAGTGCGGTGACGAGGGGATTTTCATAGTAACTTCATTGCAGTGTTAATGTAAGCCTACTTGTGACACTGAATAAATAAACTTTAAAACTCTTCTCTGTTTCCCATGCTAGATCTATTACATCATTTTCAGTGCATACATTAATACAGCATAGCTTCAGTGAGCCAATATGAATAAATACAAATATATAACAAGCATAATTACCCATTACAATTAAATATCTGCCGATAATAGTTTTTTGACTTACCATTGTGATGGATGGGCTTGTTTGTTGCGGAATAAGCACTTGACGTTGGGAGAAATACCAGTGAACACTCTTCCACTGCCGTCACCACCCCACAGAATCACTCAGTTACCCCTCTTCCCAAGCCACCCCCCCCCAACTCACTCTCAGGCCCTCTCCCCAATCCTGCCAACTCGCTTATTCAACCCCTCCCATTCCCACTCACCTTCGAATCTTTGTGAGAAGACTCCACCAGGGTGGTGGCCTCAGCCATGCAGCCCCATGACTTCCCAGCAGTTTGCTGACCTGCAGGTCAAGCAGCCGCCTCTCCCACTCAGAGCGTGTTCTGGCCAGCAGTTGCTGCCCTCACACCGTGACCGTACTAGATCTCAGGATCATACACCACACTCACCTTTCCCGCTGCTCCTCCAATCATCAATTGCACTATTTAGCAGTAAGCGTGGAAGAGGGAAAGTTTGCGATTGAAGGAGCAATGAGCAGTGGGAAGGTAAATGCATTAGCCTGAGCACGAGGGACGCTTGCCTCTGGGAATCCCTGCACCACAAAATGGGGGGAGGGGGATGGAGATCGGGGGGGGGGGGGGGGGGGGGGGGGTGTTTGGAATAGATGTCAAACTGAGGTCCCATCTGGCCTTTCAGGTGGAGCTATCCCTGGTTTCCTTGTCAACATTTATCCCTCAATCAACATAACAAACACGAATTATCTGGTCATTATCCCATTGCTGTTTGTGGGAGTTTGCTATGCAGATATTTGCTGTCACAATTCCTGTAGAATAACAGTGGCTACACTTCGAAAGTACTTCAATGGTTGTAAAGCGCTTTGAAATGTTCAATAGTTGTGACAAGTGCTGTATAAATGCAAGTCTTTTTTAGGTTAATAACCAGGGGGTGTAGATTTAAAGCAGCTAGTGGAAGGATTGGATGGGAGTTGGAGAGAATCCTTTTCACCTATAAGTTGCTGGGTGTCTGGAACTCACTGCCGTGAATTCTGCACTGTAGGGTTTCTATGATTTCTATGATTCTATGAAAGGTGGTAGTGTTGGAAACACTCTTTATGTTTAAAATGTGCTTGGATACGCATTTGGAAGTGCCAGGCTATGGGCCAAGAGCTGGAAATTGGGATTAAGCTAAATAGCTATTTTTCACTCGGAACAGGTATGATGGGCTGAATGACCCAGTGTGAAAGATGCTGTAAATTTCTGTGATTTTATGCTTTCTTGTTGCTGAGGTAATGGTTGAGTCAAATAGGCATGCTAAAATTGTCTATTTTTCAAATTCTTAATTGCTCTACTGGTCTAGTTGCACCTCTCTCCAGTTCAGATGCCCCCTCAGTGTTTTCTTCCATTCAGGGCGAGATCCTAAATGAATATTTCTCATCAGTATTTACTGTTGAGAAAAGCATGGATGTTAGGGAACTTGGGGAAATAAATTGTGATGTCTTGAGGAGTGTACATATTACACAGAAGGAGGCGCTGGAAGTCTTTATCAAGGTAGATAAATCCCCGGGACCTGATGAAGTGTATCCCAGGACATTGTGGGAGGCTAGGGAAGAAATTGTGGGTCCCCTAGCCGAGATATTTGAATCATCGATAGTCACGGGTGAGGTGCCTGAAGATTGGCAAATGTTGTGCCTTTGTTTATAAAAGGCTGCAGGGAAAAGCCTGGGAACTACAGGCCAGTGAGCCTCACATCTATGGTGGGTAAATTGTTGGAAGGTATTTTGAGAGACAGGACCTACAGGCATTTAGAGACGCAAGGACTGATTAGTGACAGTCAGCATGGCTTTGTGAGTGGAAAATCATGTCTCACAAATTTGATTGAGTTTTTTGAAGGGGTAACCAAGAAGATAGATGAGGGCAGTGCAGTACATGGACTTTAGCAAGGCCTTTGACAAGGTCCCGCATGGTAGGTTGTTGCATAAGGTTAAATCTCATGGGATCCAGGGTGAGGTATCTAAGTGGATACAAAATTGGCTTCTTAACAGAAGCCAGAGGGTGGTTGTAGAGAGTTGTTTTTCAAACTGAAGGCCTGTGACCAGCGGTGTGCCTCAGGAATCAGTGCTGGGTCCATTGTTATTTGTCATTTATATTAATGATTTGGATGAGAATATAGGAGGCATGGTTAGTAAGTTTACAGATGACACCAAGATTGGTGGCATAGTGGACAGTGAAGAAAGTTATCTCCAATTGCAACGGGATCTTGATCAATTGGGCCAGTGGGCTGACGAATGGCAGATGGAGTTTAATTTAGACAAATGCGAAGTGATGCATTTTGGTAGATTGAACCAGGGCAGGACTTACTCAGTTAATGGTAGGGCGTTGGGGAGAGTTACAGAACAAAGAGATCTAGGGTTACATGTTCATAGCTCCTTGAAAGTGGAGTCACAGGTGGACAGAGTGGAGAAGAAGGCATGCTTGGTTTCATCGGTCAGAACATTGAATACAGGAGTTGGAATGTCTTGTTGAAGTTGTACAAGACATTGGTAAGGCCACACTTGGAATACTGTGTGCAATTCTGGTCACCCTATCATAGAAAGGATATTATTAAACTAGAAAGAGTGCAGAAAAGATTTACTAGGATGCTACCGGGACTTGATGGATTGAGTTATGGGGAGAGGCTGGATAGACTGGGACTTTTTTCTCTGGAGCGTAGGAGGCTGAGGGGTGGTCTTATAGAGGTCTATAAAATAATGAGGGGCATAGATCAGCTAGTCAATATCTTTTCCCAAAGGTAGAGGAATCTAAAACGAGAGGGCATAGGCTTAAGGTGAGAGGGGAGAGATACAAAAGGGTCCACAGGGGCAATTTTTTCACACAGAGGGTGGTGAGTGTCTGGAACAAGCTGCCAGAGGTAGTAGTAGAGGCAGGTACAATTTTGTCTTTTAAAAAGCATTTAGATAGTTACATGGGTTCGATTGGGTATAGAGGGATATGGGCCAAATGCGGGCAATTGGGATTAGCTTAGGGGTTTTAAAAAAAAAAGGGCGGCATGGACAAGTTAGGCTGAAGGGCCTGTTTCCATGCTGTAAACCTCTATGACTCTAACAAGAGTTTTTGTTAATCCTATAAACTAGTGTTAGATGTGAACAAATCAGCGTCCATATGATTTTGGAGTCCTCATTACAGGTTAGCCATCAGAGATAATGGACGGGATTTTATGGCCTCGCTCGGACGAGATCGTAACGTCCCGCCCGAGGCCAACGGAGATTTGTGTTCTGGGAACGGGTTTCGGCCATAGAGTCTCTGTTTTACACATTTCTAAATTATGTTATTGCCTTGAACCAGCACACAACTTGACCTGAAAATGAGCGTGTAGTATGGAATGCAGGAGGCCTCAATTTCACCTTGGGCCCGGAGCAAAATTAGTCTCTAATCCAGTCGCGGACATATTATTCACCTGCATCTGGCCCTGTGAGTGTGAGTGGTACAGGGGAAGAGGTAACATGTCCCAACGTAAAATGAAGGAATGTCCATTTTCACCATAAATTTTACAGCTCAAATAAATGCATGGTTTATTGGATCTTTCTTTATCTGGGGCAACTCAAAGTGCAATTTCAGTGGAAAACTCGTGTAAATGCCAATAGGTTAGAGTCTAACCATTAGACCCAACTCTCAGATTGAGGGGGATAGTACAAGAAATGATGGTAAATGATGCTTGCAGACTGTTACATGCACAGGATTCTTTCAAACTGCCAAGATTACTTTCAGGTGTCACTCTGTATTTCACAATCATTTAATTTGCATGGCCTCACTAACCAAGAGGTAATGCATGAATGCTAATTTGCATTAAGATAGGATCATGCCACTACTAGGTAAGACAGGCTGCGACATTTTCATAGTGCCGGCAATTTACTAACATTCATGAAACAACTAGACCCTCTTTAAACGTTATTTTAAGTAAGTATGCAAACGGGCACATCCAAACATGCTTGTATATGTGTGTATTCAATCGGAAATAAATTGTGCAGAATTAGAACCAGTGGCGTGCTTTGGATTTGTGCTGAATTTAAAGGAAAGGTAAACAAAGCTGAAAATGCCATTTAGCACACAGGTTTCTTTACTACTTATGTGCAGTCATAGAGTTGGAGATTTATGACAGACTTTTACTGTGCAAGACTTCACTCCATTAAATAGAGGGCGGCATGAGGACGGCACGGTGGCACAGTGGTTAGCACTGCTGCCTCACAGCGCCAGGGACCCGGGTTCAATTCCAGCCTAGGGTGCCTGTGCGCGGAGATTGCACATTCTCCCTGTCGGTTTCCTCCAGGTGCTCCGGTTTCTTCCCACAGTCCAAAAGATGTGCTGGTCAGGTGCACTGACTGTGCTAAATTCTCCCTCAGTGTACCCGAACAGGTGCCAGAGTGCGGCCACCAGGGGATTTTCACATTAACTTCTTTGCCGTGTTAACGTAGGCCTACTTGTGACATTAACAAATAAACTAAAAAAAAACTGTTTCCATGTGTGTTTGTTTATGCTACACTGAGCGTTAAGACGTGAATTTCAGGCCACTTGTGCGAAGAAACATTTACATGTGCTCATGGTAAATTCACAAACCCAGAGCCAGAAAATGTAGAATCATGAAATGTTCAACACTGCCACCAGCAGCCATTTACATTTGCTTATGTTGTGCTTTCAGGGGACAAAACACCTCAAAGTGCTACTAGATTCAGCTGGAGACAGTGGCACCACTTTATCTACTGCACTGTTGTCAAAGTCAGAGCTGCTTCTAGCATTATAGAAGCACACTGTTGAAGCAATCCATTTTGACATCTGGCTAAAGAAAAAGATCATTTTTTGTAAATTTGCCCCCATTTTTCCTCTTTTGACATTTGGATATGTCATCATTGGTTGCAGCTTAAACATAATCCTTCCTGTTAAATCAACCAACTAAAGAGTTTTTTAAAAAAATATTGTATCCCGTATCTGTTCCTGGTTTACATAAAAAATGTAACCCGGGTTCAATGTGTGGGAAATCCTATTGCAGGAACTGCTGCCACCTATGGCTATCCAAGATACAGAGATAAATAATCTGTCAAGCTCCCTCTGGTGGTAATGCCAGGAGCCAAAATCAACCCTGCAGGTACCTTTTTTCAACAGCAGGTGTCTCTTCACCTATGCAGATACTGTTCAATTCCATGACAAACAGCGGACACCCAGATGAATGATTTCAAAAAGCTCGAGTGGAAATGGTCTATATATACACAGACACAGACACACACACACACCAGCAACAACTCAGATTTATATAGAGCACCTTCAACACAGTAATTATCCCAAAGTGCTTCACAGGAGCGTCAAAGAGAATCTGACAGCGAGCCACGCGAGGAATCGGGCAGTTCTTGCCAAGAATCATAAGAACTAGGAGCAGGAGTAGGCAATTTAGCCCCTCGCAACTGCTCCACCATTTAACACGGTCATGGCTGATCTCACCGTGGCTTCAACTCCACTTTCCTGCCTGTTCGCCATAGCCCTTCAAACCCTTACTAATCAAAAATCAGTCCACCTCTTCCTTAAATTTACTCAAGGTCCCGGCGTCCCCCACGCTCTGGGGTAGCGAATTCCACGCCCTCACGGCCCTTTGAGTGAAGTAATCACGAAAACCACCTGTGTTTCTGAACTGCAGCGGCAACCCTTACCCAATCTGTGGCCTCTACCTGACTTTACTCTCTTCAGCCTTTTATTGTCACTCAGTTGTGAATAAAATGTGGCCTTGTCAGTATCACCCACATAGACATTTTTTAAAAAACTTGAGTCTGGTTGTTAAACACAGCTTTTCCCTCTTCGACTCTCATCACCAGAACTGAATAGCTCATCTAAATTCACTGTCAAGGATCTTGTCAAGAATAGCCACTTGAACAAGGTACCAGAGGGTTCCAGTTATTTTTCAGCACAGCAGGCCTGCGGCTAAAGCTTTCTATGTTGATGAAACATCATATCTCCGGGGGAAGGAGGTGAAAAAACTGATGAGGCCACTCCAGTTTTACAGAAAGACAAGTCCTGCTGGCCAGTCATGCAGGGGTGTTGAAACTGGGTCGGTATGCCCCACCCTGCTGGATCAAGGACAAAGCACAGCAATCAGTAGCTACAATGGAACAATTAAACAGACTGATTGAAGGAGCTTTTTTCATACAATCGCCAAATCAGGCAGCCAGCAGTGTACATACTTGGCATGCAACTATACACTGCAGAATCACAGCCACGCACATTCCCAGAAGTACACTTCAGTTACATAGCAAGGACTTGATCCCCAGTTAGATTTACCTCCATAATCTGAAAACTTTCCCGAAACAAGATCTTCTACTCCCACTCCAACCACGTCATGTTCTCAAGGGATTGCCAAGTGCAGTCAGACTTGATCTCAATACACTCCAATCCGTCAGCTTTTATATGGCACTTCTAAGAAAGTCCTGTCAGCTTACAAGGAATTTAGTTATCAAATAAATAATAGTGGAGCAGGTGGCATGCCGTGAATGCAACATGGGAGTTTGTGAAGCGCACTGCAGTGCCAGGCAATTGTACCTGCGGTGAATGCCTGGAACTGTGTGTCAGAGGTGCCGAGCTGGAGTCCGAGTTGCAAGCTATTGCAGGGCATCAGGAAGGAACAGTGATATTGGGGCACTTTGTTGTTCTCAGAGGCAGTCACACCCTTTAAGTTAAGTGCAACTTCAGAGTTGGGCAATAGTCAGGGCCAGGAGGGCGCGATTGCAGGCAGGTAGGTAAGGGGATTCAGCATGTGGTTATGGAGGAGACTCAACCCTCAACTTTGACCAACAGGTACTTACTACCTGTACAACTGAGACCATGGAAGGTAGGGTGGATGAGCAAACTGACCGTGGCAGGAGGTGCAGGGTGTCATTCAAGCAGGGGGAGCGAACAGTATAGTCAGGGGGATAGATACTTTCCTTGGAGGCTGTGACAGGGAGTTTTGAAAGTTGTGCTGTCTGCCTGATGCCAGGCGGAAAGACATCTCACAGCTGAAGACTAGCTTGAAGTGGGAGGGGGACAATCCAGTTGTCAGGGTTCAGGGAGGAATCAAAGACATAGGTAGAACTAGGATGATGTTCTGCTACGACCCTACCTGAAACCTTTGACAGAATTCTGTGCGCAACAGTGTTAACCTGCACTCAGGTATCATACTCTGCATTCCAAAGCAATCTTTCAGTCATCAATTGATATTCAAAAGTGATCAAGTGAAGTAACTGACCCGAGATGAATTCACACAGCACTGAAACCACACCAATTGCAGACTTTTATTTGCCTGCAAGTGTTCAACTGACATCATCGATGCTCAAATGACAAGGAACGATGCCTAATCAGCTCTCAGCTAGCTTCACTGTGCTCATAGCAAGTATATAAGGTTGGTTTAAGCACTCACAATTAGAAATGTACAAGTGCCTGCAGTTATTGGAAATTTAACCAAGTCCCAACAATGTGAAATTTACTGACAATTATTATGAGCCAGCCTCCATATGTCTGCCTCCCAATTTCCAGAGTCATGGAAATATACCCCTGATGTACTCCCACTCTCCCATACTAACCCCCACCTGACCACAGAACTCTGCCCCCCCCTAGCCTCCCATCCTCCTAAAACCCCCCCCTATGCTCCACCCCTTGAGCAGTTAAGGTCCAAGTTAAACACAGAGCCTTCAAGGTAATTATCTCTGGATTATTACTTGAGCCTTAGGCCAATTGGAATAGGGTCAAGCAGATTAGAAAGTTAAATACGTGACGCAAATAGTAAAATGGGAAGAAGGGAATCTGATAAGTGTGGCATTGGCATCAGTACTCAGGAAAGAGGAAGCTATTCCATTGAGATTGGCTCCACTTAAACTGGGTTGGGATCAGTAGTGCCCTGGGAAATCGTATAACTAGGGCAGTGGATAGGATTTTAAACTGCAAGTGGGCGGAGAGGGGAGGAGGCAAAGGGTTCAGGTGAAGGGAAATTTTAAAACCTGATGAGTAAAGTTGAGACAAAGGAGTGGTGCAGTGATTTGGGTGAACATAAATGAGACATAAAGGAACAGAGAGTTTAATGGTAATAGTGCATCAACGAATAAGATTCATGCAAACAATAGTAGCAAAAAATAAAATTAATGATCTTACCTGAACCCATGAAGCATTTACAATAAGATAGATGAACTACAGGTACAAAGTTATAAATGGTTTAGATCTAATTGCCATTACATAGATATGCTACAAGGTAACCAAGGTTGGGAACTCAGGATACACGACATTTTAAAGAAACAGACAAAATGAAAAAGGGGGAGCAGCCCTGATAGTAAAGGAATGGCATAAGGTGGTGAGAAAGGATCTTGGCTCAGAAATTGGGAAGTAAAATTAGTATGGGTGCTGATTCAGAATAACAAGGGTCAGAAAACGCTGGTGGGAGTAGTTTATAGGCCTTCTAACAATAGTTGTACTGTTGGACAGAGCATTAAGCAAGAAATAATTGGAGATTGTAACAAATGCAAGAAATAATTGGAGATTGAAATAAACACAATGTAATAATTGTATGGGACTTTAATCTTCATACAGGCTGGACAAATTGGCAAAGGTGGTGCAGAAGGTGAGTTTTTAAGAATGCTTTTGTGACAATGCATTGCAGAACCAAGGGGGATGAAGCTAAAATAAAAATAAAATACAGTGGATCTGAAATAAAAACAAAGCACTGGGAAAAACTCAGCAGACCTAGCAGCATCTGTGGAGAGAAAAATGAAGTTAACATTGGGATTCCAGTATGACTTCTTCAGAACTGGTCTCAAAGTCAGCACTTTAGAGATAAAGCTATTTTAAATCTAGTACAATGTACAATGAGGCAGTTAATTAATAATGCAACCATAAAAGATCCACTGGGCAAAAGTGGCTATTATACACTTGGATTCCATAATAAATTTGCAAGCTTACTCCAGTCCCAAATAAGAATCGTAAACTTAGATGAAACCAATTGCATAGGTATGAGGGGAGAACTGGCTGGGACTTGGTAAAGGTATGATGATAAATAGTGGGAAACATTCAAATAATCAATTCAAAATGTTTAACAAGAAAATAGTCCATTAAAAAAAATAAAAACTCAGTCAAGATCTATCCATGGCTCAATAAGGAAATTAAGGATAGTATTAGATTAGAACTGGCTTAGTACATGGCAAAGAACAGTAAACCTGAAGAATGGGAGTGTTAGAAACCAGAAAAGGATCACCAAAAACATTGAGAAAAATGGAACAAATAGATTACAATAAACTAACCAGGAATATACAAACAAATTGTAAGAGTATATAACAGGTAGATAAAAAGAGTAGCTAAAGTGAACATGGGTGCTTCAGAGGCAGAGACAAGAGAAATTATCATGGGGAAAGAGGAAATGTGCACTGAACAAATTATTTGTGTCTGTCTTCACAGTAGAATACAAAATTTCCACACCAGAAATAGAGGGTGACCTAGAGGCTAAAAAGAAAGAGAGTGAGGAAATTATGATAACAAATATCAGAGAAAAAGTATTGGAGAAACTCCAGGGACTAAAATCCATCAAATCCCCAGGACCTGATGGCAACATCTTAGTTTTCCAAAAGAGATAGTTGCAGAGATAGCGGATGTATTGGTTATGTTTTCACAAAAATCCCTCAATTCAAGAATGGTTCCAGTAGATTCAAAGTTAGCAAATGTAACACCACTATTCTAGAACAGGGAAGTAAAGGGCAGTTAGCCTAACATCAGTCATCAGGAAAATGCTGGACTCTCTTATTAAGGAAGTCTTAACAATACACATAGAATATTACAGTATGATCAATGTCAACATGGTTTTATGAAGGGAAATTGTGTTTGACAAGTTTTTCAGGGTTTTTTGAGGAAACAAATTAGTAGGGTCCGAAAAGGGGTGCCAGTAGATATGGTATTGCCAAAAGGTATTTGATAAGGTGCCACACATAAGATAATGAATAAGATTCATGCAGTTGGAGGTTATATATTAGTACTGGTACAGGATTAGTTAATTGACAGGAAGCAGAGAACAAGAATAAATGGGGCATTTTCAAGTTGACAGGCTAAGACTAGTAGAAAACTGCAAGGATCAGTGCTAGGGTCTCAGCTACCTACAAACTATGTCAATTACTTGGTCTGAATTGTCACAATGACAGAGGGGGTCTCTGGCTTAGACAAAAAGGCTCTAGAGCTTTGATTCTCTAAGTCCCAAGCCCCCGAACCTGACACCCATCATTTTCTCCAATGGGAAGAAACGTGGGGGGAGGTTGTACTTGCACATCCGTGGTTCAGGGAGATAGCTGCACATGTGAAAGTGCTGCTGCCTTCAAACAGATCCAATTTTCGTTAGTGAGATGCTCAAAACACAATGTGTGTGTTTTGCATTGTTCAAGAGAAGGTCTAAACTTAACTGAGTTCTTTGGAGCGGTAGGTTACACTTTTAGGTGGGTCAAGGAACATCTTTAGGACAGTTCAAGTGATCATGGGAGAGGTCGAGTGCCACTTGGGAGAGGTCAAATGCCGTTTGGGATTGTTAAAAGTAGACGTGAATGTGCATAAAAAGTGGACAAACTCATTGGAACAGTAAAGCTGTTTAAGCATTTAAATCTCAATGTCTTTAAAACAAAATGTCATTTAAATAAAAATATTTTACTCTGCCTGTTGACATAACCCTGAGGGCTATCACTATAGAATTTGTACTGCATGACTTATTTAACAATCTATCACCACAACAGGGTGCCTGTCAGTTTACAATTTGATTGAAAGTTCCAAGTCGTTATAAAATCTTTGATTTGGGACTATGAATACAAATATTATTGTTTTTTTAAGTGGTTCAGTAATTGAAGGAATTTACAGTGCATGTGTTTGTAATTAAAGTGTTTTTATTAAACTGTGAAATCATCAATAAGAACTTATTTCAGCTTGGCTGGAGGCTGCCAATGGCGGATATTAAGTAAGTAGCAAAGAGAGTGTAAGGCAAAGGATGGAGAATGGAGGTCGGGGTTGGCATGAGTTAGCACAGATTCATAAAAGGCCATGGGGGTGGGTAGAGGAGTATAGAGTATGGACGGAATGAGAGGTCATAAGGGGTGGGGTAAAGGGACATAGGTTAGCATAGAGGATATGAGCGCAGGTGGAGTATCACGTGGGGAAGTGTGAGGTTATTTGCTTCGTTAGTAATAGAAAAGTGGATTTTTTTTTAAAAGCATAAAACTTTGTAAACGTTGATATTCAGAGGTACATGGGTAGACTCATACAAGGAACACAGAAAATTAGCAGATACAACAAGAAATTAGCACAGGGGAGGATAGAGGTGCATAGATTGGCATGGAGATATGAGAGGATATAAGGAGTGGGTAAAGGGACTTAGTTATAGACCCTGTGCTAACTCGTGCTCCTTTATTGCAAGGAGATTGAAGTACAAGAGTAAGGAAGTCTTGCTCCAAGTGTATAGGGCATTGGTGAGACCATTCCTCGAGTACCTTGTGCACTATTCATCCCAAATTCACAGAATCTTTATTTTGCAGAAGGTAGCCATTCAGCCCATCGTGTCTGCACTGGCTCATTGAAAGAGCATTCTACCAATTCCCATTCCCCTTGCTTTATCCCCATAGCCTCGCACATTCTTTCTTTTCAGACTGCAATCCAATTCCCTTTTGAATACCTCAATCCAACCTGCCTTCACCACCCTTTCAAGAAATTTATTCCAGACTCCAACCACCCTCTGGGTGAAAAATGTTTCTTCACATCGTGTCTATGCCTTTCGCCCAATATTTTGAATCTGTACCCTCTACTTCTTAATGTACTCTTGAGAGGGAACAGTTTCTCACTATTATCCTTGTCCATGCCCCTCAGGATCTTGAATACCTCTATCAAGTCTCCTCCAGGCTTCTGTTCTCCAAGGGAAACAGGCCCGACCTCTCCAATCTATCCTCATAGCTACAGTTGTTGATCAACAAAGAACAAGAACAAAGAACAATACAGCACAGGAACAGGCCCTTTGGCCCTCCAAGCCCGTGCCGCTCCCTGGTCCAAACTAGACCATTCTTTTGTATCCCTCCATTCCCACTCCGTTCATGTGGCTATCTAGATAAGTCTTAAACGTTCCCAATGTGTCCGCCTCCACCACCTTGCCTGGCAGCGCATTCCAGGCCCCCACCACCCTCTGTGTAAAATATGTCCTTCTGATATCTGTGTTAAACCTCCCCCCCTTCACCTTGAACCTATGACCCCTCGTGAACGTCACCACCGACCTGGGGAAAAGCTTCCCACCGTTCACTCTATCTATGCCTTTCATAATTTTATACACCTCTATTAAGTCTCCCCTCATCCTCCGTCTTTCCAGGGAGAACAACCCCAGTTTACCCAATCTCTCCTCATAACTAAGCCCCTCCATACCAGGCAACATCCTGGTAAACCTCCTCTGTACTCTCTCCAAAGCCTTCACGTCCTTCTGGTAGTGCGACAACCAGAACTGGACGCAGTATTCCAAATGCGGCCGAACCAACGTTCTATACATCTGCAACATCAGACCCCAACTTTTATACTCTATGCCCCGTCTTATAAAGGCAAGCATGCCATATGCCTTCTTCACCACCTTCTCCACCTGTGACGTCACCTTCAAGGATCTGTGGACTTGCACACCCAGGTCCCTCTGCGTATCTACACCCTTTATGGTTCTGCCATTTATCGTATAGCTCCTCCCTACATTATTTCTACCAAAATGCATCACTTCGCATTTATCAGGATTGAACTCCATCTGCCATTTCTTTGCCCAAATTTCCAGCCTATCTATATCCTTCTGTAGCTTCTGACAATACTCCTCACTATCTGCAAGTCCTGCCAATTTTGTGTCATCCGCAAACTTACTGATCACCCCAGTTACACCTTCTTCCAGATCGTTTATATAAATCACAAACAGCAGAGGTCCCAATACAGAGCCCTGCGGAACACCACTAGTCACAGGCCTCCACCGGAAAAAGACCCTTCCACTACCACCCTCTGTCTTCTGTGACCAAGCCAGTTCTCCACCCATCTAGCCACCTCCCCTTTTATCCCATGAGATCCAACCTTTTTCACCAGCCTACCATGAGGGACTTTGTCAAACGCTTTACTAAAGTCCATATAGACGACATCCACGGCCCTTTCCTCGTCAACCATTCTGGTCACTTCTTCAAAAAACTCCACCAGGTTAGTGAGGCATGACCTCCCTCTCACAAAACCATGCTGACTATCGTTAGTGAGTTTATTCCTTTCTAAATGCCCATACATCCTATCTCTAAGAATCTTCTCCAACAACTTCCCCACCACGGATGTCAAGCTCACCGGCCTATAATTACCTGGGTTATCCTTCCTACCCTTCTTAAATAACGGGACCACATTAGCTATCCTCCAATCCTTCTTAAATAACGGGACATTAGCTATCCTCCAATCCTTGGAATCATTATTGCAAATCTCCTCTGTACTCTCTCAAATGCATCCCATCGATCCTCAAATATGGACGCAGTTCTCCAGATGAGGCCCAACTATCATCTTATATAAATTCAACATGATTTCCTTACTACATTTAAAGGAAGGACATGTATATATTTGCAGTGCAGGCAGTAAAATGAAGGTTCATTAGATTGATACCTGCAATGAGAGGCTTGTCCTATGATAAGAGGCTGAGTAAATTGGGCCTATACTCTCTGGCATTTGGGAGAACAAGAAGTGAACTTATTGAAAGAGGCAAGATTCTGAAGGGGCTTCATAGAACAAAGAATAAAGAAAATTACAGCACAGGATCAGGCCCTTCAGCCCTCCAAGCCTGCACCGACCGTGCTGCCCGACTGAACTAAAACCCTCTACTCTTCCGGGGACCATATCCCTCTATTCCCATCCTATTCATGTATTTGTCAAGACACCCCTTAAAAGTCACTACCGTATCCGCTTCCGCAACCTCCCCCGGCAATGAGTTCCAGGCACCCACTACTATCCGTGTACAAAATCTGCCTCGTACATCTCCTTTAAACCTTGCCCCTCACACCTTAAACCTGTGCCCCTAGTAATTGACTCTTCCACCCTGGGAAAAAACTTCTGACTATCCACTCTGTCCATGCCCCTCATAATCTTGTAGACTTCTATCAGGTCGCCCCTCAACCTCCGTCGTTCCAGTGAGAACAAACCAAGTTTCTCCAACCTCTCCTCATAGCTAACATCCTGGTAAATCTTTTCTGTACCCTCTCCAAAGCCTCCACATCCTTCTGGTAGTGTGGCGACAAGAATTGAACACTATATTCCAAGTGCGGCCTAACTAAGGTTCTACAAAGCTGCAACATGACTTGCCAATTTTTAAACTCAATGCTCCGGCTGATGAAGGCAAGCATGCCGTATGCCTTCTTGACTACCTTTGGGCGGCACGGTAGCACAGTCGTTAGCACTGCTGCTTCACAGCTCCAGGGACCTGGGTTCGATTCCCGGCTTGGGTCACTGTCTGTGTGGAGTTTGCACATTCTCCTCGTGTCTGCGTGGGTTTCCTCCGGGTGCTCCGGTTTCCTCCCACAGTCCAAAGATGTGCGGGTTAGGTTGATTGGCCATGCTAAAATTGCCCCTTAGTGTCCTGGAATGTGTAGATTAGAGGGATTAGCGGGTAAAATATGTAGGGATATGGGGGTAGGGCCTGGGTGGGATTGTGGTCGGTGCAGACTCGATGGGCCAAATGGCCTCTTCCTGCACTGTAGGGTTTCTATGATTTCTATGATTTCTATGATTTCTCCACCTGCATTGCCACTTTCAGTAACCTGCGTACCTGTATATCCAGATCCCTTTGCTGATCAGTACCTTAAGAGTTCTGTCATTTACTGTATATTTCCTACCTGTATTAGACCTTCCAAAATGCATTACCTCACATTTGTCCGGAAGGGTTATAGGGTAGACACCGAGATGTTGCTTCCCCTAGATGGAGAATCTAGAATGCAGGAGCACAGTCTCAGGATAAGGAGACCGAAATGAGGAAACATTTCTTCACTCAAAGGGTTGTGAATCTTTGGAATTCTCAACCCCAGAGGATTGTGGGTGCTCCATCGTTAAATCCACTCCTTTATTAAGTCACTTGCACAATTAAGTTATCGCATTTATTAGCTTTTCAAAAGAAAAACATAAAATCAATTGTTCTAAAATGAAAAAGAGAGATGGTCAGTGGATTTACCCAACTGCCCTCAAGTTCAAATCCACACACTAACTTTGGATAGGTGTTTGGCAAAAGTGGGGAACAAAGTGAACTTTGAGCATAAAATTCACACACAAGGAGAAAAAAAGAAAGCATCAGAAAATTCTTAGTACTTATTGCAATAGTCTATTAATCCCCATTTCTAAATCCATCCAAATATGTAAAGATTGCTGAAGGTGAGCAAATTGACCTGAAATCAATCCAGTGTTTGGACTAATGCTACCTCATTCTGTTGTTGTGCAGCAAGTGATAGCAATTTAGTCTGCAAGGTCTTAGCAAAGGCACTTTTGATACAGTCAGGTTGATTCACGTCAAGTGTCAATGAATGCATTGTTTGACACTTCTATCATAAATTATCAACATAAGCAATGAAAAGTGGAAGTTGGTGGCAATGCACTTGAAATTCTGATCTGAATTTAACCTGGCACAGTGATTAACACAGCTGTCTCACATCTTCAGGGACCTGGATTCAATTCCGGCCTTGGGTGACTGTCCGTGCGGAGATGGCATGTTCTCCCCCGTGTCTGCGAGGGGTTTCTCCGGTGCTCTGGTTTTCTCCCACAATCCAAAGATGTGCAGGTTAGGTGGATTGGCCAAGCTAAATTGCGCCTCTTGGGGTCCCAAGATTTGTAGGTTAGGGGGGATTAGTGGGGTAAATTACGTAACTGCTACAGGGATAGGGCCTGGGTAAGATGTTCTGTTGGAGAGTCAGTGCAGACTTGCTGGGCTGAATGGCCTCTCCTGCACTGTAGGGATACTATGATATGGATATACAATTTCAAGATCTTGTAATCATTAAGAATCACACAGGGGCTTCCCCAACAACTTGGTTAATTCCTAAGCCACAGAGGAAAATCGCTGGTGCAATCATGACCGTCCAGCAAGATGGCAACTCTTTGAGGACAAGGTCAAATAGCATGCTTACCATCTCGAATAATGTTTGCAGAATTGCAAATTTGACAAGGCACCAGCAAACTATTAGTATACAGTATTCCTTGCATCTCCAAAAGCTTGCAAAAAGTTGGGGCCAGGACACCTACATGACAATTAAGCTAAAATGTGATATCGAAAGCACACTATATTTGATCCCTAATGGTAAATACATTCAATTAAAAAAAGCTCAGCAAGAAAAACCCATCAGTGGCTCATTCAGGATAGCATTAGATGGGAAGAAGAGGCTTATAATGTTGCAAAGAACAGCAGCAAGTCTGTGGGCTGGGAGTGTTTTAGAATGTGGAGATGCTGGCATTGGACTGGGGTACACACAGTAAGGAGTCTAACAACACCAGGTTAAAGTCCAACAGGTTTAGGAAGGAGCAGCGCTCTGAAAGCTAGTGGCGTTTGCTACCAAATAAACCTGTTGGAATTTAACCTGGTGTTGTCAGACTCCTTACAGTGTTTTAGAAACCAGGAAATGGTCAAAAAGTTGATAAAAAGGAATAAAATATAGAGGAAATCAACCAGGGATATAAAAACAGATTGCAAGAGCTTTTACAAGTATATAAAAAGGAAGAGTAGCTAACCTAAATGTTTATCTCTTGGAAGAAGAGACAGGAGAAACTATCATAGGGAAGGAGGAAATATGCAAGGAACAAATTCATTGGGGAGGAAGTTTATCCCGTCATGCCCGCCACAGGAACCGTAGTGGGCAGAGGGAAGGCGGACCATGTAAATGTCCGTTGACTTTGGGCAGGATTTTCCGGTTTTGGGGCGAGCGTGGCTGGAAAATCCCGCCCTGTGTGTCTATCTTCACATTAGAAAACACAAGTTGTATACCAGAAACAGAGGGTAACCTAGAGGCTCAAAAGATTGAGGAAATTAAGGTAATTAATATCAGCAGAGAAAAAGCAATAGAGAAACTTAGGGTACTAAAATCCGGAGGTGAGGAAAAATTACTTCACTCAAAGGGTTGTGAATCTTTGGCATTCTCTAATCCAGAAGACCGTGAATGCTCCAATGTTGAATATATTAAAGGATAGGATAGCAGGATTTTTGGTGACTCAGAAAATCAAGGGGGAGCGGGTTGGTAAGTGGAATTGAAGTACAAGGTCAGCCATGATCATACTGAATGGCAGAGCAGACTTTGTCTACTTGTTCCTATTTCTTATGTTCTTGTATGCACAAAAGATTACAATGACTTGGGAGATCATGGATTCTTTACTCAATTGTATCTGTGAGAATCATCAAGCCTTTTTGACACTGAATGTTGCTACAAAGAAGAATAAAGCATTTATTTGTCTCTCGGATTTTTATTTTTGCCATTGGTGAAAAATCAGCTTCGCTCACAGAATATATGCCCTTTATTTTGTTACAGATTTTATTCATTTTGTATGAGGGATCTTCAAAGCATTCAGTGCATGCCACTTGGACATGCTCAAATACACATTTGATTGGTAACACAATAATTAGAATATATTTCATCCTAATTACTTTCTGGAAAGCATTTCTCAGTTCAAAATGGAGAGTTGGTTTAAAGGTTTTGAAGAGGCATCTTCTTCTTTGGCAGTCCCGCAGGATCGAGGATGACTTGCTTCCGCTCTGGGGAAGTGGGTTCTGCAGTGGCTGAATAGTCCAGTCCTGGAGCTGCAGACTCCGCCAGGTTTGACAGCTGGTGTTTGATGAGGTGGGTGGGTGGGACGCTCTGGATCCTGCACTTTCTTTCCGCTGTTTATGCTTGGCATCCGCGTGCTCCACCCGGTGACGCTCGAGGTGATTGGCTCCTTCACGGATGCTTCTTCTCCAGTTTGTGCGTTCTAAGGTAAACAATTCCCACGTAACGATGGGGATGTAGCATTTATTTAGGGAGGCCCTCAGAGTGTCCTTGTAGCGATCTCTCTGCCTTCCTGGTGATCACTTGGCATTGCAGAGCGGAGCTCGGAGTAGAACTCTTGTTTCGGAGTCTTGTGTCTGGCATGCGGACAATGTGGCCCATCCATCATAGCTGGTCGAATGTGACCAGTGCCTCGATGCTGGGGATATTGGCCTGGAAGAGGACACTCATGTTGGTACGTCTACCTTGCTGGTGGATTTGCAGAATTTTGCAAAGGCAACGGGGATGTTAGTTCTCCAGGGATTTGAGGTGTTTGCTGTACATTGTCCATGTCTCTGAAGCATGCAGAAGGGTGGGGACCACAGCTGCTCTGTACATGATGAGCTTTGTGCTGGATTTGAGGTCTCGGGCTTTGAACATCAGAGCCAAAAATGGAGTGGCGCTCATCAAAGACAGAGAGGCAGTCAAAGCCTGCTGGAGCGAGCACTGCAAGGACCTCCTCAACCAAGACGCAGCCTTTGATGCAAGTGCCCTCAACACCATTCCACAACACCCTGCAAAGTTCCACAACATTCCTCAGGCATCCAAAGACTGCACTGGCGCATTGGAGTTGTTGCTGGATTTCATCGTCGATGTCGGCATGTGCCGAGAGGAGGCTCCCAACGTTTGTCCAGGGGTTTACTGTGAATTTTGATGGTTGGGGGGCACTTTTGTGTGACAGGAACAGGCTAGTAGAGAACTTTTGTTTTCTAGATGTTTAGTCTGAGGCCCGTTCTCTCATATGCCTCGATGAATGTGTCGGCGATTTGTAGCTTGGCCTCTGAGTGTGCGTGCATATAGACATTGTCTGCATACTGCAGCTCAAAGACAGAAGTTGGGGTGGCCTTGGTTCTGGCCCGGAGGCATCGGAGGTTGAACAGTTTCCCCCTTGTCAGGGAGGTTAGCTCCACTCCAGCGGGGAGCCTCGGGATGATGGGGTAGTGTGTTGCTGTGAGGGAGATGGAAAAAAGTGTTGGTGCGATGATGCAGCCCAGTTTCACCCTAGTTTGCACATATTTTGGGTTTCTTGGTGAGGACCACGGCTTGCATATCATCATGGGGCGGCAAGGTGGCACAGTGGGATCGCACTGCTGCCTCATAGAGCCAGGGACCCAGGTTCGATTCCCGGCTTGGGTCTGTGTGGAGTTTGCACATTCTCCCCCTGTCCGCGTGGGTTTCCTCCGGGTGCTCTGGTTTCCTCCCACAGTCCAAAGATGTGCAGGTTAAGTGCATAGGCCATGCTAAATTCTCCCGAAGAGGCGCCGGAGTGTGGCGACTAGGGAATTTTCACAGTAACTTCTTAACAGCGTGAATGTAAGCCTACTTGTGACTAATGGAGAATGACGATGAATTTCTGTGGGCAGCCGAATCCCTCATGGCTGACAGTCAACAGCAAGATCGAAGAAGGCCATGTACAGAGGTTGGTGCTGCTCCCTGCACTTTTCCTAGACTTGTCGCACACTGAAGATCATGTCCATTGTGCCTCTTTGATGGACAGAAGCAGCACTGATACCTCAGCGACGAACTCTTCAGCCACTGGGGAGGAGACGGTTGAGGAGGATTCTCACGATGACCTTTCCCATGGTGAAGAGTAGGAAATCCCTCAGTCGGATTTGTCTCCTTTCTTAAAGGTGGTTACAATTAAGGCGTCTCTGAGACCTCCCGGGATGCTCTCTTCCTTCCAGGCAAGAGTGATGGGGTTGTAGATTTTTGTCAAGAGGGCCTCTCTGCTGCATTTTAATATTTCAGTGTGGATTTCATCTGCGGCAGAGGCCTTGTGGTTTTTCAGGTGGCTTTTTTGATCTAACGGCGAGCTGGGGTTGCGCTGAAGTGGTGGCGGGCAGGGTGTTGTGGAATGGTGTTGAGGGCACTTGCATCAAAGGCTGCGTCTTGGTTGAGGAGGTCCTTGCAGTGCTCGCTCCAGCAGGCTTTGACTGCCTCTCTGTCTTTGATGAGCGCCACTCCATTTTTGGCTCTCAATGGGGTGGATCCCTGAGTACGCAGACCTTAGATGGTTTTAATTGGACTGAAGAAGCCACACACGTTGTGGATGTCAGCAAGTTGCTGAGTTTCCTGCATTCTTTCCATCCACCATCTGTTCTTTAGGTCATGGGTTCTTTGTTGGCACCTCAGTCTTCAGTTGCTTGGAGGCTCGTTTCCTCTCAGTTGAGTTTGGTGGAGCCACCAGTTCAGGGACGTTTTGCCTTTGCAGTCAAGGAGATCCTGGATCTCTCGATCATTCTCGTTGAACCAGTCTTGGTGTTTCCTGGTTGAGAGTCTGAGCACCTCCTCGCAGGTGTTGACCATGGTGGCTTTTAAGGCAGACCAAGCACTGTGGGCACTCTGCGGCTCTGACTCGCTGGTTGTCGCCAGCTTGAATCCAGCAACATTGAGTCACCTGCGGAAGAGTCACGCGTGCCCAACACATCTTTCCAAAGATTCACATCTCTCCTGACTCTAACATTTAAGTCACCGAGGAAAACCAGCTTGTCTCCCTTTGGGGGTGCGGGACAGTGATTAGTCGAAGCTGGAACAGAATGCCTCTTTTGTCTTGTCTATTGCGTCTAGGGTTAGGGCGTAGGCACTGATGGCTGTGATGCACTGCTTCTGAGCCAGGGTGAGCCATTGAGTCATGAGGCATTCGCTCACCCTCACGTTCGTTGAGACATCCGACCAATTTGTACTTTACGGCAAAGCTGACACTGTAGGGACGACGTTCATCTTCTGGTTTGTCTTTCCAGAAGAAGGTGTATCCACCACCTTGTTTTTGAAGCTGGCCTTCACCTGCCAGTCATGTCTCGCTCAATGCAACGATGTCAATGTTCTGGTGCCAGAGATCCCTGGCTATGATGGCAGAGCAACGTTCAGGTCTAGGTCTGCTGCTGTTGGTGTTGTTCTAGGTCCTGAAATTCATTTGGGTGGGCGGGGTGGAAGATGTTTGTGCATCTTTTAACATGGGGTGGTCATTGCATACCAACCACCACATGGTCCCAGCAGAGTGAGTTTGAGGTCTTGGCCCAGTGACAAGGAAATCCGAAACAACTGGAGACCAGAGACGGACTAAACAATACACATCATCCACCAAGCATCTGCCTGCCTGTCAGTAATGTCACTTTTAAAGGGTGATGTCATTTTCCCTTCCCTCTGTCTCTTGTAGTCTCACCCCCGCTGCCGCTCACCTCGCTGCTGCCAATGAACCTATGGTTTTCCTGTAATGTGACACTTTTTGTTTTTATTTCTCTATTTATAAGCTCTGCCCCTGCAGCTCCTTCTTTCCACTGTTTTAACACGATTCTCCGCCTCTCTCTGCGCTGTTTCTTTCTCTTTCCAATGTTTTAACACGCTTCTCCGTTTCTCTCCATGCTGTACCTCTCTGAAGCTGGCTGTTGGGTTTCGCTGATCAAAAAGAACCACCATATAAGAATTAATAGTTATGACTCGTTGTCATTTTCTACTTATTCAAGAATATAATTAAAGCTTAAAACTACTGTACAATCGACAGTGCATCACTGTGACTGCTCACCTATGTTTGTACTGTTTTACTGTTTGGCAAATGAGGGGGATAAACCAAAAATACAAATCATAAAATATAGACCGTTAATGAATGAATTAGGAAATACAGAAGAAGTGATTAGAATGTGTAACTTGTTACCAATAAGAGTGATTGTAGTGAATAGCCGGGATGCATATAAGGGAGGGCTAGAAAAACAGATAAGGATAAAAGAAATAAATGTTAATTCTGAAAGGAGCTGGTGAAAATAAGTTGGAAGAGTTTGGCATGGAGCACAAACCCCATTCAGCACAGAATCACACCATTCAGCTGAATGGTATGTTTCTATCCCATACATTCAATGCAATTCTGTGTAAAGCCTAAGTCAGTCGAATAACACAAAGATCAGGTAAATCAGGTTAGGGCACATAATAAAAACCAGCGATCCGAATGCAATGAAAAGGATTCACGAGCTCCACGGGGAATCACTGCTTGATCTCCTGTGGGGCTTGTTGAGTACGAGTTCCCCTGATAACAGGCAGCGGCCTGCCCAGCTGGAACGCATTACCTGAGCCTTTTATAAGGCAGGCCTAGGACTGGGCCTGCTTAACTGTAGTCCCAATGTGGAGATGCCGGCGTTGGACTGGGGTAAACACAGTAAGAAGTTTAACAACACCAGGTTAAAGTCCAACAGGTTTATTTGGTAGCAAAAGCCCCGTAACTGTAGTCCCAGGCAGGGACTAGTGCGTGCATACCACGGTAGTGGTTTTACGTTACATTCTGTAATAAACTATGTTCCTTTCCAGTCAGGCTTCCTGTGTCAATACAGATTCTGTGTTCAATCTCCAGTGCAAACCACATAAATAATGGGTAAGCAATTGCTCTGATGTAAGAAGCAGGAGTTCACCTATAGGAGTGGCTTGAGATACTTAACTTGCACAAAGGAAGAAACTCCATTGCACAAGCAGGACTGAGGGGGAACTGGCAGGAAAATAGGAAAATATTGAAACAAAAAAAAACACATAGGTGTTCCATTTTCTGCTGGTGCTCATTACTTTGTACCCAGTGACATGAGAAAAAAGTTACCTACTTTCAAAACAGTAGTCAGTATACCATTTTCAAGCTTTTATGCGCAACATGTTTAAAGTTTAAAAGTTTAAAGTATATTTATTAGTGTCACAAGTAGGCTTACACTAAGAACGCAATGAAGTTACTGTGAAAAATCCCCTAGTCGCCACACTCCGGGGCCTGTTCAGGTACACTGAGGGAGAATTTAGCATGGCCAATGCACCTAAGCAGCACGTCTTTTGGACTGTTGGAGGAAACCAGAGCACCTGGAAGAAACCCAAGCAGACACGGGGAGAATGTGCAGACTCCGCACAGACAGTGACCCAAGCTGGGAATCGAACTCAGGTCCCTGGCGCTGAGTTCTAACCACTGTGCCATCATGCCAGCGTGTAATACCTTGCAGTCACCTATCGAATTTCCAATTTTGTTCCAAGGCACGTCACTTACGGAAACACCAGGTGAGACATTATGCCTTCATACAAAGGGGATGAGGGTGGTGGCAGGGAAATAATCAGGCAGGACTACTCTCTATGTCCCAGTGATCAGTTACAGACCAGCACGTGTGAAAGCCTGCAGTAAGAAAAAGTCAGGACAAGATTCCAGGAGCTCAACTAAGTGAAGGGAACTAAGTAAGTCTGACACTCAAATAAAATATTGAAACCATTACTACCTACAAAGGTATTTCTAATATATCCACTGGGGTATCGATTATCATTTACAACCTTTTCAAAAAGATATCTGGCTTCTGAACTGTTCTGCACAGATATTTCAAATTCACAACTATATGAATAGTAAGTCATAGATTACAAATTCAACAGAGGTTCAACTTGGATGGAAAGTGCTCTTTGCATATTCTCATGAAAGGTTACTTTTTTTAAAACAAGGATTAAACCTTGAATGTACATTAACTTCCGCTGAACATGGAGCTTATTTACTCCCATACATACGCAATACCTTGCCTCACAGCACCAGGAACCGAGGTTCCATTCCAGTGTGTGTGCGTGCGTGTGTGTGGAGTTTTTACTTTTGCCCCATGTCTGCGTCGGTTTCCTCCGGGTGCTCTGGTTTCCTCCCACAGTCCAAAGCTCAGTGGGTAGGTTAAGTGGATTGGCAATGCAAAATTGCCCTTAGGTGTCCAAAGATGTGTAGGTTAGGTGAACTAGCCAAGGTAAATGCGCAAGATTATGGGGATAGGGTGGAGGGGAGAGACTGGACTGGATGCTCTTTTGGAGACTCTGCGCAAACTCGATGGGCTGAATGGCCTCTTTCTGCACGGTAGGGATTCTATGGTTCAATGGAAATTCTGTAATTTTTCTTACTGCTGAATACACCAGGCTAGTCTGCACAAACATGCAATCTTTCTCAATCAAATGCATTCATAAATTTGGTGTCAAAACTAAATGAAGATGTTCAAAGACATACAGTACTAAAATTATCCTTAACACTTTAAAAGGCTGCCCACAAAAACTAGTCAAGCTTCTAAAATACAAATCAGAGGAAAGAAGTTACTCTTGTACCACTTTTCACAAATCAGGAGATTATAGGCACAGAAGATCTCATGAATACTCCCCCAAAGGCTGCACCTTTTAAATCTCAAATAGGGATTAAGTCTTACATTCATTGCACTGCCTCAGCTATGATTGTGACTTGACTCAGCAGTGAGTCAGAATTAACCCAAATGAACAGTCAAATAAAAAATTAAATAAGTGTTCAAATTTATCATCACTTGCCATGTAAAAATAACACCCACTGTACAAAATGCTCTGTGACTCATTGCTGACTCAAACTGTGTACTTGAGGTCAATGCAACTGCCTGGAAGAGGGAAAAGCTGCAAAAATTCCTCAGGAAATAGTGTTTGTAAGTCAAATTGTTCAACGCTACCCTTGTGAATGTCAATTCTATTTTCCGACTATAGAAATGTCATTGTGAAACGTAACTTGTCGGGTTTGACCAGTGACCCTGATAACATAATCAACCTTCCCATTTAAACAAAGATATTATTCCTCGAATAATCAACAAAGAAACTGGAGAAAATGCTCCACAATATAAAAGAAAGGAGCTTTTTAAAATGACCTCATTGAAGTGTATAAAGTATTCAGTGGCACATACAAGGTTAGTCCAGAATATAACTTTGTCAGGCAGGTCAGTAAAACTGGAAGATGTGCATTTTAACTGGTAAAATACATTTTTAGAAAAAGCATTTCTCAATGAGAGGTAAAACATTTGACATGATATATCATATAATAAGAAGTAATAAAAAAATTTAGGGGGCAGTACAATATATAGTTGGATGCCAGTTTGGAGAATTGAAAAATTAGAGGTACGTGTTCCATAGACCATGTCTGATTAAACACAGGTAAGCAACTTGCCAGGAGGGGTTGAATCATTACATTTTCTTTGGAAGGAACCAAACAGGATCATGTTAAATTTCCTTGTTATTCAACTTGAGAAGTTTCAGGCATGCCAACAACCTAAAAAGTTGAATAGATAGTCTCAGGTGGTTCTGAAGTCAAGTATGGTGGTGGAGAGTATAGCTGGGTGGCAGAAGTATACAACAAGAACTGATTTTAGACTTCAGAACATGAATCCAAAAGGTCACAAGTAAAGAAAAGAGGGAAAGGTATCAAGGATGGAGCCATGGGGATAAATCCAAGGTAACCATGCAGAGGCAAAAGTAGAAACCATTGCTGGAAATATGCTGGGGCTGATGCAACAAATAGTTATGTGGACATTTCCAGTGGGCAAACAGCAATGGTTAGCTTATGTTTGCTGCCATGGCGAGGCCAAGAAAGAAAATAAATTACGCACCTTGGGCACTTTCAAGAACAATGCCATTACCATTGCTGACTAAGATGGTACTGTGGGAAGGACGGAAACCAAATTGCAGGAGATTTGATGAGGGATTTTTTGGGAGATGTGAGCATGAACTGAATGGCAGCAATACATTGATAGGCCTTGGTGGCAAAACGAAGATTCGATATGGGGGTCACGCGATGTAAGTACAGGAGTGGCTGTGTTTTCGCGAGCTCTGGCACTATTCAACTTTTAATCTTTTTAAAAATTCTGATGCACAACTCATAACTATTTGATCCTGATATGTATAATCAGTTCTACGGTGCTGGAAGATGCTGGCTAAATTTGGTGACAGGGAGCAGAGTTAAGTCAAGAAAATCATCGATTGATTGAGACGTTTGGAGGTGACCAGGGTGGGGCCCAATTCACAGTGGCGGTTTTGCTGGTGAGTGGGCCTACGCTTCAGCGGTGTCATAGGCATCCAGATGATGGTAAGTAAAGTTGTGAATGATGGCCTTAGCTTCCCATACTATTGGTGCTCACATTGATGAACTGAGAGATATCATAATGAGAATGGATGAAGCGGAGAGGAGAATCTTGTCAGTCGAGAGGGCAGTTTTCTCGGTGGGGCCTCACTTGCAGTCCTTGGAAATCCTGCTCCATGGTATGCCGAACATTCTGGTTCAATCGGGGAGAGAGAGAGAGACAGAGAAGGAGTATGCATGCACCCAGTCTCCCAAGGGGAGATGGGGATGAATTCCTGACCAAATCTGAGAACTGGCTGCCAGGCTTTCACAACCTCAATTTGAGGGCTGGGCATCTTGAGTTCGATGGAGCACATTGCATCCGGTCTTGAGGCCTGGGGTTGATCTAAGATTGCGCCCACTGTTCTTATGTTGTCTTGTTCTCGGTGTTAATGAAAAAGGAAGCCAGACGCAATGGGTCTTCACCACCCGGTTAAAGTCCAATAGGTTTATTTGGTAGCAAAAGCCACTCAAGCTTTCGGAGCTCCAAGCCCCTTCTTCAGGTGAGTGGGAATTCTGTTCACAAACAGGGCATATAAAGACACAGACTCAATTTACATGAATAATGGTTGGAATGCGAATACTTACAGCTAATCAAGTCTTTCAGAAACAAAACAACGTGAGTGGAGAGAGCATCAAGACAGGCTAAAAAGATGTGTATTGTCTCCAGACAAGACAGCCAGTGAAACTCTGCAGGTCCAGGCAACTGTGGGGGTTACAGGTAGTGTGACATGAACCCAATATCCCGGTTGAGGCTGTCCTCGTGTGTGCAGAACGGAGCAGAAACTGATAGCCAAGTTCCACACACATGAGGACATCACGTCTTCACCACCCGCCAGGGCTTAGGTTTCTCTTTACCAGGGCTTCGGTACAATGACATGGCAGAGGTTTAAAGGCTCAAGTGAAACTCTCGATGGACCCTGGATGTTGCTCGACGATCCTGTCGTGGCTTTGGCCTTTTTAAGCTCTGTGGATGGATATATTATCCTGCAGTTCATCATTAATCCTGACCATTGTTCCCTTGTGATTATATTCCTGACTGTGTGACGTTGTCTTTTATCCTGACGTGGGTGCATGATATACAAGCACAGAAGTGTTGGTATCATGTTACACTGTAAAAATCAGGATTAATCCTAGATTGTACCCCATGTAATTATATTTTTGTGTTGATCCTGCACTGTGCTTTTTTTTATAATATTGATGGGGGCAATCGTGTAATTGAGCTCCAAGTCGAAACTTGCCAATTATCCTTTATAGGGTCATATTCTGCTCTTTGTTAATCCTTGAATGTATCCCCTGTAATTTGATCTCTTAATTGATCCTGTTATGTGATTTATCAGATTTATAGGGGCAACCCTGTGAGTGAGCATGGTAGAGAGTTTTCACTCGTTATGCTGTTATCCTCATATCCTGTTGAGCCCAAGGATATCCATTTATCCTTATCCTCTGTAATTTCATTTTGTAATTGATCCCGTTACATGATTTATCACATTGATGGGGCAACCCTGTGCATGAGTATGGTAACAAATTTTCACTTGCTTTCCTGATGATGATGATCCAGGGACATCCATTTATTCTTAGTGGAATGCATTGCGCAATACAATTCTCGTTTCTGAGGAGT
Source organism: Mustelus asterias (assembly GCF_964213995.1). Lineage (NCBI taxonomy): Eukaryota > Metazoa > Chordata > Chondrichthyes > Carcharhiniformes > Triakidae > Mustelus > Mustelus asterias. Next base: position 26,019,526 of record NC_135815.1, on the reverse strand, counting down.
ATGTTGTGTAGGTTATATGGTACCAGAGTTGTGCGATTTTTATCCGTCTTCTCATCTTATAACCCTGACATATAAAGTGATGGGACTTTTTCACCGATATTCTTCGTTGCATTTATGGTTAAAGTGCCATTGCAGGGAAGTGGGCAAGTGGTTTAATATAGAGGTAGTGGGTAGGGCCCTACGAGTCCTCACAGTGGGCATGATGAAATATACATGATTTTCTTTTGTATTTCAGTTGTTTGGGGGTTATAGAATCCCTGATTAACTCCTGTAATGGTACAGGTAGACTACATATCCTGGGAAAAGATGTTGTATTGTATCATTGGTGCCTCCAAGGTGGCTGGGGATGGGGGAAGTATCCTTTGGTGCACACCCAAGTGTGGCATGAAGATCCTTGGTGGTTTAACCACCATTTTACCTGTGCTAAAATCATATAGTCATAGAGGTTTACAGCATGGAAACAGGCCCTTCGGCCAACTTGTCCATGCTGATCTTTTTATTTAACCACTAAGCTAATCCCAATTGCCTGTGTTTGGCCCAGATACCCATCTTACCCATGTAACTATCTAAATGCTTTTGAAAAGACAAAATTGTACCTGCCTCAATTACTACCTCTGGCAGCTTGTTCCAGACACTCACCACCCTCTCTGTGAAAAAATTGCCCCTCTGGACACTTTTGTATCTCTCCCTTCTCACCTTAAACCTATGCCCTCTAGTTTTAGACTTCCCTACCTTTGGGAAAAAATGTTGACTATCTAGCTGATCTATGCTCCTCATTATTTTATAGACTGCTATAAGATCACCCCTAAGTCTCCTACGTTCCAGGGAAAAAAGTCCCAGTCTATCCAGCCTCTCCTTATAACTCAAACTATCACGTCCCGGTGGCATTCTAGTAAATCCTTTCTGCACTCTTTCTAGTTTAATAATATACTTTCTATAATAGGGTGACCAGAACTGTGCACAGTATTCCAAGTGTGGCCTTACCAATGTCTTGTACAACTTCAACAAGACGTCCCAACCTGTATTTTTTTTAACGGTTGAATCAACAATGGCAGAGCTGCTTTAATTTCTGTAAAATTTCTGTAGCTCGGTTGTGCCCCGCTGTAGCCTGTTATCCCTCCCATCCATCGATATATCCTTTCATTTCTTGTATGATGGGAGGCGCTGGATACAATTAATATTCATAAACTGTTATTATATTTCCTGTCTCTTCCTACATGTAGTTGTTTGAAAATGGTCTTGCTATACTGTTCCAATCTTTTGAGAGTTTGTTGCATTAATTGCAAAAAATGAAAAATCTTCAATAAAAATATATTTTTTTTAAATGGGACAGTAGCTGGACTGGACAGAAGAGTTTTAAGGAGCAAGGTGACAATGAATTTTGAAGCATATGTGAACTTTGCCAGAACTTACTTCTGTGTCTATCTATGGTTCTCGCTTTTTGTCCTGGAGTGTATCTATCATTTTTTCTTTGCCTAAATGCATCGGTGGATTCTTTGTTTCCCTCTCTCATGTATGTAATTCATTATCGCTTATTTGTTCTGTCTAACTGTGATTCAGTCTTTCTTTGTCTCTGTGTAGAAAAGCGAATCTTACTGTCATTGTGTAATGTAATTATCGCTCTCCCCTTGTGCATCTGTGATTCTTCCTTTCCTTCACTGTACAATTCTGCACTTCACTGTTTGTCCTCATGTATCTTTTCTCTCCAAATATATACCTGATTCTTTCTGTTATGTTTATTTGATTCTCTGTGCATACCTATGAATCCCTCTTGGTTTTTGTGTACAAACTGTTGTTTTCTATCTTTGTCCTTGTGTGAATCTCTCATTTTTTTCTCTTGCCATCACTGAATTTACTCTTTTTACACTTGTATGTTATCTTAAATATTACAAACATCGCAATCAGGTGAGAAGGTGTGAACTGGCTCCCCCCTATTTAACCTTTTCAGTTGGTCACAACAAAGGTGTAAGTTTATTTTTCCACGAGAAGATGTCTTTTCCAAATCGGAATGTATTTAAACTATTTAAGTTGTGAGCTGTAAGGAGCCGATCAAATAAGGTTTTCTTGAGTAAAGGAAAGAGAACATTTATTAACCGCTAAACCTGTGAAAAATAATAAAATCACAATATCAAGCACTCAGCTCGTATTTAGTCATTCAGGCCCACACACAGCTTTCAGAAATAAGGGGAATTGGTGTCCAATAAACAAAATGGCAAAAGAATATATGGTTAAGGGTCCTTTGCTTGTCCTGGAGGTGTAGATTTTAAACACTGTGGCCAATCTGGGTCAGCTAGCTTCTTGGATGCAGTAAGGTGTAGAAAATTTTGCAATTACTACAAGACCTCAGTTTTCTCGCTGGGAGGTTTCTGGTAGAGTTGGCTCCTCGAACCGTGCGACACACTTATCCCAAAAGAACAAGAGGCAGAAAGAGTAGCCTTATACCTGTTTCTTCTGAAGACTTTCTTGACACCACCTGTGTCACTTGCAATCTCTCTCAAGTGTCTGGGCGGCCTTGCCACGAAATATCTCACACATTGTGTATTTCCAAGAGGTTTTGGGCGTGTCTGCCTGTGGCAGCCATTGTTTCAACATTCACCACTTTGCATCTTTATTGTCACTTTCTTAGACAGTTACGAGTTTCAATGGGTGTCTGGATTGTAGCAAATGTGCCTTGCACCCTCGAGGGTAATTTGTTTCTCACCTTCACCTTAGAAAGTGGCCTTGCATTTTTAAGATGCTTGCTCCATCTTGGTTTAAACTGCAAAATTTCCAATCAGTTGAAAGTAGAAGATTCATATTTTCAAAAATAAAGGGACATAGCAGCACGGTGAGACTTTGACAATGTAGTTATTGACATTGTTGAGAGTTATTAACTGTCTAACAATGTTAGAGTCGTTGCAAGAAGAGAACTATTACATTCATATATAATAATACACAGAAGGAGCATTTCCCAAGGCTGCAAAATATCTATCAGTAGCCTCTATATCCCCAGAGGGTAAAGACAGATCCTCTGTATCTTCCTAAATTTTGTTAATTTGGGTCCTAGTTGTTCCCCCATGTTGATCAGCAGAGAGAGACAATAAACTTCCTGCTAAAAGCCTACAGCTCTACCTGTAAACATCCAGGCCCAATTCTTATTTGAAGAGAAATTGTGAGTAATCCATACCAACAAATGATTGTTGAGTTTAGTTAGAAATCCCTTTAGCTGACATCTGTAACTACCCAAGCAGAAGATCACCCAAATGGCTAGACAGTTCTCCAAGATATGGTTTGTTGAGTGACAGATGAAAAATAAACTGCTGGGTGAAGTGTCCATGGTTCGTACCCTGATAGGAAAGGAGATAGAATTAAAGGGAGAATTGGAGGAAGAACAAAGTCATCCATTTCCCTAGAAAAAAATTGCCAAACATTTCATTCGTGAAGATGACAAAATAAGCTGCGAATCCCAACTGAGCCACATACTTCCCAAGATAATCATACGGTTCAATCCCCAGTCTTTATTCTCAGCCAGTGTGGATGTCAATTGGCCTCAGTATTCCTCAATTCGCGATGTAGATTAAAAAGTCATTTGACTTTTGGCCGCTGTCCAAATTTCCCTATCCTGCGCACAATGTCTACCACTGACGGGGCTGGAAAATCCCAACCATTGTTCCTGCTGCTTATTGCACTCAAATGAGCTCTGCTATATGTTGAATGAACATAGAGGGAAAACAAGACTAGGGTTAGCCTGCTGACAATAATGGTTTAAGCTAACACTTCAAGAACCTTTACTTGAATGAGATACTGGTGGTCGCCATTGTCTCAGCAGGAGTGAGTGTGCCAAAAAGCCAGAATGAAAACTTGGAACCAAACAAAGTTATCACTCAGTAAGTCTACAGCAGTGATGGGAAACCTGTGGCCCATGAGATATTTTGTTGACCACTGCCCACCCACGAGAGTTGCCACATTGTGCTGATTTCCATCTGCATAGTATTTTTTCCCTACTGGTATGACTGCAGAAATACCCACATAAAGCAAGGGCAAGTGAAGTGAGGTGCATGCTGATTGCGAGAGCCATGCCCTCCCTCTGCATTCAACATGTAAATATTGTTTTACCATTTGAAGTTGATGACAGTTCTATTAAAGTGTGGACTGGCCTTCTCCTGCCCACTGGGTCCTGCCTAGGATGGGAATGACAATGTCAAAACGCCCGAGCTCCTGCGCAATGATTGCAGTAAAACCATTTGAGTCTGTCGCTGCTGGGGCTCTCCATAAGGGTTCTGATGTTCCAGGTCCTGGACTTATTTTTAAGGAGTAGGAGATCCCTGTGCATGAGTTCTTTTAATGTGGGGTGGCCATTGCACACCAGCTACCACATGGACTTGATGAAGCAAGACCTTGGTCCAGTGACAAGTGGGTTCAAAATGATTAGAGAACAGGCTCGTTGTGTGGGCCTAGGACATACAAGCACACATACTCGCATTGTTCACCTCTCTCCCTGGAATTCACAAAGGGCAGTGGCAACCTCATGAGTTCAAAAGGGTGGCATTGGCCTCTCACTGTAAACAATCCCAGTGCTCCTCTTTCTCGCTTTGAATGTTCCCACTGCTCCTCTCTCACAGTGAATGTCCCCGCTGCTCCTCTCTCTTCTTGGGAGCATTCCCACTGCTCCTCTCTCGGGGTGAACGTTCCCACTGCTCCTCTCTCATTGTGAATGTTCCCTCTGCTCCTCTCTCACTGTGAACAGTCCCACTGCTCTTCTCTCTCATTGTGAATGTTCCTGCTACTCCTCTCTCTCACTGTAAGTGGCCCTGTTGCTCCTCCTCGCTCTTCTAAGTGCTTTTTAAAATGTTATTCCTTTTTCAGAGTTACAAAGCAAATGTGGAGAGTGGACGGGGCAAGTCCCTAATCCATCTCCTGGCTTGCTCAAAAAGAACAATTCAGATTGAATCCAATTCATGGTCCCCACAAGAGAGACATTTTAGATCAAAGCTGACAAGAACAGGCATTACACTGATCTCAGACTCGGTCCTAGACTTAATCTTAGCCAAACGCCCACCCACTCTTCTCAGTGGGGTTACTGCCTTGGGTCCTCTTTTCACCCACTCTGTAATAATGAACAAGCCTACAACAAAACCTCAACAGCAACCAGGCCTGGGCTGATAAGTGGCACCCAATATTCATGCCACATAAGTGCCAGACAATTATCATGTTGAACAAGAAAAGGCCCAAGCACCTCACATGACCATCAATGGCATCATCATCATCATCAAGTCCTTTCTGCCATTTGCCTATGGGTCACCACTGACTAGAAGCTCAACTGGACAAACCAAATCAATAATGTAACTACAAGAGGATAGAGACTAGACTGATCCCCTGTCACTCCACTGCCTGCAAGGTTCAATCAAGTCAAGTGAAATGTGGAGGGTGAAATCTGAAGAACACAAAAGAAGCTCAAAAGCACCCAGGGAAGAACAAAATCTACTTGATCAGTGATGCTGCCACTGGACTCGATATCGCCCACCTCCATTACCAACATACTGTAGTTGCAGTACGCGCTAGTATTCACAAGATTATTCGAGCAACTTACCGAGATTGCTTCAACAGACCTTCAGTCTCATGACCCCTACCACCATTAAGGCCAAAGACAGCAAGAACCATTAGAACACCATCAGCTGATTATCTTATAATTCTTCAATCACATTGGTCAAGGAGATGCACAGTTGCTGCCCTATTTACTCGGATGTCAGATTCCCTCTATTTCTCCATTCTTAGCTCACACTTTCAGTGACTGGCCATGCAAAAAAACCATGAAAACATACAAGTGCTCAATTCTATTTAAACTATTCTAATGAAAAGGGAATATTTATTTTCAACTTTTACTTTGTAACCACAGTTAACTCACACTCAAGTTGATTAATTTGCTTTTCACTGACAAAGCAGCAGTCACTGATACATTACTTTGTTTACTCATGTCACAATCGTGACTAACAGGTGCAGAGGCTTATGCCGAACAAATATAATTTTAAATAGCTAACTCTAAATTTTCAAACGTGGGCCACAAAAGCAGGTCAGAAGCTGGGGATTTTGTGGCATGCAACTCACCTCCTAACCTGCGCCCCCCCCCCATCCAAAGCCTCTCCACCATCTATAAGGTACAAGTCAAGAGTATGATGGAATACTCTCCACTTGCCTGGTTATTTGCAGTTCCCAAAAACATGCAAAAAGCTTATCATCCAGGACAACTTAGCTCACTTGTTTGGCACCCCATCCACCACCTTAAACATTCACTCCCTCCACCACCAATGCATGGTGGCAGCAGTGTGTACCATCAACATGGTGCACTGCAGCAACTAACCAAGGTTTCTTTGACAACACCTTCTAAACTCACCAGCTCTACCACCTGAAAGGACAAGGGCGCGAGACACATGGGAATACCACTACCTGCATGTTCCCATCCAAGCCACACACCATTCTGACTTGGAACTGTATCACCCACCATTCCTTCACTGTTGCTGGTTCAAAATCCTGGAATTTCCTCGCTAACAACACCGTGGGTGTTCCTACACAGCATGGACTGCAGAGGCCAGCCCACACCACCTTCTCAAGGGCAATTAAAGATGGGCAAAAAACACTGGCCGAGTCAGCAATGTCCACATCCTGTGAATGAGTAAAACAAAATTAATATCTTGAGGCAAGTGAAGATAGTAGTGGAACCAAGTTCAAAAGAGCTGTCAATTAAACTACTGGAATTGCACTTTAAACGTTAAGCACCATCTCCCAAAATTCCTCCCCCATCTCACTTCAACCTCAAGTCCATTTGTTTCATAGCTCTGCTTTTATTGCCTAACTTGCCTGCCTGTCCCTCCACACATAGTCGCTCCTTTCTGACATATTTTACTGTCCCTTCCAAACTACCAGCTTCTTTCCATCACTTCCGATATTGTACAGTATTCAATATCCCTTCCAGCTTTGTTTTGGTGTCTCTTTCTCTTTACTGAAGTTATCTCCCTCCAGCTCTTCCATTTCCTTTCTCTTTTTACATCTTACGGAATACAGGAACAGGTATAAGGTTCATTATTCCAGAATTACTTTTCACCTTGCACCAGGTTACCATTAGAAGTCACCACACCATGCCTCTGCAATACATGATTTTCAGGAAAGAAGATGAGCCAAAAATAATTAATTGTCTGCACCTCGGTGGGAAATGGACAAGTGAGATTCAATTCGCATTCTGAACTGCATCTGAAAGGCCTGGAATTCAACCTTTGGTCGTATCATTTGCCTCTGAGTGAGAAAATGAAAAACCATGGGGACCCAATAAAATCATCATCACTTCCATCTGCCCTACCGCTCCAAGGGATGGAATCCAACTGTGGTTGAGAAGTCCTGACCCTGCAAACCTATCATGAGAATTACCATCCACAGGAGCTTTGCTCCAGCCAGAACAGCAGTAGCAACAGCTAGGATCTTGATGTAACGTTGAGCAGTGGGGCAGGGACGCTGTTGGCAGCTGAAAATGTAAACAAATGTATTCTGACCTCAAAACACTGACTGTCCAGATGGCACACAGACAACTGGCACGTTTGGGAAAATTCAAGTGGGAAAAATACCTAGCACGCAGCTGCATAAAAATGTTCCCATGACCAGTGACACACTTTGTTGCAACCTTCGTGATAACAATGGAGCAGCAAGTGTAAATAAACTCATCACAGACAAATAACCTATAGACGAGGTATTGCAAAAATAAATTGTTGGAGATAATGGCATTATTCATCACCTTCTGTAGTCAAATGTATAAAACATTACTGTTTTGTCATCCATTATTATGATAGTTAGGCAGTAAAAAGATTAAAGAGTTTCTTTTGTGAAAATAGAAAACCATTATATAATACAAACATCCTCTATATCACGGGTTTTATATCATTAGTCTTAGAAATTTCACATTACTAATTTTTAGGATGCAATCCTTTTGACACCATCGCAAAATATACTTCTAATGGTAGGATTCAATAAACATGCATATTTGTCAGAGCCACCAACAAGATTGCTCACACTGGTGAACTTAAGTAAAGCAATTTTTCTCCTGTTTATCACTGCTGTCTCAAGGCACTCATCCAGACAGCACTGGGATCTGAGGTGCCCAAGGTAGGCAGAGGAAGTCACCATCAAGCCAGGACATATCCCCCCTCAAAGGCCACGCATGCATATATGTGCACTTTCCAGCACACTTCATTGGGTAACAAATCAGCAGGAGAACTTTGGCTGAATTTTCCCTTCCCCGTCCCAAGATAACCGAAACCAACTGTAACACTCCAACCTCAGTCTTGGTTGAGGTCAAATAACTCAATACAGACTAAGGTTTGAATCCGATACCACAAAGGTTGCTGCAGGCCAGGGAAGTATCTACCCACTGAGTCAATATGGAAGGGCAAAAAAAAAAACTGGATTTTTTTGTTGCTTTCAATAAAACATAATGAATGTAATTTGTCATGCAATAACTGGCATTAAATGTTAGCCCCACCTACACTACCCTCAGTGGTTTTTTGACCTATTGTGCAGCAAGTTCAAACATGTTAAGCAATGCTTTTGAGTTCATTGGTAATTAAAAATACCACAGAACAGTCAGTATCAAACCTATTATTACATGCATTAATATAGATTTTCAGCTAATGAACTGAACAGTATTTCTCTACACATGTGGCAAAGTGGAGTTTTGAGCAAATTACGGGCAATAAAAGCTGACCCAATAAAGAATATGTCCCCAGTACATAAATTTTAACAGAGCAGTTTGTAAATGATAACTAGAAAACGCATGGATGATGTGGTAATGGGGGACTTTGGAGTGAAAGAGTGGTCAGGCATGGGTAGAACACCACTTATTTCCTAATCTCAGCTGTGTCAGCCTGGGGAGCTGCAAAGTGCCAGCAGGAAACATGCCCATGTGAATGGGGGAATTAAAAACTGACAGAATGAAAACTTGAGGACCTACGCACACTGGGCTGCTCACATAACCCTCCGAGTCACATTTAAAGCAGCCACTTTGGAGGAGGCCCAGATATAATTCTACAGAGGTTCCTTTCAAGCACAGAAAGTCAGTCAAAATTGTGGAGGGAGCAGAAAAAGAAGACAATAATATCCAAGACCAGGCACAACAGAATGATTTCCAATCTGTAGCCCATTTCGTGATTTTTTTAAATGCATAATGGAACTTCTCCCTCAATCTTTCTGTGTTCTCTGCAAGGAACCTTTGGCAGAATTCATCTCATAGTAAGGAAATCAAGGAAGTTGTTCATAGAACAATGACTGTTACATTCACATTAGAATAGATAGGCATCTAATTTTGTCAACAATTCTTTAAATTCCCCAACATGCACAACTAGCAAGTGAAAGAAAAATGCTTAAATGGTTACATCATAGAATCCCTACAGTGCAGAAGGAGACCATTTGGCCCATTGCGTCTGCACCAACTCTCTGAAAGAATATCCTAACTCGACCTTCCCCTCCATCATATCATCGCGCATTTACTATGGCTAATCCACCTAACCTGCACATTTTTGGACTGTGGGAGGAAATTGGAGCACCCGGAGGAAACCTTCGCACACACGGGAAGAACATGGAAACTCCACAGTCACCCAAGGCCAGAATCAAATCCTGGTCCCTGGCGCTGTGAGGCAGCAGTGCTAACTATTGTGCCACCGTGCCCTTTAAAATGTAAATCTTTTATATAGGTTTTATTTTCACAAATTTTATATAAATTGCTTTGTTAACCCAACAAATGTTATGTTCACTAAAAAAATTACAAAATTTAAATCTCCATAAATTTTCCAGGTTTTTCAGTAATTCATATATTTAACCTTGTAAATATTATTTAACATATTGCATTTTGATCTTGATAACATACCAGTTAAAAGAACCTCAAGCTGCCCTAGCCTTTGCTTTAAGTTTGGAATCAGTAACACATTTTAAAATAAATGCAAGCTACCCAAGCTAAATATTGTATTGAGGACTGCTTCAATCGCTTTACTAACGTAACAATGGTTTCTCGATTTTATCCAAATCATTAAGCGGAAAAATTTGAAATGTTCATCCTTCTCCACTTATTCCGATCGCAAGAGTGGATCTGTTGTTGTTTTAATGTATCAAGAGGTTTGTTTGCATGTTTGGTTAGAGCATTACTGTAAGTAAGCAGTCAGCTGGTTTGAGTCTGTCTGCCCATATCAGTTCGATCCAAACCCCAGTGCTAATGGTCCTCCAGGCCAAAAACGAAAGCTGATCCATCAGTCCAACATTAACATAGAATAACACTTGATGATTATTGATGTGCACTCATTGCACCTCTAGTTGCACAGTCCCCAAACCCTAGCAACCAGTTCAGTCCATTATTTTCATTACTAAATCAAGTCATCTGTATGGGGCTTGTCTGCCCCAGTTGCTCCTGTGGCAAGCCCAGTATACTTAAATGAGTTTCTGATGAAAAATGACAAATTACCTCCTAACTTGAGGCACTTTTGTTCCCCTCCCCCCTGACAGTTTGTTAAATTCACTGGGAATATCAATGATGTGCATATCACATTCAATAAAACAATTCATTAATTTGTAGGTCTGCTTTGTTTTTAATAGAAGGGGTTCATGAACTTGGGCTCAAATTTACTGTATCTACAGAACAACAAAAAAAAATTATGCCACAAGCTGAATTTCATTTTTGTCCTGTCAAGTTGAATTTCTTCTATTTCAAAAGCAGTTCATTATATTCTATAATAGGCTGTCAAAGCACCACAATGCCAAATCCAGAACATACACATACACAATCAGGCAATGAGCATTACACAGTTAGGAGATCCATATACCTACCAGTCCTCAGGCTAATTTTTAAATGCAGGGTTTCAGTGTAGTCCTGTTACATTTCACTTAACTGCTATAACCCATTTGGAAAATAAGTTATTGAATATCATTACTGTCAACACAAGATGAAAGTTTATTTCTTTTTTTTGCTTGGCTTTCATAAACATAGAACACTTAAGTAAAAAAAAGACAAGCTTTTTTTAAGGTTTGCTTCTTGGGATTTTTAATCTTCACTCTTCTGTTTAGTCACACTATATTCATTAAATGATGAATAAAAAAAGTCTGTTCTTCGAAAATGAAAAGCACAGTAGGAAAGCTTTACTATAAATAAGTCTGAAGCTTGTTTCAACAGAAAGCCGCCTGTAATCCTGTCCGGAAATGTCTGAGTCCGAGCCATGAATATTACACCTCTTTTCAATAAATGTTATGAAGCATAAAACTGGAAGATGCAGTTAAATGCCTTTTCCAATATTAGATCTTGAAGCAGCCAAACCATGCAAGATCAAGTGCATCTGTCATGCCATCCAAATGCTTTTAATTTAGTTCAAACAAACGTTTTTTAAAAATCTCGATTAAAACCGGTGAAACAACAAACAGGAGCAAGATGTGGCACGGTCAGTGCTACTTTAGCATCCAGTATTTAAAAGAATGAAACATTTAAAGACTCAAAACTTATTTCTAATCAATTGTTTCATCAGGAAAAAAAACTCCCGTTCCTTTAATTGGTTGATCTAATACTCTTTGTTTCAATATTTGCAAACTCAACTGCAATGTTTTCTAAATAATACAAAAATTAACAGGACTAACAGAGCCAAACAATTGTGATTCTTTATCTATTGTACAACAAAAATACTTGCACACTTTAATTCCGTACACTTTAATATAAATTTCCAGAACATTCTGCTGTAATTGAGCCTTGAGGTGTCATGTTTCAAGTACGTTTTCAAACATTCCTACTTTTTTCAGATGAATTGGCAGTGTTTGTAACAAGGGCATAATTAACACTAAGATCTTCAAAACTCAATGACTGAAAATAATTACTTCTGTTCTTCTTTCTTCAGTCACTCTGAGTCCCAGCCAAAGATTCAGAGATGACTGGACAAACATAAAGGATGTCAGGAACACTGCCCACTGACATACCATTCAAGGCACATGGAAGAGAGTTCAGGCTTGAATGCCTTAACCTGCTCACTGGTAAGATCAGCTATCAGAAAGACACAGCGTAAGTCAGCACTATTCACTGAGCCAGCTATGACCTTAAAATCATTGCTCCAGGGGCATGTTCATCCACCAATTAGTCTCTTCGCTCACTGGCAATCCTTTCTGCAGCAATGTTCAGGTCGCTTCATTCCACGGTGTTGATGAAGTGTGTGTGATGGCTTTTTCTCTTCATGACTGACCGCAAAAAGCTGACCCATTAGGAACTTAAATCTATTCATGCCACTTGAACGCACCTTCAGTTATTGCAAATTTTGACACTTTCTCCACAACAACCCCCCCCCCCCCCCCCCACCCCCCACCCCCCCGCTCATTCTCTAGAATGCTGTATAAGCTGTTGGAAGGTTTTAAACAAGTACGATTTGCAAACACTGAATCATACACAGTCTGTTGCCAAAATTAAAGTTAACATTTGATAGCTTGCCGACAATATTGCTCATGCATCAATCCTCGTCATTTAGTTTCGTTCCAATTTTTCGTTTGAATGCACTGTAAGAGGGTGATTTTTTTTTTGGCATCCTCAGATCAAACGGGAATATATGTGTTCATCTATAAAGCTTCCAGTTGTATGGCGTAACACACATCTCCTCCTCACTGAGCTGAAACTAAGGCACATGGGGCCATCATAACCTTTCCTAGGACCTCAAAACTGTGGAACTCTTCCCCCTCCCCCCACCAACCCCGCCGGTGCATCCCACGAAAGTCCAAATTTTCCGCCAAGGAACAGGTTTTTAAAGTTTAAACTTTGCATACCATCATTTATATTTCTTAATTTACTTCAGTCCTATCCCACCCTTGTCAACCTTGGTGGTACCCAGCACTACAAACCTATGCCCCACAACACATTTTCTCAATTTTTAAAGAAATTACTAGACTATGACTTCTCGCATTTTTGAATCCATAAATGATTTAATTTGTACCAGAAGTCTGAGAATCCAACCTACACACATCCTGTTAACAAGCACACAGGAAAAAGAAACTCAGCTCCATTCCCATCAAGGATTAGTTCCAACAAGGGCCAAGTATGTTGCATCCATTTGTGAAGGCTGTGCCTTGTTCTAGTCTGGTTTAGTGAAGAAAGGCACCATGTTGTGCTAAGGCAGCGAGTTACAAAAAAAGACAGGGATGAGGTGAAGCAACCCCTCATTTTTTTGGCATGAATTATTTCCCCTCCTTCCTCCAGCTGCAGATTGCAGAACTGACCCAAACATCCCCATTCTCTGCAAAGTCTTTATATATGGTTACTCCACTGTTAAAGATACAGACAAAAGGTCACAAAGGTTCAATTCCCAGTCCCTGCCTGATTTAGTTGATTTCAGTCTAGGAAGTAGCAGGGGTGCTGTAATTGTTATCAGTCCCACTGAGCTCCGGGTGGAGAAATTAGTCAGAGGTCCCAATGCTCATCCACCAGCCTCTGCTGGAGGAATATGTGCGGATATTCGAGGATGATAAGATCACTCAATTGTGATGTTTTCTATGGTCAACCAACCTGCATACATTGTTGAGGTTCACAGTGAAGACAGGTTGTTTGTGCAAAGGATTGGGTGATCCTTTCAATTTGCAGACAAATGGAAAACAACAGTTTTGCCTTTCAACATTCAACGACGAGGTTTCACTATGTATTCCTGTGGACTTTTGTTTCAATTTAAGTTAATCAATAGCAGCAATTGAATCCTCTTTGTGAGGGGGCTTGACCAAATACCATCCTGGAATTACCTTTGGAATCCGCAGAACAACAAATAATCCACAACAATATGAGGGGAGCACTTATGGACAAGACTTTAATCAGATTAATGATGATCTATTTATTTTAGGAAAGAAATGCATTAAGAATTTAATGGGAAAAACCAACAGCTAATTTGCATATGAAAATAGTTGCTAAGGTGACGACAAAATTGTTTCTAGCTTGGGGAATAATGGTAACCGTATAAAAGATTGCATTATTCATCACCATTTTAAAACAACAGCATTTAATTACATTTGATGTTATATGCCACACACACAGACTTGTATTTTGGTCTCAGGTAATGGGAATTTTTGATTTCAAGTCAGTAATTGGTATTCACCGGCAAAGCTGCAAAAACAAAAGGACATTTTGTTTTTAAGCATTGTTCGAATGGAAGGTGCAATGATTTCACACAGTAGCTTCCATTGTGCTAGTAATAGTACTTGGGTTTTATGAGAAAAGTGCTTTCTCTCCTGAACGTACTAGGCTTTGCAAACCACACTATCGGATCCTTGCAAACAAGTGGCAAAATGCATTAAAATAGACAACCTTGCACACAGCAGCCATAAGAAACTAGTCACAACACATCAACGATGCAACTTATATAGTTCTATAGCACAGAAGGTGAACATTTGGTCCATCATACCTGCTTGGGATCTTTGAAAGAGCTATGCAATTAGTCTCACTCTCCAGCTGTTCTTAGCGATAGTCCTGAAAATCTTACCAAATGCAAATCACATGCCATTGACCAATGATAGATGATTTGCACTTACATAGTGTTTTTTATGACCCCAGAACATCCCGAAGCATTTAACCAAGTACTTTCAAAGTGGAGGCGCTGCTATGATGCAGGTAATGCAGCAGCCAATTTGTGCATGAGGTCCTCCCACAAACAAGAATGATAAAGGTGAACTATTTATCTATCTAGACGTTGGCTTGAGGGATAAACGTTAGTCAGGACATAGAAAGCTTCCCTACTCTTCTTCAAATAGTGCTATGCTATCTTTTATGTCTACTTGTGAGGCTAGACGAGGCCTCAAATTGATGTCTTATCCAGCCAGAAGATAACACAACAGTGCAGTACTCCACATAAACCGAGATTATGTACTCTGGTCTTGAGCTCAAAATATTCAAGGCTATTTTCTCCAGCAATTTAGACTGGCACATATCCTTGCTGTTTGTGGAAACTGCTGCTTTTCCCACTGTAAACTGTATATTTTTCCACTGAAAGCTTTGTTTAGCTGCCTCACAAGACAGTCATGCATGTGAGGATGTACGAATCAAGGTCTCAAACAAGTGGGAGGAGCACGCTTGATCTGAACAAAGATGGTGACTTTTTGTCAGACTCTTTGTTGACTTGTCCTGGAACGGAGTTCCTGGAATGTTTCCAGGATTGTGTCTTAGAACAGCACATTGTGGAGCCAACCAGAGAGCAGGCTATACTAGATGTGGTATTGTCCAATGAGTTAGGATTAATTAATGACCTCATGGCGAAGGCACCCATAGGTAGCAGCAATCATAATATGATTAATTTTGCATTCAGTTTTAAGGGAAATTATAAGAGCATGAAAGCAGAACTATCTAAAGCAAATTGGCAAATTAGGTTAAGGGGTACTCAATTGGAACGCAGTGGCAGGTACTTGAAAAGATATTTCAGAATACACAGAATAGATACCTCCCAATGAGAAAGAAAAATTTCAAGGGGAGGTCCCACCATCCATTAAAGATAATATAAAAGTTAAAGAAAAAGCATATAATTGCACAAAGGTGAGTGGCAGATCAGAAGGATAAAAGCAAATTACTGCGGATGCTGAAATCAAAAGAGAAAATGCTGGAAAATCTCAGCAGGTCTGGCAGCATCTGTAAGGAGAGAAAAGAGCTGACGTTTCGAGTCCAGATGACCCTTTTCGAGCAGGACGATGTCTTAAAATGGCAAGCGACAGGAAGGTCTAGGTTATGCTTGCAGACAGACCAAACGTGTTCTGCAGTCACCCAATCTGCATTTGGTCTCTCCGATGTAGAGTAGACCAATGTGATGTATTGGCATGGATAGAGGAAGCAGAGAGTATGCATAAATGGGTCATTTACTGGTTGGCAAGAGGTAATGAGGGGTGCGCCGCAGGGATCAGGGCTGGAGTCTCTTTTTTTTACAATTTAAATGGCTTGGATGAAGGGACCAAAAGATATGGATGTTAAAATTGCTGATGGCACAAAGATAGGTAAGAAAGTAAGTTGTGAAGGGGACATAAGCAGGTTACAAAAAGGGACAAGGATTGGTTAAGTGAGTGGGCAAAGATCTGGAGTATAATGTGGGAAAATATGAAATTGCCCATTTTAGCAGAAAGAGGATTGAGAATGTCTTCAGAAGCGAATCTTTTTATTCCTTCATGGGATGTGGGTGTCGCTGGCTGGGCCAGCATTTCTTGCCCATCCCTAATTGCCCTTGAACTGAGTAGCCTGCCATTTCAAAGGGTATTTAAGAGTCAACCACATTGCTATGGATCTGGAGTCACCTGTCGGTCAGACAAGGTAAAGGTGGTAGATTTCCTTCCCTAAAGGGCATAAATGAACCAGATACAACAAACAACAATGGTTTCCTGGTCATCATTAGACTTTTAATTCCAGATTTTTACTAAATTCAAATTTCACCATCTGCTGTGGTGAGATTTGAACCCAGGTCGACAGTGACAATACCACTTTGCCATCACCTCCCTCTTCTGAAAAAGGCAGTGGAAGCAGAGTCTTTGAGTATTTTTAAGGCAGAGCTAGATAGATTTGTGATAAACAAGGGGGTGAAAGGTTATCCGGGGTAGGTGGGAATGTGGAGTTGAGGTTACGATCAGATCAGCATTATCCTATGGAATGGCTGAGGTGCTGAGTGGCCGACCTATACTCCCAATTCATATGTTTATGTGCTGTTGCAGAGAACTACCTGACCACAATTAGACTGGAGGAGATGCAGAGTTCCTGGGAAAACATTCATTCTCTCTACCACCCAGGGGAAAAATATCAGATTAACATGCATATTTCTGCCAGCTGAGGAAACTATAGGCACAAGTCACCTTATTGGTGTTTTATGCCAAACACCAACAAAAGGCAAAAGAAAAACTTTTAAGAGAAGATGGGCATGAAATATATCAACCGTAAAGAGTAAAATCAATAATAGTGTTGTATCTCAGAACTGAGTTGATGTCTAAGCTTCTTCAAAATGTAGGTTAATGAGGAAAAAGCTGCAATAACCACTATCTCTGAGCTGTAATTCCTCTGGAAGTTATTTAAAAACTCAGCTGAATACATTGCAGGGAGAGTATCTATTTTCTCCAATCAGATCATAAACAAACAGGTGTTGCAGTTAGAGTATATAACAATGAACCACTCAATTAATCAGTTCTCGTGAAAGGCCCAGGATCTGAAAAGTTAACCCTGTTTCTCACTCCACAGATGCGACCTAATCTGCCAATTATTTCCAACATTTCCTGCTATTAGTTTAGATTTCCAGCATCTGCAATATATTGCTTTGGTACTCAAAAGCCTCAATCAAGCAATGTTTTTCCTGCGGTTCAGGTGTTTTAGTACTCTAATGGATGTTTGGGCTCTCAGCCAATAATACAAAGCAAGGCGTGGCTAAGACCCCAGAAATCTACTAGTTTGTTGAAACATGTGAGCCTCAGGGAAAGTATGGTCTATTAATAGCTCTTGTTCTTTGATCTTCGCTGTCAATTGCATAATGTTTACATACATGAGATTAAGTTTTTGCTACTATTACTTTAAAAGGTCTGGATTGACACCTGTAGTAAAATGACTTTTTTTAAATAGAAAGTTATGAATGAATGACTCTTTAAAACTGTTTTTTTATACATCTTGTCACTACAGAGTTTATTGATTCTATCCAGCATATTGTGTGTCAATAGGAGGTGCTACATCTTGGCATGGAGGCATGGCCTGGTATAGGGGGCATGAGAATGGCCTTTCGATCTTACCTTTCGAAAGGTTCCCTCA
The DNA here is from genome assembly GCF_964213995.1 of Mustelus asterias. Taxonomy (NCBI): domain Eukaryota; kingdom Metazoa; phylum Chordata; class Chondrichthyes; order Carcharhiniformes; family Triakidae; genus Mustelus; species Mustelus asterias. Next base: position 26,001,759 of record NC_135815.1, on the reverse strand, counting down.
TGTAGGCTATGGTTCAAATCCATGACTCTTTAAAATAACTGACCATATACCATGAAAACGGTGGAGATTAGGAAATGCGTTCCTCCGCAATGGAGCCAGCCAGGTCGCAAGTCCAGGGTGCAGGGTCACCATCTGGACCAGCCAACACCTTTAAAACTCCCTGGCAAAAATTGAAAAGCCTGGGAATGGGATTAGCGAATCCTGGAATCAGGACCTGCCTGCCATTTTTAAAGGACTCCCGAAAATCCAGGCGTATGTGACTGTTTAGCTTGCTTCAAAGTCAATTTACTTTAGATTATTGTGATAGCAGAGACCATTTTACAAACAGGTGACACTGGGTGCAACATAATCTAGGCTGACACTCTGGTGCAGTATTGCAGCAGTGCTCCACATCAGAGTTGTCATCTTTCAGATGAGACATTAAATGAAGCTCTCTCAGGTGAGCATAATGGAAAGCAGAAGGAACTTTCCCTGGCGTCTTGACAAATATTTATTCCCTCAACTTATAATCACCAAAAGCAGTTTGTCTGCTAATTATCGCGCTTCAGTTTGTGGGCCTTACTGTGCAGGAATTGGCCATGATGTTTTATACAACATAACAACCACTCCACTTCATTGGCTGTAAAGTGCTTTGAAAATCCCTGAGGTTGTGAAAGGCACTATACAAATGCAAGTCTTTCTTTCATAAGCGGTGCATTTGAACTAGTGGCTGTGCCAGCAGCAGCAAATATAACGTTGCAGATGGTGACATAAAGGTACAGCCATCATTTAAAATCTTACTGCGAGTAGCTGGCACCTTGGCAACACGAAAACAGGTTCTACTGCTGTTTCAAGATTTTATCAATGGATTTTATCACCGATGTTATCCTGCATTTTTTTTATATATGTAAAAAGGCAGAACCAAATATCTTTCCACTTTGATCTTCCCTGTGGAAAGGGGAAATTCTGAAGTCAATAATCCTGAAACCATTTTAGTAACTCACTGAAAATAATGTGCAGCTGAGCATTTTATTCAATGTAAGCAACACTTTTTTGAAAATGTTTTGCATGTAGTTCCTTCATTATTCTCAAATTACATGCCCCGGAAAGTAATATCCTTAGCTCCACTGACGGTTTGTCAATGGTATCCAGGTGCCTTTTATTTTTGCCTGTCTTCACTATTAAATTTAATTTGCAGACTTCATTTCCTTTCCTAATCTCATGTCACCTCATCGAGTTAGTTAATTCCTCCCGATACACTGCAAATGCTGTTTCTCCCACCCACAGCTTTCTTCACTCACTGGTCATTTACTTTTCACAGTGTAACCAAACTTATTTGGGTGAATAATCTTGCCAGCAAATCCGGCCCGGGATAAGTGTTCTTATTTGTGCAGCATCTTTGTCCCTTGAATTGAAGCATTATTGATCAGGGTAAGCAATAAACAAAAACACCTCAGGGGCCTGGGAGGAGCAATATAACCAATTACATTTAATTAAATCAAAAGATGGGAACCCCAGGGCTGAATGAGCTGTAGAACAAATCTGCATTAACACCTTCACAACCAAACAAGCACTTCTTGGTTTAGTCCAAGGGTGCAATTGTTGACATCTATGCTTTACACAGGAGGGAGCCATTAACTAAATTCCTAAATCATTGTTTGCGTACTGATGGGAAGGGGCTGGGGGGTAACCTTCACTTTATCTTGTGTGGAAATTACTCAGTGTAAAACAAAGAAAACCAGCAAACAAATATCATCCTCCACAATCTGCAAAACAAAGATGAGAACAAAACAGCTTGGCGCTTCAGGTAATCGATCCATTATTTAACAAGAAATGTATCCCAAAATTGCTTGAATGCAGGGAGGGTGTTTGCCCCAAGGCATAAAGACCAATCACTCTTTGCATTATATACACTAAAAGAAATATTAAGTGACAATCAGATCCCCCAAAAAAGTACATGATAAACCAATTATACCACACCGTTTCTGTCAATATGTTTTTCCGTTTCGCATCCATATGAACAGTGTGCACAAGCACAACTCAGATGTAAAGTCACCAAAATTATACTTGGGTTCTATATTGAACGATGCAAGGCCAGCCTCAGCAGATAAATCTCCCTTTGTTTCAGTTTCACACCAGCAACATGATAATGGCAGCTGGTACGTGCAAATCTCATTGTAAAAGCTTTCCAGGCTGTCCAACTAATTGCTCAAAAACTTTTTAAACTTCATTTTAAACCTTTTTCAATGCTGCGGGGAGCCAACAGGGGAGTTGCTCAATAACAACTTGTATTTATATAGCACCCTACGGTAGTAAAATATCCCAAGATGCTTCACAGAAGCGTTATCACATCTAATTTGACATCGATCCATACTTCCCATTTCTAAGAGGGGAGGATAAACTTAGCAATTTCAGGTCAGCCAGCCTGATTTCAGTGGTGAGAATCTTTCAGGGACAAAGCAATTAATTGCCAATTGAAAAATTATGAATTTGTTAAAAGCAAATAGTATTCAACTAACTTGATTCATTTCACGAAATAATGAAGAATGCTGATGCTGGTGGACAAAATAACAACAACAGACACATTCCTAAAATTGAAGCCAATGAGATTAAAAAGACAGTGACAATGTGAATGCAAAAATTAGCCAAGGGACAGAAGTAAAACCATGGCGAATTGTTGCGTTTCAGTCTGGAGGAAAAGATACGGCAGTGTTTCCCAGGGATTGGTATTTGGACCACCGGTATATTTGATACATATCAAATGACCTGGACTTGGATGCACAGGGCTTAATTCCAAAGTTTGCAAAACTCTGAAATGTAGTAAACAACGTGGAGGATAGTGACAGACTTCGGGGAGACAGCGCTTGGTGAAATGGATGGACTTACGGCAAATAGAACCTAATTAAAAGTGTAAAGTGATACATTTTGGTACAAAGAGCCAGGAGATATAATGAACCATAACCTTCTGTTCCCCAAATTGTTGGAGACTGGATTTTCAACCCAAGATGCACACCAGGACCCCATGGAAGTCCCGATGCACTGATCTACATGAGAATTGTCGGAGGTTTGACTTCCTACTGGCAATTCCCCTGCTTTCCAGGACCCGCTGTTAAAAATCTCTGACCTGGAGTTTGAGTCAGAGTTTTCAGACAGTTCCATGGAACTGACCAAGATAGTTGCCTGCGAAATTTTAGGAAGTAAAATAACTAGTCCAACTCCTGGGTAACCATAGAACTGACAACACCCCCTCCTAACAATACCTTCTGGACCCCAACCCACCTGCCAGCTCACATCCATCCTACCCTCTTCCCCATTCACTTATGCCACTCACCCATTCACTAACAGTCACACTGGACATTGAAACTTATCACAGGACAACCATTGCCATAAAAAGGGAATCTATCTTGTCTGGTCTCCCCTCAATCCCTGCCCCGCCCGATGCTACAGCACTGCAATGGAGTTCTCCGGTAGATGTTGTGTTCCGTATTTCTCAGAAAACTGGGTTTGCAGGACCTGGAAAGAAATGTGGAGCAGCGTGGGGGCACGGATTGCCAATGCCGATTGCTGCTTTGTGGAATAATCTGGCCAATATAAATGAGATAGTACAATTTTAAAGGATTCCAGCAGCCAAGAGACCTTTGACGGTTAAAAGACAAGTTGACAAAACCATTAAAAAACCATATCGGATCTTTGGTATTATTAATAAAGGAAGTCAGTACAAAAGCAAGGAAGTTATGCTAAACCTTTATAAAACATTGGTTAGGCCTCATTTGGAATGCTCCGTCTACACTTCCTGGTGCCTCAGAAAAGCAGCCAACATAATCAAGGACCTCACGCACCCTGGACATACTCTCTTCCATTTCTTTCATCAGGAAAATTATACAAAAGTCTGAGATCACGTACCAACCAACTCAAGAACAGCTTCTTCCCTGCAACCATCAGACTTTTGAATGGACCTACCTTATATTAAGTTGATCTTTCCCTACCCCCTAGCAATGACTGTAACACTACATTCTGCACCCTCTCCTTTCCTTCTCCCCTATGTACTCTATGAAGAGTATGTTTTGTCTGTATAGTGTGCAAGGAACAATACTTTTCACTGTATACCAATACATGCGACAATAATAAATCAAACGAAAAGTTTTGTGCACCATATTTTTGAAAGGTTGTCAACACCTTAGGGCAGGTGGAGAAGGAGTTTATTAGAAAGTGACCAAAGATGATGTATTAATATGGAGAAGCTGGGGTTGTTGTCCTTGCAACAAAAAGTTAATAGGAGATTTGACAGAGGGAGAGCAAACATGGAGAAAGTTTACAAAGTCAGACTGGTCAGTAACCAGAAGACAGAGATTTTAGTTGACAGGCAAACAAAAACTGGATGCAACATGAGAAAAGTTTTCTTTTTAAAAAAACACAGCAAGTTTACTTTGGAATAAAATGCAATACCTGAACTGGTGGCGGCGGAAGTAGATACAGAAGTAATATTTAAAAGGCTCAATACTTGAAGTGGAAAAAAAAGGTTAATTTACAGGGTCTTGCTGTACCTGCCCGCTATGTAAAAGGACACCCTTATCCCTCCACTTCTTAGCATTTTGCAGTCTGTGTCCATTTAAATAATATTCAATTTGGCTACAATATATTTTGCCCCTTCTTCAAAAACGAAGGGAAACCGATGATGACAGCACACAAGGCGGCTATTCAGCCTATCAAGCCGATGCAGGATATACTAAAGATGAAAACAATTCAGCACCTTGGTAAGAAGAGTCTGTTAGCCAATTTCAGATGCAACCCTTGTCGCCAGAGACAAACTACAAAATGGTGACTAATACTTTAAACAATAATGCTTTCAAAAGTTCCTCCCCCATACTGCTAATGGGGCACTAAGTAGAAGGTTAGCTGGATGGTAGTTTTACATGACGATGTTAATTGCAATTTATAATTCTCCCACAGTTAAAGCAACACAGGGTGAGATTTTTTTTTCTCCCTCACAAATCAGCCTCCTATAGTAGTTACACATTCAGCATTAATAGACATTTAAGCTCATTGAAGGTCACCAGGTCATTGACTAGTAAATTAGTAAATTCCACAATGGAAAAACGTGGTAGGTTGGCTAGATGCCTTTACTTCAGCCGCTAAGCAACAACCCCTTATAAACGATTTTACAATAAACAATGTTAGCTATTAAACAGGCCATTGTCTGGGATAACAGTCACACAGCCAGGCTCACAGGTTTAAGCAGTCATGTTTCTTTTACTTGCTATTATGGTGCAGAGCGTTGGAGTATCATTGCAGGGCGCCAAGGATTGGTGTATGTGTGCACTGCATGTTGATCCCCATTCCAATTCAGTGAAACACAAGTGAAGTAGTTTTCACCAATCTCCAGTGCCATCAGATGGCTAACCTACAATGGTAGTAGCCAGGGAGTGTGGTATACCACTCCCCCCCGCCCCCCCCCCACCCCATCCCCTCAGCTTATCCCCTCTTTTTCTGAAGGTTCATAGTTTCACAAGCAGTATCAGATCTCTGGTATCTCAGTCAAGGAATTCAAATAGTGATGCCTTTTTTGTATTACAGTGCCACTGACAGTGACAGCTCTGTTGTGCAAAGGGAGCCTTTACACACTTCAGTGGTGATGGTGCTGACACCACCTAGTGGTTACTTCACAACATTAAGGTCGATCTGGCATCAGGTTACTCTGCCAACTTGTCTACCTGCTCAGCTAAAAATGGACGTCGGCCAAAGGAATACCAGGAATACCAGGAAAAACAGGAAAGGTTTGATTTGATTTATTGTTGTCACATAAGACATAGGAGCAGAATTAGGCCACTCAGCCCATCGAGTCCGCTCCACCATTCAATCACGGCTGATATTTTTCTCATCCCCATTCTCCTGCTTTTTCCTCATAACCTCTGATCCTCTTATCAATCAAGAACCTATCTATCTTTGTCTTAAAAACACTCAATGACCTGGCCTCCACAGCCTTCTGCAGCAAAGAATTCCACAGATTCACCACCCTCTGGCTGAAGAAATTCCTTCTCACCTCTGTTTTAAAGGATCGTCCCTTTAGCCTGAAGTTGTGCCCTCTGGTTCTAGTTTTTCCTACTAGTGGAAACATCCTCTCCACGTCCAGACCTCGCAGTATCCTGTAAATTTCAAGAAGATCCCCCCTCTTCCTTCCAAACTCCAACAGTACAGACCCAGAGTCCTCAACCATTCCTCATACAAGCTCTTCATTCCAGGGATCATTCTTGCGAACCTCCTCTGGACACTTTCCAAGGCCAGCACATCCTTCCTTAGATACAGGGCTCAAAGCTGCTCACAATACTCCAAATGAGATCTGACCAGAGCCTTATACAGCCTCAGGAATACATCCCTACCCTTGTATTCTAGCCCTCTTGACATGAATGCTAACGTTGCATTTGCCTTCCTAACTGCCGACTGAACCTGCACATTAACCTTAAGAGAATCTTGAACAAGGACTCCTAAGTCCCTTTGTGCTTCTGATTTCCTAAGCATTTCCCCATTTAGAAAATAGTCTATGCTTCCATTCCTCCTTCCAAGGTGCATAACCTCACACTTTTCCACAATGAATTCCATTTGCCACTTCTTTGCCCACTCTCCTAACCTGTCCAAGTCATCCTTCAGCCCCCCTGCTTCCTCAATACTCCCTGTCCCTCTACATATCTTTGTATCTTTTCCAACTTAACAACAGTGCCTTCAGTCCCTTCTTCCAAATCGTTAATGTATATTGTGAAAAGTTGTGGTCCCAGCACCAATCCCTGAAACAGACCACTAGTCACCAGCTGCCATCCTGAGAAAGACCCCTTTATCCCCACTCTTTGCCTTCTGCCAATCCTCTATCCATGCCAGGATCTTACCCTTAACACCATGGGCTCTTAACTTATTTAATAGTCTCCTATGCGGCACCTTGTCAAAGGCCTTCTGGAAATCTAAATAAATCACGTCCACTGGTTCTCCTTTATCTAACTTCCTTGTTACCTCCTCAAAGAAGTCCAACAGATTTGTCAGACATGACCTCCCCTTGATGAAGCTGTGCTGATTCAGTCCTATTTCATCATGCACTTCCAAGTGCTCCACGATCTCATCTTTAATAGTGGACTCTAAAATCTTGCCAATGACCGAAGTCAGGCTAACCGGCCTATAATTTTCCGTCCGCTGCCTCCCTTCCTTCTTAAACAGCAGTGTTACATTAGCTACTTTCCAGTCCTCTGGGACCCTCCTTGTCTCCAGTGATTCCTGAAAGATCACCACCAATGCCTCCACAATATCCTCACCTATCTCTTTTCGAACTCTGGGGTGTAGTCCATCCAGTCCAGGTGAGTTATCTACCTTCAGACCTTTCAGTTTCCCCAGAACCTTCTCCTTAGGTGCCCCCTGATTCTCCTGGAGCTCTGGCATCCCACTGGTGTCTTCCACCGTGAAGACTGATGCAAAGTAGCTATTCAGTTGCTCTGCCATTGCTTTGTTTCCTACTATTATTTCTCCAGCCTAATTTTCCAGTGGTCCAACATCTATTTTTGCCTCTCTCTTACCTTTTATATATTAAAAAAACTCTTCCTATCTTCTTTTATATTATTAGCTAGCTTGCACTCATAATTCATCTTCTCCCCCCTTATTGCTTTTTCAGTTGTCCTCTGCTTGCTTTTAGAGGCTTCCCACTAATCCTTGCCACTTTATATGCTTTTTCTTTTGCTTTTATGCTGTTCTTGACTTCCCTCGTCAGCCATGGATGTCTTGTCCTCCTCTTAGCATCTTTCCTCCTCCTTGGGATGAATTTCTGTTGTGCCTCCCGAATAACCACCAAACGCACCTGCCATTGCTGTTCCACTGTCTCCCCTGCTAGACTCCCTTTCTAACTCCTCCCTCATGTCTTTGTAGTTACTTTTATTTAATTGTAATACCATTACATCTGATTCCAGCTTCTCCCTCTCAAACTGCAGGGTAAATTCTATCACATGTATTAGTATACAGTGAAAAGTATTGTTTCTTGCATGCTATACAGACAAAGCATACCACTCAGAGAAGAAAGGAGTGGGTACAGAGTGTAGTGTTACAGCCATAGTCAAGGTGTAGAAAAAGATCAACTTAGTGCGAGGTAGGTCCATTCAAAAGTCTGATGGCAGCAGGGAAGAAGCTGTTCTTGAGTCGGTTGGTACGTGATCTCAGACTTTTGTATCTTTTCCCCGACAGAAGAAGAATTAAATTGGTAAATAAGTGTACTTGATTTAAAGAAAACAAAACTGATCAAACTCCAACATTGCCAATATGTGCAAACTCCCAAGGGAATCTAGACACACAATCCGAGTAGCCCCTAGGCTAAGTGCCAATCTTGTTGAGGTACCAAGACCTGGTTGAGAAGGTCACAGATTCAAGTCCCACTCGAGACACTGGCACATAATTTAGTCTGAAACTTTGGAGCAGACAGACAAAGTACTGCACTGTCAAAAGTGCTGAGCTCAGAAGAAATTAGATGTTGAACAAAGACTGTTCAGGTAGGGATAAAGATTTGAAATAGAGTGGAGAAGAACTGACAGGTATTCCTGTGGCCCTAGATATGACTCCAGGATGGTATGTTGCCTCCCTGGTGCCGGGGTTAAGGATGTCATGGACTGGTTGCAAGACATTCTTCTGGGGAGGATTAACCGCCAGAGGCTGTGGTCCACGTCGATACCAATGACTTGGATAGGAAGGAAGATGAGGTCCTGAAAGCAGATTTCAAGAAGTTAGGATGGAGATTGAAAAGGACGACCTTAAAGAAGTAATCTGGGGCAGGTCAGACCTGTATAAGATGAATGGGCTGCACCTTATCAGGACCAGGACTAACATCCTCACAGGGAGATTTCCAAGTGCTGTAGGCAGAGTTTAAACTAGACTGGCAGGAGGATGGGACCCTGAGAGGGAGCTCAGATTCAAAGGGTGAAAAAGTGTCAAAGTGATAGAAAAGTAAAAAGCAAAATAGAAGACAAAGCATAGGCAAGCATCAAATGGGATCAGAACAGAGAATAATGATGAAAAAGCAGGATTAAAGGCACTATCTGAATGCACACAGCATTCGCTACAAGGTTGATGATTTGAATGCATAAATTGAGGTAAATGGGTATAATTTAATTGCCATTACGTAGATGTGGCTGCAAGGTGACCAAGATTGGAAACTGAATATCCAAGGATATTCAGCATTTAGGAAGGATAGGCAAAAAAGGAAATGGAGGTGGGGTAGCACTCTTAATAAAGGACAAAATCGGCACATTAGTAAGGGAGGATATTGGATCGAAGGATCATGATGCAGGATTGATTTAGTTGGAGCTCGGAAGCAACAGGGGGCAGCAAACATTGGTGGGAGATGTTTATAGGCCACCAAACTTTGTACCTTGTGCTGGGCATGGTATAAGTCAGGAAATTAGAGATGTCTGTAATGTGGGTAATCTTGAAAATCTTGATCTGTAAATCTTAACTTGCATCTTCAGCCCCATCCTTCCACTTTTAACAGCAGCTCCAACCTCTGCAGCTAAACTGGACCACATTATTTATACGGGTTCAGTCACTATTTAACTAGTTGAGCAACATTCTTGCAGGTGTTTAACTGAATGGCATTAGTTGCGCTGCACTTTAAGTACACCTAATCTTCCAGAAAGCATATATGATAAGTTTTGCCATTGTCATAAAAAAGCCCATAAAAATGCAAACACACAAGGAATTTTAGTGATCCATTCAATACACAGTTTTGGCAAAGAAAACAATTGCAGCTGCCAAATCTTTCTAATCCTCAATTCAACAACATTTACCTGCATGGTTAAGATTTTAAGCCAGTTGTAAGCATTTTAACTGCATATTTAATATATAAATAAAAGAGAAGAAACAAGCATCAATTGTTTAAACACTCAAAATCATGATCCCACTGTTAGATGCAAGGTATTTAGGGCAAACTCAAGTTCCGCTGATAAGTACATTTCAAAATCTTTTAAGATAATCAATTGAAACAATCTCCAATAATAAAAATAGGAAATGCTGGAAAAACCCACCAGATCTGGCAGCATCTGTGGAGAGAGAAACAGAGTTAACATTTCGGGTCCATGTGACTTCTTCAGAGTTAAACAGAGGGAGAAATGTGATGGATTTTATGCTGTTTAAAAAACATACAGAAGGTCAGGGATAGGTGGGAGTTCAGGAGAGATTTGACAAAAACGACATGGGCACAAGACAAAGGGAGTGTTAAAGGCTCAAGAAGGTGCTAATAGTGGCCTAAAAGCAAGGTCACAGAATGTGCTAACAGCAAAACAAGGGTCAGCTCTCTGTGAAGGCAAAACACAAGAACAAGTGAGAGAAGACCCTGTAGGGGAAAAGGGTGTTGGGACAACAAAATTTGATTTTTGAAAGGAGTCAAGATGGAGGAGAGAGTTCATGGTCTGAAATTGTTGAATTTAAATGTTAAGTCCATAAGATTGTAAAGTGCCTAATAGGAAGGTGAGACTCAGTTCCCTCAATTTGTAGTGGGCTGCACTGGAGCAGGCCAAGGATAGACATCTGGACAAAAAAGCAAGATGCTGAGTTGAAGTGGAAGCAAGAGGAAGGTCGGGGCTATGTTTGCAGACCGAGTGAAGGTGTTCCGCAAAATGGTCACCTAGTCTGCGTTTAGTCTCTCCAGTTTGGAGGAGGCCACACTGAAAGCAGCGAATACAGTAGACCAAATTGAAGGAAGTGCAAGTGAATCGCTGCTTCACCTGAAAAGAGTGTTTCGACCTTGGATGGTGAGGGAGGAGGAGGTAAAGGGGCACTTTCTACAATTGCATAGGAAGGTGCCCTGGGAAGGGGGTGAGTTGGGGGATGATGGAGGAGTGGACCAGAGTCCCTCAGAGGGAACAGTCTCCATCTTTCTCCCTTATCTACATTTGTAGATTTTGCTGTAATATTGGCCCAAGTCTCCAGGAGATATCCTGAAAGATGCGCTGAGATATCCCAGAAGATGTGCTGGGGGATCCCTTGGAAGTTTAAGTCAGTCAGAGACTTTGGAGGGTTGTGACTCAGTTACCTGGATGGTTACCTAGAGAAACCCTATATCTAACCCCTGGTTAACTATACAACTGACCACCCCCTCCCTCCCCCAACCCTCATCCCACCCTACCCTTCTGACCCCCACCATCCTGCCACCTTACCCAACCGGCACCCTACCCACCTACCTCCTGTACACTCATTCACTAACAGTGAAAAGCTAGTTAAGCTTTTCATTGTGTTAGTGAATGAAGGCTTTCCAAAATACCACAGCTAGTGCCGTAAAAAGGGACGTGGTTTGACTTCCCCTGACGATCCTGCATTACAGAGACATAGAAACATAAAAAATAGGAGCAGGAGTTGGTCATTCGACCCTGCTCTGCCAATCATTATGATCATGGCTGATCATCCAAATTAGTAACCTGCTCCCGCTTTCCCCCCATTTCTAATTCCTTCTTGAAAACATACAATGTTTTGGCCTCAACTGCTTTCGGTGTTAGAGAATTCCATAGGCTTACCACTCTCTAGGTGAAGAAATTTCTCCTCATCTCTGTCCTAAATGGTTTACCCTGTTTCCTTAAACTGTGATCCCTGGTTCTAGATTCCCCTGACATCAGGAACATTGTTCGTGCATCTACCCTTCCTAGTCCTGTTAAAATTTTATAGGTTTCCATGCGATCCTCCCCTCATTCTTCTAAACTCCAGTGAATATAATTCTAACTGACTCAATCTTTCCTCGTACATCAATCCCACCATCCCACGAATCAGTCTGGTAAAGCTTTGCTGCATTCCCTCCATAGCAAGAACATCCTTCCTCAGGTGAGGAGACCAAAACGGCACATGGTATTCCAGTTATCAAGGTCCTATATAACAGCAGCAAAACATCCCTGCTCCTGTACCACCTATGAAGGCCAAGATACCATTCTGCACTCTCTCGTTTCCTTCTCTATGAATGGTATGTTTTGTCTGTATAGCGCGCAAGAAACAATACTTTTCACTGTACGTTAATACATGTGACAATAATAAATCAAATCATTTGCCTTCTTCACCGCTTGCTGCACCTGCATGCTTACTTTCAGCAACTGGTTTCCAGGAGACCCAGGTCTCTTTGCACATTCCCCTCTCTCAATCTAACTATTCAGACAATAATCTGCCTTCCTGCTTTTGCTACCAAAGTGAATAATGTCACATTTTTCCACATTATGCTGCATCTGCCAGGCACTTACCCACTCACTCAGCTTGTCCAAATCATACTGAAGCATCTCTGCATCCTCCTCACAGCTGAATGGGAGGGTGGGCATTGCCCAAAATTTCTGGTACATTATATGTGTCCTCCTTTGAGAAGACAGAACCAAAGTATATATTGAGTTAGTAGGAATGAACAGTACCTATCCACCGTCATTTCTTTAAGTAACGTCCCCCAATCCATCATAGCCAACTCGCGCCTCATACCATTGTAGTTTCCTTTATTTAGATTCAGAACCCGAATCTCAGAATCAACTCCGTCACTCTCCATCTTGAAGAATTCTATCATATTGGTCGCTCATCCCCAAGACACTAAATTGTCGATTCTTCCTTTCTCATTACACATTACTCAGCCTAGAATGGTTTGTTGTCTAACTGGCTCCTCAATGTATTCGTCCAGAAAACTATCCCGTATGCACTCCAGGAATTCCTCCTCTACAGTATTTTGACTAATTTGACTTGCCCAATCTATATGCAGATTAAAGTCACCCATAACTACAGATGTTCCTTTATCACATGCAACTCTAATTTCCTATTTAATGCCATGCCCAACATCAACACTACAGTTTGAGGGTCTATATATAACCCCCACTAATGTTTTATTGCCCCTTGGTGTTTTCTCAGTTCTACCCACGTGGATTCCACATATTCGGAGCTAATATCCTTCCTCACTACTGCATTAACTGACTCAGAACAAAAACGTCTCTCGTTTCTGAAGAGGCTCAGTTCAGAAATCCAGATGTGAAATGCAGAGCTCCGACAGTCTGGAAAAAAAACCGGAGCAGACTGGCAATCTGACTATCACAGCAATTCCTTGGGAGATTGAGTCCATTAATGAAACAAGCAGCATTCACCATCATTCAGTGTAAATTTAAAAACAATTTCTGCCATCTGTGCACATGCAATTGAGGCAGCGGCCAAGTCGGATGATGTCATGGACATAGACGGTGAAGGCACTGATATGTGGTCGGCAGCTCATCTCAGAGTCAAATACGGCTGCCAGCAGTCTGATTCAGCCTCAGCCAGTGAGAGGCATGGATTGAGAGGCTACAAGATGTATTTGTGGCAGGGACCAAAGACAATGGTTTCAGTCCTTCTAATATTTAGTTGGACAAAATTTCTGCTCATTCAGTACTCACTTTTGGAAAAATAGTCATTTGGAAAAGACATATATTCACTTCTACTTGAAGAGCAGGAACTAATAACAATGGCAGTTAACATGGGGACCAGGGAGGGAAGTTGTGTGGTTAGCTGTTTACTGAGAAAAAATGTCAAGGGAGAAGGCAGTGCACTTCATGGGCAAGATAGCTCAGACAGGACATGAGCGAAGATAGGATAGAAACTATCCTAAGAATGCAAGTGGAGGGTAGGCAGGGGTACCTTAGAGAAAGGGTGGCCTGGTAGCCTAGGAGTAAAGAGGGAAGCAGCAGAGGGAGCTGTTCAAATGGTCTCAACATTGGTGACACAGTAAATGTATGCGTTCCTCACACTCGTTGGAGAAGGTCAATGAAACAGTTCTTAAGCAGATGGGAGCGGGAGTCAATAGCACTTTATGTGATCCAGCCCAAATCTGTTGTCGAATAGTTAAACAAGTTGTCCACCATATCCATTGAAGTCTGCATCTCTTGGACTTAAAGGATTAGAGATAAGTACTATGCTGAGGCAGTGGCCAGGGTGATGCTTCTGAAAGCGCGCAAGTTTCATAACCTCTAATTTACAATAAAATGGCCATATATACTTTATATCCTCGAAATTATATCCCTTGAAGTTAATCTCCAAAATTAGCCCCTGAAGGTTAGGCAGAGGTGGGATCCATTTGAAAATCAACAGGTGTCAACATTGACAACCAATCAAGCAAGAAGCCTTTTGATGCCTCTGCTCCAAACCAGTTTCCAACCCTGTGACAAAAAAGCCATTGAGGTGGCAAAACACGCCCTCTAGGGGAAACCAGAAGATAAGCACATTTATAACATTAAAGCCATAGATATATTTAATACCATCTGTAGCAGACTGCAATACAGCAAATTAAAATTCAACCTCAGATTTAGAAACATAAATCGACTAACTATTCTGCAAATTACAAAATTAAGCAGTAGTGCGCGTGGAAACAGAACCACATAAAATGGAACAGTCAAGCTTCTGATCCTCTTTATCTAATGCTTATTTGGATGATCTCAGCCAATGAAGCAGTCACAAAACGTGCTCAGGGATTGGAAAACGGGCTTGAAATCAGCGAATGGGAGTTTGAAGCCTCAGTCCTTAATACTTCTTTTTGTTTACAGGACATGGGCATGAATGCCAAGGCCAAAATTTATTGCCCATTCCTAATTGCCCTTGAGAAGGTAATGTTGAGCTGTTTCCATTAATGTTTGCAGGCCAAATGGTGAAAGTGTTCCCACAGTGCTGTTAAGGACTGGTTTTTGATCCAGGTTTTTGATCCAGCAACTAAGGAACAGTGATATACTTCCAAGTTGGGGAGGCAATGGGGTAGTGGTATTGTCACTGGACTAGTACTCCAGAGACCAAGGTTATGCTCTGGGAGTCGGATTCAAATCCCAACATGGCAGATGGTGAAATCAATAAAAATCTGAAATTAAAAGTCTAATGATGACCATGAAACCATTGTCAATCGAGAAGGACATCTGCCATCCTTACCTGGTCTGGCTTACATGACATATGACTCCAGACCCATACCAATGTGGTTGACTCTTAAATGCTCTCCAAAATGGCCAAGTAAGCCACTCAGTTGCATCAAACCACTAAAAAGTCTAAGAGAAATGAAACCGACCATACCACACAGTAGTAACAGTAATGGCAAAAATTGGAAGAGCTGTTTCACAGACTAATCAAACAGCAGCATGACATAGTCATACCCACTAATCAGACTTTACAGATAATGTCCCAGACACCACCATCACCATCCCTGGGTATCTCAGGACTGATGTGGAGATGCTGGCGTTGGACTTGGGTGAACACAGTAAGAGTTTTAACAACACCAGGTTAAAGTCCAACAGGTTTATTTGGTAGCAAATACCATTAGCTTTCGGAGCGCTGCTCCTTCGTCAGATGGAGTGGAAATGTGCTCTCAAACAGGGCACAGAGACACAAAAATCAAGTTACAGAATACTGATGAGAATGCGAATCCCTACAGCCAGCCAGATCTTAAAGATACAGACAATGTGAGTGGAGGGAGCATTAAGCACAGGTTAAAGAGATGTGTATTGTCTCCAGACAGGACAGCCTGCAAGTCCAGGAAGCAAGCTGTGGGGGTTACTAATAACATGACATAAATCCAACATCCCGGTTTAGGCCGTCCTCATGTGTGCGGAACTTGGCTATCAGTTTCTGCTCAGCGACTCTGCGCTGCAGTCACGGGCATTCAGCCTCTGATATTCGGGTAAGTGTTCTCCAAGGCGGCCTTCACGACACACGACAGCGCAGAGTCGCTGAGCAGAAACTGATAGCCAAGTTCCGCACACATGAGGACGGCCTAAACCGGGATATTGGGTTCATGTCACATTATCAGTAACCCCCACAGCTTGCCTCCTGGACTTGCAGGCTGTCCTGTCTGGAGACAATACACATCTCTTTAACCTGTGCTTAATGCTCCCTCCACCCACATTGGTTGTAGGGATTCGCATTCTAATCAGTATTCTGTAACTTGATTTTTGTGTCTCTGTGCCCTGTTTGAGAGCACATTTCCACTCCATCTGACGAAGGAGCAGCGCTCCGAAAGCTAATGGTATTTGCTACCAAATAAACCTGTTGGACTTTAACCTGGTGTTGTTAAAACTCTTACTGTACCTCAGGACTGACCCAGCAGAGGTGACGGCACAGTGACATACAGTCAGGAAATAGTTGCCCTGGGAGTCCTCAGTATCGACTCCAGGCCCCCATGGAGTCTCGTGGCATCAAGTCAAACATGGGCAAAGATACCTCCTGTTGATTACCACGTACCACACCCCCCTCCACGTTGAACACCACTTGAAGGAATCACTTGGGGGTGGCAAGGGCACAAAATGTACACTGGATGGGAGACTTCAATGTCCATCACCAAAAGTGGCTCGGTAACACAACAGGCTGAGCTGGCCGTTACCCAGGGGACACAGCTGCTAGGCTGGGTCTGTGGCAGGTGGTGAGGGAACCAACATGAGAGAAAATTAGACTTGACCTCATGCTCATCAACCTGTCTGCCACAGATGCATCTGTCCATGACAGTAATAGCAGGAATTTTCACATTGAGAATACCCTCCATCGTATTATGTAGCACTATCACCATACAAAATGAGAGAGATTTCAAACAGATGTAGCAACTCAAGACTGGGAATCCATGAGGCACCGTGGGCCACGAGCAGCAACAGAATTCTACTCAACCACAATCTGCAACCTCATAGTCTGGTATATCCCCCACTCGACCATTATCACCAAACCAAGAGGTCAACCCAGGTTCAAAGAAGAGTGCAGGAGGGCATGCCAGGAATAGCACCAGGTATACCTAAATATCAGATGTCAACCTGGTGATGCTACAACTCGGGTTACTTGTGTGCCAAAAAACATAAGCAGCAAGCACGAGACAGATTAAACAACTAGTGGATCAGATCTAACCTCTGCAGTCCCGCCACATTCAGTCATGAAAGGTGGTGGACAATTAAAGAACACACTGGAGGAGAAGATTCCACAAGTATCCCTTTTCTCAATGATAGGGAACCCAGTATATCAGTGCAAAAGATGAAGCTGAAGCATTCACAACAATCTTCAGCCAGAAGTGCTGAGTGGATGATCCATCTCAGCCAGCTCTGGAGGTCCCCAGCGACACAGATGCCGGTCTTCTGCCAATTCGATTCACTCCATGTGATTTCAAGAAACAGCTGAAGGCACTGGATACTGCAAAGGCTTTGGGTCCTGACAATATTCCGACAATAGTACTGAAGAAGTGTGCTCAAGAGCTTACCATGCTCCAAACCAAGCTGTTCCCATACAGCTACAACACTGGCATCTACCTGGCAATGTAGAAAATTGCCCATGTCTGTCCTTTACACAAAAAGCAAGATGAAATGCAACCCAACCTTATCAGTCTACTCTCAACATCAGTAAAAGTAATGGAAGAGGTCATCAACAGTGTCATCCAGAAGCACTGGCTTCGCAATAACTTGCTCACTAGTGTTCAGTTTGATACGCAGCAAGTTCTGGACAATATGCAGGTTTGGGCTGACAAGCGGCAAGTAACTTTCCTGCCAACAAGTGCCAGGCAATAACCATGTCCAACAAGAGAGAAGCTAACAATTGCCCCTTGACATTCAATAGCATAACCATTGCTGAATCACCAATTAACAACATCTTGGGGATTACCATTGCACAGAAACTGAACTAGATTCAGCCACATAAATAATGTGACAAGAGCACGTCAGAGGCTAGAAATCCTGTAGTGAGTAACTGAAGTCCTGACCCCCAAAATCCTGTCCACCATCTACAGGGCACAAGTCTGGAGTGTGATGGAATACTGTTCACTTGCCTGGATGAGTGCAGCCTCAACAACACTCAAGAAGCTCGAGACCATCCAGGACAAAACAGCCTGCTTGATTGGCATCCCTTCCACAAACATTCACTCCCTCCATCACCTACACAGTAGCAGCAGTGTGCAGCATTGACAAGAGCACCTGCAGAAACTCACTAAGGCTCCTTAGACAACACCTTCCAAATCCATGAACGCTACCATCTAGAAGGACAAGAGCAGCAGACGCATGAGAACGTCACTACTTGGAAGTTTCCAAGTCACTCACCATCCTGACTTGGAAACATATTGCCATTCCTTCACTATTGCTAGATCAAAATCCTGGAATGCCCTCTCTAACAGCACTGTGGAGTACCTACACACATGGTGCTATGGTTCATGAAGGCAGCTCACCACCACCTTCTCATGAGCAATTAAGGATGGACAATAAATGCTGGCCTAGCCAGTGATACCCACAACCAATTAGTGAAAAATTTCAGGATGATGTATAACTTGGGGAAACACTTGTGAAGTTTCCATGTGCCACCTGCCATTGTTCTTCTAAGTGGTAGTAGTCACAGGTTTAGAGATACTGTGGAAGAGTTTTTGCAGTGCATCTTGTAAAAGATGCATACTGCTGCCACAGTGAGCTGCTGGTGGAAGAAGTGAATGCTTAAGGTGGTGGATGTGATTTCAGTGAAGTGAATTGCTTCATCCCAAATGTTGCTGAGGTTCTCGGGTGCTTTTGGAAATGCAGTCACCCAGGCAAGTGGAGGATATTCCATCACATTCCTGGCTTGTGCTTCGGGTAAAAGTCAGGAAGTGAGTCATGTGCTGCAGGATACCCAGCCTCTGACCTACTCATGTAGCCAGGGTATTTATTTATGTTGCTGGTTCAGTTAAATTTCTAGTAAATGGTAGCCTCTGGGATGTTAATAGTAGAAAAGTCAGCAATGACAATGCCACTGAATGTCAAGGGAAAATGGTTAGATTCTCTCTTCTCTGAGATGGATATTGTTTAGCATTTGTGTGGCACAAATATTACTTGACAGTTATCAGTTCATGAATATTTGCCAGATCTTGCTGCGTGCATGTACAGACTGTTTCACTATCTAAGGTATGTAATCATCAGCAAACATCCTCACCTCTAGCCTAATGATGGAGGGAAGATTTACTGATGAAGCAGCTGAAAATGGCTGGGCCAAGGATGTTGCCCTGAGGAACCCCTGTAATGGTGTTCTGGTGCTTAGAGGAATGGTTTCCAAAAACCTGAACCATCTGCCTTTGCGATAGGTATGACTCCAACTGGTGGAGGGTTCTCCCCATCCTACCTTGATGCCCACTGTCTTCAATTTTACTAGGGCTCCTCTATGTTCCACTTGGTCAAATGCTGTCTTGATGTCAAGGGCAATCAGTCTCACCTCACCTATGGAATTCATCTATTTTGTCCATATTTGGGCTAAGGCTGTAATGCAGTCTGGGATACAGTACCCTGAGCATTTTATTGGTGAGCAGGTATCATTTGACAGTACTGTCCACAACACCTTCCATCACTTTACTAATGTATGAAAGAGAGTATGCAGATGCAGCATTAATTGGCCGGGTTGGATTTCTCCTCCTTGTGGACAAGACATGCATGGGGTCTTTCTGCACCG
This sequence comes from Mustelus asterias, assembly GCF_964213995.1. Lineage (NCBI taxonomy): Eukaryota > Metazoa > Chordata > Chondrichthyes > Carcharhiniformes > Triakidae > Mustelus > Mustelus asterias. The sequence continues at coordinate 25,982,382 of NC_135815.1, read as the reverse complement.
TGACACCAGTGTCACAGCTGTACTGACAGCACAAGTAGAGGCACCGCCAATTCTGGAGCAAATCTTCAGCGCTACAGCTGGAATGTTGTCAGGGCCCATACTCTTTGGCATAGCCAGAATTCTCAAGGTTTTGTGACATTAAGTGAGGTCAATCAAATTGGTTGGAGATTGGCTTCTGTGATGGTGGGGCCCTCAAGAAGAGACCATGTTGGATCACTTCTGACAATACTGTCATGAACAGGTAAACTGGTGAGGACAAAGTCGAGGAGGATTTTCCCTCAAGTTGATTCACCCAATTACCTGCTGCAAGCCCAATATAGCAGTTACATACTTCTGGACTCAGCCAGCTCGGTCAGTCGTCAGTACTCTTAGTGATGGACTGCTCCAAATGTAGTTCAGAAACATAAGGTTTGCTGTAAAACTGGAAGGAATAAGGTTTATATATTCCACGACACAAATTACTACAATTTTTCAATTATAACAGAGAATTTAAAAAATAACATTAACTCAGCCAACCTAAGGGTCACCGTGCCAAACTATTCTAAAGGCAAAATTTGTTAACAGCGTGAGGGGGGGAAAAACTATGTAAATATGAGCACTGTCAAAGAGTAAGACTGGAAGGCTTTCTTTTTAAACAAAATATAAATGTATTGCCATCAAGTTGTAAAGCTCACTGAATGTTTACAAGAATATGAGTGCTGCAACTCAATTACCCTTTGTATTTGCTGAAAGGCATATTGCTTGAAGATTATATTGGTGGCAACTGATTTCATTATTGCTGGAGATGGCATTTTATGAAGCAGCAGGAGCTGATGCTCTGATGCAAATGATGACATGAATTTAAGACAGATTGTTTAGTCTGAAAAACTGTGCCACAAAAAAAGGCTACAATGTTTTCAGCAAATCATGTAATGCAGCACATTCCAGCACAATATATGTCACATATTATTTCCCATAATATTTCAATTCTTAATAAACATTTCTATTTGGCAAAACTCAAATAACAATAACCCTGGTCTTTAAAATATCCACCCCACCCACTCCCCCACCGCCGCAACCCTCCTGCCACCACCCCACCACTATATAAATGTTCGGCAGAAACAGCACACCCGAAGAAGTAATTTAAACATAGCCTGCTTCATAATCCAGTATATATTTTTACAACAATGGATTCCTTAACTAGCTGGAAGATAAGGATTACTGTACCAGGGAATTATACAGTTCATTTTAAAAAAAAAATAATTGTTTCATAAAACTATATAATCAGCCCCAGGATTTAATAGCATGATGATTATGACAATGAAACAGATATTCATAAGACAATGCAGGCATAGTGTTTGATCACAGGGTTATTTCAGAAGTACTAAACATCCAATTCTCATGAGAGATGAAGTTGGGAGGTAATTATGTCGCACTCTAGCATGAGAGATGCAACCGTGTAATTAAGAGCTAACAGTGTAATGTTCCTTGCATTATGTTGGTGAGTCTCAGTAAGTGGAGAAATTGGAAGTGTTGGAGAAATTGGAAGTGTTTTTGGAGAGGGCTTTAATTACTGGATTAAGTGCTTTTTGCAGCTTGACTGCATATGCGGTGTGATCGGGCTTTTCTTTGGTTCCCCAATCAAGTCTCATCCTTTCACGCTGGACCACAGTGCCAGAGGCTTTCAGCACCCTCCAGCACCTTGTTCCATTTGAAATTCATCATCTATGAGCAGACACACAGAATCTTGACAGACTGATCCATACAGGGTACAACAGCCATATCTATTTTACCTGGGCTCAATATACACATAAATGCAACATTCTCCAGCACAAGTCACTGAACTATGAATCCCAGCAAGAAACCTGGATAGTTATTTCCCGATGTGAAGATGCTGGCATTGGACTGGGGTAAACACAGTAAGAAGTTTAACAACACCAGGTTAAAGTCCAACAGGTTTATTTGGTAGCAAAAGCCACACAAGCTTTTGGAGCTCCGAAAGCTTGTGTGGCTTTTGCTACCAAATAAACCTGTTGGACTTTAACCTGGTGTTGTTAAACTTCTTACTGTAGTTATTTCCCTCCATAGCCCAGAGGTACTCAGACCATCATTCGGTACTCCTGCCGTCCTGAACAAAAACTTTATATCAAAACCACTTCTTTCTGCCCTTTATGCAAATCAACTCATGGAATCATAGAAATTTATGGCACAGGGGGAAGCCATTTAGTTCATTGTGTCCATGCCAGCCGAGAAAGAACTATCCAGCCTTATTCCACTTTCCAGTGACTGGCCCTTTACACTTCAAGTGCATATTTAAGCAATTTCTGAAACCAATGGAAGCTTCTGCCTTTACCACCCTTTCAGGTAGTCTTCCGGACACTCACCAACCTCTGGGTGAAAAACGTTTCTCCTCAACTCCCCTCGACCACTTACTTTAAATCTTTGCCCCCAGTTATTGATTGCACTGCTTAGGGAAATGGGTTCTTCATGTACACTCTATCCAGGCCCCTCATAATTTTATGCAATTAATTATTTTCTCAGCACTCCTCTGCTTTAGAGAAAACAAGTCCTGCTTATCTGATCTTTCCTCATAGCTAAAATTCGCCAGTCCTGTCAACAGCCTCATAAATCTCTGTACCCTCCTTAGTCGGATCACATCTTTCCTGTAAAGTGGCAAGACTCCAGCTCTGGTCTAACTTGTGTTTTAAATAGATCTATGCTGACCTTCCTTCTCCAACATCCATTGCCTTACCTAATTAAAAAGAGTCCACGTTTGTTTTTTATTCTTTCTTGGGACATGAGCGCTGCTGGCATAGCCAGCATTTATTGGCTAATGGTGTTTTTGCAGCTTATCTACCTGTCCTGCTCCTTCAGTAATCAGTAGACATGCAACCCGAGGCCCCTCTATTATTTACACATCATAGTAACCTACCACTTATTGAATAATACCTTGCCTTATTTACCCTCTGCAAATACATTACCTCATACTTCTCTGGACCGAATTGCACTTGTAATTTTTCAGTTCACTTGACCAGTCCATTGATGCCTTCCTGCAGTCTATAGCTTTCTTCATCAATATCAACCATACAACCAATTTTTGTATCATCTGCAAATTTCTTTATCATGCCACCCACATGCAAGTCTAAATATTTGATATTTACCATGGAAGGCATGGGACCAAGTACAAAGTCCTGTGGAACTTCATTGGAACAAGTCACAAAAACATCCACTGACCTTCTGCTTCCTGCAATTGAACCAACTTTAGATTCAACTTGCCACGTTCCCTTGGATTCTACAGGCTTTTACTTTTCTTATCAATTTACCACTTTGGGCCTTACTAAACTCCTTTTCCTTAACCTCAATGTCTTCAGTGCTCCCCCTCCTTTTTAATGGCAGACACAGTGCTCCTCTAATCAAAGAACAAAGAACAAAGAACAATACAGCACAGGAACAGGCCCTTCGGCCCTCCAAGCCCGCGCCGCTCCCCGGTCCAGGATTGAATCCTGAATCCAGGATCCCCGCCCAATTTTCCAGCCTATCTACATACCAATATCCTATCCACCGAGCTGTCCCTCACAGCTACGATGCTTTGTTCATTACAACCTATTAACTTACCCCCACCCCCCCATTCCAGACCATGTGATCTCCAGGGAGAGGCGAAAACCCAGAGTGAAAAACCCCAGGGCCAATATGGGGAAAAAAAAATCTGGGAAATTCCTCTCCGACCCCCTGAGGCGATCGAAACGAGTCCAGGAGATCACAATGGCCCCGATCGGAAAATGCTTCCCAACCCTAGTCATTTCCACTTCCACGAACACCATATGAATTCCCTGCCCCCGAGACAGGTTCCCAACTATCCGCAGTCTCACTCTGTACTGGCACCAGCAAGATGATTGTAGAATGAAGCCTTGAAACGAGAAACCAGGAACAATTAGCCCGCGCCGCTCCCTGGTCCAAACTAGACCACTCTTTTGTATCCCTCCATTCCCACTCCGTTCATATAGCTGTCTAGATAAGTCTTAAACGTTCCCAGTGTGTCCGCCTCCACCACCTTGCCCGGCAACACATTCCAGGCCCCCACGACCCTCTGTGTGAAATATGTCCTTCTGATATCTGTGTTAAACCTCCCCCCCTTCACCTTGAACCTATGACCCCTCGTGAACGTCACCACCGACCCGGGGAAAAGCTTCCCACCGTTCACCCTATCTATGCCTTTCATAATTTTATACACCTCTATTAAGTCTCCCCTCATCCTCCGTCTTTCCAAGGAGAACAATCCCAGTTTCCCCAATCTCTCCTCATAACCAAGCCCCTCCATACCAGGCAACATCCTGGTAAACCTCCTCTGTACTCTCTCCAAAGCCTCCACGTCCTTCTGGTAGTGTGGCGACCAGAACTGGACGCAGTATTCCAAATGCGGCCGAACCAACGTTCTATACATCTGCAACATCAGACCCCAACTTTTATACTCTATGCCCCGTCCTATAAAGGCAAGCATGCCATATGCCTTCTTCACCACCTTCTCCACCTGTGACGTCACCTTCAAAGATCTGTGGACTTGCACACCCAGGTCCCTCTGCGTCTCTACACCCTTTATGGTTCTTCCATTTATCGTGTAGCTCCTCCCTACATTATTCCCACCAAAATGCATCACTTCGCATTTATCAGGATTGAACTCCATCTGCCATTTCCTTGCCCAAATTTCCAGCCTATCTATATCCTTCTGTAGCCTCTGACAATGTTCCTCACTATCTGCAAGTCCTGCCAGTTTTGTGTCGTCCGCAAACTTACTGATCACCCCAGTTACTCCTTCTTCCAGATCATTTATATAAATCACAAACAGCAGAGGTCCCAATACAGAGCCCTGCGGAACACCACTAGTCACAGGCCTCCAGCCGGAAAAAGACCCTTCCACTACCACCCTCTGTCTTCTATGACCAAGCCAGTTCTCCACCCATCTAGCCACCTCCCCCTTTATCCCATGGGATCCAACCTTTTTCACTAGCCTACCATGAGGGACTTTGTCAAATGCTTTACTAAAATCCATATAGACAACATCCACGGCCCTTCCTTCGTCAACCATTTTGGTCACTTCTTCAAAAAACACCACCAGGTTCGTGAGGCATGACCTCCCCCTCACAAAACTGTAAGTATACCAAGTGCAACACACCTAATTATTACAGATGTGCACATTCTGATGATTAAATGAAGTTCACTGCTACTTTAGCTCACAAGCAATGAACGAGTAGACTCCCCCATGACAGAAAATTAACAGATGAGAGTAAAACCCGACATCATTAATCAGGTGGAATTAATAGCCAAAATTCACTTGTGTCAGTTCCTGGAATCCAAAGCGATGTAGCACTTCCCGCAGCCTACTACAGACTCTTCCACTTGCCACTTCCCTCCCCGAGCCACATGCTCACAGCCCTTCTCGCTCCCTCGCTCACTTCCTTCTATTTGAATCACTGTCACACATTTGTAGGCAATGATGGCAAGGGCAGATGTAGACAAAAGCATGATCTGCAGCATTGCTGTGAACCTTTCTACTTCCCATTCAGAATATCACTGGTAATTCAGTGCCAATGTTGGCTAATGGGCAGATTGGTGCGATGGTGCATGCTCAGCAACTTAGCAGCTCAACAAACCCATTTTACAGGCTATAAAGAACAAGCTATCTATAAATGTGACTACAGTGGTGCCAAGACAGTGTGCTAGTTCACTGTACCACACAGTTACTACCACCCTAATAAGAAAATTTAAACCATTGCAGGAAAGTTTCAACCTATTCTGTTCAAAACAGACATATTAATGTATAGTCCCACTCTCATTGTACCCCCTCCCACTGGCAACCACCTCCAAACCACTTGAACAATTGGATTCACTGTTCCAAACATACAGAAGTCGTGAAATGAGTTACTTTTTCAAAAACCCAAAATGCTGCGATAAAAGCGTTTAGTGCCTCAGGCAGATCACAGTAGCTCAGATCTGACATTCAGACTGTATCTATTACACACTTTTTGTTTCTAAAAAATTACAAATTCTACCGATCTGTTACTGTACAATCATCATTCTGTTAAACAGCATTATTACACATCTCATCCAAAATACACTTCCAAATAAAATAATTAATGCACAGGATGACTATTCTTAAACCTAAAGTCAGCAAAAACACACATACACACAGACAACCACATAAACACAATACAAACAAATTAGGCATATAGAAAAATTAAATGTGCTGCAAATTTATAAATTTGAAAGTAGCAAAACAATCTCCCTTAAATCACTTTATTAACCAATATGTGGAACTATGTGTTGATGAAGTAACAGATCTAAACAAGTAAAACATTTACAGGGTAATCAGATCCAGCATTAAAAAGGCACTGCTTTATCATAAAGTCTTTGACAATTTTTTTTCATTTGCCAGTACTCAGTACACGAACTCAATCTGCATTACGCATGACATAACACTGTGGAAACACCACTGCCATGAAATGATACATAGTGATTTTTCTTTCCATGATAAAGATGGTGCCTCTTTAAGAAAGCTGCAATGAGTCGTCCCCTTCCCCACCCCCCGCAACATCACATCACATTTGAACATAAAATGAAATGAACTCACAGACATTTCCTGTGTTGTCAAAACTGGTGAGAACATCTTCAACATTCAGAGGGCCAACACTGTGTCTTAACAAAGTAAATGGTTGTTAAGTACAAAATCTTCCCATGACGAAAGATTTTTAAAAAATCAAATCCTAATTTATATTTATCAATTATTATTATACAAACTGTGTCACGCTGAATAAAAATATGAGTACATTTCTCATATGCTTTAGCAGCTGATTTTACCAATGTGAATAATCTCTCTCCAGTCCTCGGTTAACAGTGGGAAACTCTAGATATCTAGCCATTTAATCCAATCAGAAAAACTTATGTAGACTGTTTGTGTGGACAGGTCGAGGCAAAGCTGTGATGCCCCCATAAAGAGCCTTCCAACACTTATCAATGCTCAAACATGAATAAGGGGCAGAAGTAAAGATAGAAGAGAATATCTTAAAATAGGAAGCAATAAGATAAGTTGGTACATTATCAACTATATCCATGGCTCAAATATGCCAAACATTTATCAAAGTCATACATGAATGGAATGTTTTTCAAAGTGTTTTATTTTATAAACTATTGTCATTGTAGTAATTTAGCCCTGTAAACAGAATGACGCATTTGAATCAATCACACGATTTAAAAAGAAAAAGGTATCGGCATTCTCAGATGCAAAGGAGATGAATATTAATTGGTAATTTGAAATATACGGACAATACATGAAGTTAAAAAATAAAATAACTTTAATGGTATCACTTGGAATAAATCAATTTGTGATTATGTACTGGTCCAAATTATTAATTTCACAGATTTCAACAAATATGTCAGGTGGGGACTGCAGCAAGCAGAACTTTTTGCCATAGCATCTAGTAATGTCAAACATATTGCATTCATTATTCATTTTTTGTTACCTGTCAATGTAATTAGAAAGTCAAGTAAATTTAAGCATCTGGTGGGTATAATGATTAAGTGAAATGACACAAGATTCAGCTCTGTTGCTCAAGAGCACAGGTTCCCTGATTTTGGCTAGACTGGTCAGAAGAGGCAAAATACTTTCCCCAATGTAATTAGAAGATCACTCTAGCAGTCAGTTAAAGTGCTGCAGTGTTAGGAGCTAGGGAGTACGTTATTTCCTATCTGGCATCTCTTACTGCGAGTGGTGTTCGAACAGACACAGAGGAAGGCAAAGAGACAACATAAATTCCAAACTTGGGGGCAAGGAAGTCACAGAAACTGAGATGAATATTTTTACAATTCAGTACTACACATCAAACAGACGAGAACAAAACATGTAAGACAATAGATTACCTTAAATACACCCTGTGCTGTGGATAGGGAACGCATGTGTATTCAACCCATATTTCGTTGTCAGAATCTGACTCCAATTTCTTCATCATGTTTGTGGAAAATATGTTGAACGTCAAGCATTTTCTGATAGAAACCTCCTGCAGATGTTCTTTATCTATATTCTTCTGTTTCAGCACCTGTTGAAAGAAGAAGTGATCATTCCTACTAACACAATTACAGTTATCTCGAGAAGGTTTGAGGAATGGTTCATAAGAGGCGGCTTGGGGGAGATTTGAATAAGACGCGCAAAGTTATGACAGTCATGAATAGAGTGGAATGGGAAGAGCCTATTTACTTCAGCAGAGGGGTCATTAGAAAAAGGGGCATAGATTTAAAGTAATTGGTAGCATGATTAGAGCAGAGATGAGTAAAATATTTTTCACCCAGAGGATTGTAGTGGCAGAAACTTTCAACTCATTTAAAAAGTGCCTGGATAGGCACCTGGAGCATTGTGACCTGCAGGACTACAGACCAAATGCTGGAAAGCTCATTTCTTGGCCGGCACAGATACGATGAGCCAAATAACTTTTCTTTGATTCAATGATTAAGGGTGCAGCATACATCTTTATTGACTGCACACTAATTTATATACACAACAGGAAGTTTCCTGTTGAGAGCCATCTGCCCCAAGAATTTGTATCTCCCATACTTCATCCTCTCAATTCCACACATCACTTTTCTGGTGACCTAGGAGCAGAAGAACAGAAAAGCAGGAGTAGGCAATTCAACATCTCGAACCTGCTCTGCCATTCAATACAATCATGGCTGATCTCATTTCAGCCTCAACTCCACCTTCCTGCCCATCCCCCATAACCCTTCATCCCTCTACTAATTAAAAACCTATCCATCTATCTCCTCCTCAAATTTGTTTAGTGCTGCGGCGTCTGCTGCACTCTGGGATAGAGAATTCCAGATTAATGACGCTTTCAGGTTGTTTGATATAAAAATATAAGATGCTGTTTTGGTTGTTGCTTGGTTGTGAAGTTCCAGTTTAATAAGGGAAAGCACGGTTGAAAGACAACCCTCTAGTTTTTTCTGATCTGACTGACCTGAAATATCTGCGTAAGTTAGGCAAAACCTACCACAAAATGAGTCCTTCCAGTTCACTGCCTCATTCAGTTGCTCTGTAGAATTTCAGGGTACTTCTTATGCAGCTGTAAATACACTCAGAATTTTGTACTAATACTCTTGATGCTGTTTCCTATTGTTCTTGCCAGTTTTTGCTATTTCACCTACTCTTCCAAATGAATTACATGTCTAGTACTGCTGGCCCAAGTTGCTTTTTAAATCACTTTCAAAGTGTGCTGTCTTAATACTATAAAGAGAATTTTTTTTGTAGTCATCCTTATTTTCATTGCTGAAGTATCTTTGGGACAATTGCCGTAATCTCAGAGAACCACAATTAACCTCCTTGTGGAAATCTTCTTATACTTGCATCCTTTCTTTTTAAGATATTTGTTCTTGAAATGCTGACACTGCTGGCAAGGATGCATTTACCGTGAATTCTTTAGTTGCCTTGAAGTAGTAGTTGGCAATCCCACCCCTTGAACTGTGCAATTTTTGTAGCAATGATGCTCCCACATAACATTACTTTGGGAATTCCAGTTTTTGCAACTCAGTAGCAATGAAGGAATGGGAATACTTGTCCAAGACAGGATAAAATGGGATTTAAGTGAAGCTTACTGCGATAGTGTTTCCACAAGTTGTTGTTACTGGATTAGGCAGTACTGGACAGGTGCTGAAGTGTCAGAGGTGACTCTTTGACAAGGCCCTGTGTGCTTCTTCCATAGGAGTAAATGATCCCAATACACTATTTCAGGGGCATGCTGATGAAAGGTCCGGAGTGTGGGCGTTGTTCCATTGGGGCTCAGTCTGGGTGTCTAAAATAATTAAGCTGAGTAAGGGATGAAGTTAGAAGTGTTTTATTATTTCTAACTCTTTCAGAATAACTGTAGGTGCAAAACTGGCAGAACCATCTGAAGTTAGCAACTTAAATTACTTTGTCGGATGGTTTCCAACGCAGTGTAACTGTCCAGAGGAAGTTAGCACTTTTGGACAATTGCCACGATAAGCCTTACCTGGGAACGTCCAACAGGCATCTTTGGGATACTTCCCAAATCCAACGCTGGGAAGTCAAGAGGTTATGGGCCAGTGTGCCAGGTTCATCTGCATGGCTACAGTGATCATTTTTCAGATGCACTTAATTTGCTGTGAACAACCTGAGTTCACGAAAGGCAGCAAGTTCTTTCTTTTTTCCTCCTCAGTGGTAGAAGTCACAGAGCTGAGAGGTGCTGCTTTCACTTGCAGTGTTTGATGGAAGAAGAGAACCACCAATAAAGCAATGCAGGTGAAGTAAGGTGCACCAGAAATGCTTCGCAATGATCCACCAGTATTATAGGGCACTCATTGTCACAGAGTGAGGCATATGGCAATATGTCAGAGATGCAGCTCTTGTCCAGCTGAAATTAACAAAAGGGGCTGAGATGTAGTCATGTGCATGTTCCAATGTGGCCTTCAGCCAAAATCTTTCACAAGCAAGGCACAGCCGATGGTCATGAAGGTTATAACAACCCTTCACTTCTGTGCTTCCAGATCATTTTGGACATCAATCACATCAGTTAATCTGCAACACAGATTTTAGGAAACAACCCATACCTTGTTGCTTAAACAAGTACTCTAATCACCTTCTCTATGGAAAGCCTGAAGCAGCATGGAAAGGCTGCAAAATTTCACAGAGCAGCAGGATGACTGCAGAATCTGGGCATTGCATCCTCAGATGGGGCTACATGCACCATTGCATAATTCCACTACATACAGCAAGGAAAAATGATTACATTCTCTGAATCTTCAGCGTATTTGGAATTTTCATCACAGGATTATGCAAATCAATGCTCACATCCCAGGCAGCTCTTACACAGTCTGCATTTTAAGGCAGTCTACCGTCTCACAATTATTTGACCGACAAGTGCAAGTGACTGCTGTGATGCTGCAGCCATCTGCCCCATCTGGCTCATGATATCTTTGCAGCAAGGACAAAGTAATCAAAGAGCACGCTACTGACATGTTGATGCACTGTTTCAAGTATTTGAACTGATCCAGGGGAGCAGCCAGGTTGAGGTGTCGGGAATTGTGGTAATCTGCTGGAAGAGTGTACAGCCTCATCAAAACGGAGCCTCATTGAAGGGATTCTGGAAAAGGAGGAAAGCAAGCAGCAGCAATGAGGTTAACTTGGGAGAATAGAGGAAGTCCAAAGAAGCTTCAAAAGAGAATTTGTTTCCAGCTGTGAGAGCCAGTTGGGAAGATCTAATACAGAAAATATAGTTTAATCACTCATTGCTGTAGACAAACAGAGACACCTAGGGGTTTAAAGAAATAACTCCTTTAAAATGTGGATACAGCTAGATAAAGCCATTTAACAAAAAGGCCAGTAGCAATATGAGTTTTACAAATGGGTACAAGAGTAATGATGAATTTATACAAAATGCAGGTTATACTAAATATGAAACTGTGAGTTGGTTTGGTCAGGCTAACACTGAAAGAGCATTAAAGTCATAGAAAGGTTGCAGGGTGTAAATTCACCAAAATGCCAGTTATGGTAAACTATAGACACCATATTAAAATATTCAAACTATTTACACTAGAGCAGAAATAAATAAAAGGAGATTTAACAAATGTTTTCAAATGAAGACTTTTGGTACCATGAACAGGAAAATTATATCATCTTTGACAGGGAAATCAGGTCTGAGTGAATATCTATTTAGAATTTTGGCAGGTGATACAGGTCAGTGACTGCCTGCCTGTTCAAGAGGAGCCTCCTCATACACTGTTCCTTTGTAATGCGGAGGTTAAATATCCTATTGCAAAACACCTGCACGCAGCAAGACCTCCTTTGTCCTTCCCTCCTTCACCATCTTCTTTGAATCTCAACAGGTCTGTGCTGCCATGCACGTGCTGCTGCTCTCCAAAATGTAACAGTCTGAATGACACACCAAGAAACATCCCCAGGGCTCCTCCAGCCACAACCATTTCTCCAAAGTCTCATGAAATTTTTTTCAAAGTCAGCCAAAGCAGCAAAGAAATGCCTCTGAAAATCCCAACTGTGAAACAGATACATTACGCGCCAGATACTCTGGGCAAATCTTTAATCGAATTTCAACTCAAAGAGAGTGTTTATATTTTCTAACTGTTAACAGGTTACAACTGAGCTGCTCTAACTGTCAACACAACAAAGGTGATAATTAAAGACTATCGGCTTCAAAATTCAATAGTCAACTCAATTACAATGAACGAAGACACATGAAGCTTAATGCACAATCTGCAGAATACAAAAGGCTCAAGTCTGTAATCATCAGTCTCATTCTTCACATGCACAACTTCACCAAAGAATAGTCCAACCCAGCTGGATCCTGATGCATCCTGGGAAATTAGGTACATCATGCATGTTCCGACTACACAGCAAGCTTACAAGTCAAAAGCCCATGATTTGGGGTGGGACGGGGGTTGTTATTGTTGAGGCCTTAAGTTAAATGGCAAAATTCAATGCACAAGGTGGCTACTGTGCAATTTTCTTAGCATAGGCCTCAGTCAAAAACCTTAGTTTCGACATTAGATATTACAATTATTGGGAAATAAAGGAACAGACTGTTATTTTTGAAAGAAAATTGACTAATCTAATTATAGTTAACCTTTTATGTCAATGATTAATACCATACCGGAGGTGTTGCAACAACATTTTTACACGTCAATTAACTGCAAGAGGCATAATTGAATTGTTGACTTCATAAATGTTGACACAAGATGGCAACATTTCTGTCATGCTTCTCAAATTAACTCATATGAAAAATTATGCCAATGAAAGAAAGTTAAATGTATACCGAGTGGCCAATGTATAGACTTCATACATTGAGAAATATAAAAGCATATGGCTGCATATACGCCAATTCAAATTATTCCATTATTTGTTCCTATACCCATATTAATATCCTTCGACAGCACCTTCCAAACCTGCAATGTCTACTACCTAGAAGGACAAGGGCAGAAAATGCATAAGAACACCACCCCTCTGCAAGTTCCCCTCCAAGCTAACACCATCCTGATTTGGAACAGTAATTCTGTTTCTTCATTATCATTGGGTCATCAATCTGGGACTCCCTCCCTACCAGCACTGTGAGTGTACTTGCAACCCCATGGACTTCAGCAGTTCAAGGATATAGTTCACCACCACCTTCTCAAGAACAATTAGGGATGGACAAGAAATACTGACCTGGCCATCCTATGAAAGAATAAAGAAAATTACAGAAGGCAAATTTACATTGGCAGTATACACCAAGTGTGGTTATGCCTCATCAACAACTAAATTGACCCGTATTTATATAGCATCTAGAAAAAGAGAGCCCAAGACACTTCGTAAAAACATAAACAGGCAAACTTTGACACCAAGTCACGAATGAAATGGGGAAAAGAAGTGGGACATGTAGAAAAAGTTAGAATTGGAGGAATACAGAGTTTTCAAAGAGTTAGAATCATAGGGCTATATAGGGCAACCTATCAGCTGGAGAGCCAGCAAAATCCCCATATTGCCCCTTTTTCAGGAAAGTCCACTAAATTAAGTGCAAATTGGACATTTAAATAGACAGTGATGGGATGGGCCTTCCTCAGGATCCAAGGACAGAAGTCTTACCCTCTGAATGCTGCCAGCCAATCAGACACAAGCAGCTCTTCATTGCTTTTCAGTGCCACCATAGAATTGCAGCTGCTGCTGGTACTACACCCACCTAAAGCCCAGGACTGCCAATGCAAAATCACAAGAACTGTGTCATAGGGAAATTCGCAGCAAGGGCAAGGGTCAGGCTCTCAGCAGCCACTCCATCAGCTCCCTTGATCAGGCACGGAATGCCTTTGCATAGTGGACCTCACACACACCCACCCAGATCCCCGAGAAGCCTTCAAGCAACTCCAACGAGGTTTACTTTTCAGGCTTCTCGCATGGCTGAATACAAGTGGCAGTGCGATGAGGCCTTTAAGTGGGCATTAATTTCCCATTTAAGGGCCTCAACTGGCAGTCAGGTGGGAAGACCGTTCACAGACCTTCCAACCATGTACTTAATCAAGGCAGAGGCAGAAAGACAGTGGGGTTCCCATCCACTATCCTCCTACCCAATGAAATATCCCCCACTACAAATCTTGCCACAGTGAGGGCATTAAATGCTATCCATAAAATCTTTCAGCACAGAATGAGGCCATTCAGCCCATCATGCCTATGCCAAATTGGTAATACTGCTTCTCCATTTTGCTTCCCCCAAAGTGGGCTCCTTCACATTTAAACTTAATGTGCTGTGTGTGCCCATTCCACCAGTTTGTCGATGACCCCATGAGATCTTCAACTCTCCTGCTCAGTATTTACCACAATTTGTATCATCCTCAAACTTCAAAATTTTATTCCCTCTACCCAAGACCAGTTCATTTTTAGTTAAGAAAAGCAATGGTTCTAATACTGACTCCCGGGGAACACCACTACATACTTCAGTCCAAACAGGTAACCCGTTGTTCGCCAAGACTCTTTGCTGCTTGTACTTATTAATTATGGACCCAAGTTACCATCCCTTTAATTAAATACGTTTCAATGGCTGAAGAATATTAGAGACACAAATCTATGAAAGCATCTAACACAAGGATGAGAACTTTAAACTTGAGATTATGGGGACCATGGACCAATATAGTTCAGCGAATGAAAGTATGATGGGTGAACAAGATTTTTTGAAGTTGAAAATTTATTTATTAGTGTCTTTGGCACAAGACAAGAAATAAGCAGAGTACTGAATAAGCCCAAAATTTATGGAGGATTCAGGATAGAAGACTAGCCGTGAAATGTTTGGAATAGTTGAGACTGGAGGTGACAACATCATTGCTGAGAGTTTCAGCAGCAGGTGGCCCAAGGCTGGACACAGACTGGTGATATCAAGGAGGTGGAAATAGGCAGTTTTTGTGATGGAGAGGATTTAGAGTTGGAAGCTCAACTCTGGGTGAAATAGGTCAAAGTTACATCAAAGTCCCTTTCATTCTGAAACAGTGATTGAGTAGGGTGTGGATTTGGTAGGCTAAGGCAGGGGCTGAAGATGATGGTTTTGAGCTTCCTAATATTAAACTAGACAAAACTGAGGGTCAGGTAGGATTGGATGTCAGACAAGCAGAATAACAACACAGAAGCAGTGGCGGGATCATGACAGTTTGGGGGTGGTGGGGGGGTTGAACTGGGTTTCTTCTGTGTACGTGCGAAACTTATCACCATGGTGTTATATAATGCCACCAAGGGGGAGCATATAGATGAGGGAAAGGAAGTGGTCACATAGATGCTTGGGTGGACTCCAGAGTTAAGAGCACCGAGATGCAAAGATTGTTCTTTGATGCAGATGCTCTGGTTATGATTGGACAGATAAGACTGGAAGCAAGTGAGAGCGATCCCACTGAGCTGGCCAGTTAAGTTGTTGGTGGAAGATGTGAGGCCAATTGCATCGAAGGCTGCAAAGAGGCCGACAAGGACAAGGAAGCAATTGTGTGCTACCATCACAATCACAATGTGTGCCACCATCACAATCACAATGTGTGCCATCAGTGACTTTGGGTAGGGCTGTTTGAGCACTGAGGTGGAAAGCAGATTGAAGAGGTTCGAAGCTGGAGTTGTGGGAAAGATGGGCACACGTTTGGAAGGTGACAGCACTTGGAGAAGAAAGGCAGGTTAGCAAAGGAGTGATAATTTAGAAGACAGATGGGTTGGCAGTGGGGGGTTTCTGAAGAGTGGGCGGTGACAGCAGTGTTCAAAGAGGTGACAGTACGTGAAGAGAATTTCTATAAAGCCAGAACCGAATGGCCTTGGGTGCCATCTGACCCGGTGTGTAACTTCAAAATAAGGACTAAACTGTCTCTTCGCCTTGGTCCAATTATCTCCAGTTCTCTGATCCCACTTCACCTCAAGAGGACACTTGATCGTGACATGGAATGTGCAATGCAGCGGCTAATTCATAACAGATATCTGATGCATAATAAATACAGCACTTCCATCATGTGCAGAATTATGCCGCATCCCTCTGCCTTATTCCCGCTTCCCCCTCCAACGTGTGCACATAATTTGAAAAAAAAGAGGGGGGGGTGAATCTCCCCGGGGGCAACACACCCTCCCCACCCCCACCCCCACCCCACCCCACCCCACAAGCTCGGCTTCTTACCCGTTGCAGCAGTTTCCAACGGGCTCTCGCCGGGCTGGGCGGGGGCTGCTCACGCGCCCTCCCGTTTCCATGGCAGCCGCGGGCAACGCCGGGTTCGGAGCCGGGCGCCGCGTTCTGATTCCTGGGGCCGCGTTCCATCCGCGCGACAAACGATCAACTGGTTTCCCCGCGCGCGCCAGAAAGAACAAAGTCTCTGCCTTAAACTACTGCTGCTGCTGCTATTCTCTTTGGGTTAATCTGCATGACACCAGCTTCACACAGTGAGACATTCTCAAACGATTGCTTCTCGTTCACAATGCACCGGTCTTTGGGGGGCTCCTGCCCACCCCGCCCACCAAAGGCACATAAATGTTTTACAAAATAGATGAGGGGTGGGGGAAAGCAAAAAAAATAGCTAACAGTCAGAGCCGGCTCGCGTGCATTTGTTTTACTTCCGGTTAGAAGGCACTTGAAGACCAAAGCCATCGACGGTGGAGTTGAAATCGGGGTGAAGGGCGGTGCTGATTGGACGGTGAGTGACGGGTGGGTGATTGATTTGTTCAGTCTCGGGGCGGACATCCCGGGCCGGCGCCCGGTGTCCCTGACAGGACGGTGTGGCTGTCAGCCTGAGGGAGAGCCGTTCACCAGCCAACCCCCCCCCCCCCCTCCTCTCCTCCTTGTCTCAACGGCCATTGTCATCTGTACAACATCCCATTAATATAATCACGGGAACAAAATCGTTGGGGGGGAATTAAGATACCGGCCCTTTGGCTTTATTCCTTGCCCTCCTCCCACCCGGCCCATTCCACTCTCTCCGCCGCCCCTGGGGTGGGGGTGGGAAACCGGGATCACAATGCGCCGAGCGGTCAGCCTCCTGCAGGAGGTGAAGCTGGCCCTCCACCGACCCCGGTGCCTTGCGGCAGCTCCGTGCGGGAACCCCTCCGGAGCTGGGTCCGGCGGCCGGGGCTGCCTTGCGAGAAATTGTAAAAACTTCCAGATGGGAACAAATACGTTGTCTCCAGCTTTCAGTGAACAGGTTAGCTCCCCCCTCCCCCCCCCCCCATGCGTTGAGCTTCACCAGCAAGACGCTCAAACTCACTCTGGTCTTTTATAATTTGGAATAATATGTTTATAATTTCTCTACAGGGACATGGCTGAAGAGAGATGTTCGGCAAAGTTTTAGGTTTATTTATTCAGTGTCACAAGTTGGCTTACCTTAACACTGCAATGTACTTACTGTGAAAATCCCCCAGTTGCCACACTCCGGTGCCTGTTCGGGTGCACTGAGGCATAGCCAATGCACCTAACCAGCACACCTTTCGGACTGTGGGATGAAGCCAGAGTACCCGGAGGAAAACCACACAGACATGAGGAGAATGTGCAGACTGCGCACAGACAACGACCCAAGCCGGGAATTGAACCCGAGCCCCTGGCACTGTGAGCCAGCAGCGCTAACCACTGTGCCACCGTGCTGCCCAAGTGGTCTCTCAATCTGCATTTGGTCTCTGATGTTTGACCTTTTGTTGACTTTGTCTCTATTAATTGGATATGCTGAGGATTATGTCTTATCCTGAGGTTTTTTTAAATCAAATGCCTTCTGAATATCTAGACACAACTTGTCTTAACGGTTGCTGTATCCTACTTGAGATGTCACTTCCTCAAAGTTGGACAAGCAGGATCACTCCTGTTCTGATTCATGGCTGATTGTTATTCTCTAAATTATTATTGCAAAGATGGTTTTAAAGTTTAGTCCTGATAATTCCATTATTTTACATAATGTTCAAAAAGTCACACTTTTTATGTATGGTTGACATATTTTAAATGTTTTTCATTGTCCAGTGATTCCCTCAATGCCATACCAAACTCCTTCCTCATCTTTGGATAAACAACATATATCTCTGGGGAATTACTGTTTTTGAGCCCTTTTAGTCTATCGATACTTATTACATACGATTTCAAAATCTGGAGTCACAGTTACCTTGACAATTTTAAAGAACTATCAGATCAGATGCAAAATTGTTCTACAAAATTTTAAAACAAAATATCCTCTTTCATTTCAAAAGAATCATAAAAACTAAAAATGGTCGCAGTGCTTTATGAAAGAAAACATGTGTTGACAAATACACAATGTGTCACTTGGTAGTACAATACAAAATTGACTATTGCTGAAAAGAGAGGCATGTTACTGACTTTGCTTCTTGTGCTCATCAAGACTAATGCAAGAATGTCAAATTTCAAACAATTGCAACAATTTTCTTCCTTGCTGTAAATTATTGTGATGACTTGAGATTTGCCATTGTGTTTGACCTGACGAATGCAAGGTAAAAAGCTTTGTCAACGTACTACACTGTTCAGCAATGTCCAATAAACAATTTATTTGTTCGGTGTGTTGAAAAATATACCCTTGTTTATATTAGCTTTTGAAATTGCACTCTCTGTCCCCTACTTCATATCACAGCTCAAGCTTTAAAAACACAATTTTCACTTATCACCATAATTCAGGAAGTATTGAAATCCTCTCAATATGAAACACTGATACATAGTGATACAATATTTTATTTATAAAAGGGTAAACATTTTTTTGAGGGGATTTCTTCTAATGAATGGCATACTTGTTTTTTTTTATCCCTCAAGGAACTTTTGGAAGCAGAACTAAAATATTACAGATCTAAATTACACAAGTACAGTAAACTCGAAGACTGGTTTAAAAAGCGGTTGGAAGCAGTATGCAACAAATATGTTCCTAACAGTTACAGCCATGTGGTAAGTCTATTACAGCTTGTTGATTAAAATAATTCATTATCGTTGATTCTCCCGCCTGAAAGTTGCAAATAAATGTATCCCGAGAAACTCACCAGCCAACCCGGCTTTTCAGAGATCAGCGTGCCCTTTTTAAATGGTTTCATTTCCTCTTTGGCAGACAATTTATTCCCTTTGAAGAAACCACGGCTGTCAATCAGGCTTAGATTGTGTTAGGAACAAGGGGGTAGGGGTATTTCAAATGCACTCAAGCTGAAGAGAAAGGTAAATAAACACAGCTAGCTGCAAGCTGAGTAAAAACCAGTAAACTGTCAATCAGTGAGGAGATTAAAAGATTGCACTAAAATTGTAGGGAAAAAAGGGGTTGAAGGCATTTCAAAGAGTCTGAGCTTTGATGGCACAGGGACCTGAAATAAAAGCTGTGTGAATAGAATGGGGCTGAGTAAACAGCTGTGGAGAAGGGAATCCTCCGTGTGAAACTGACATTTTCTCTCTGTCAGAGGACTTCAAAGGGGTCTAATCACACCTGCAGATTTTGTCAGAGAGAAGGGGAAATCCCTGCTGCAGAATGGAGTGCTGCTGTGATTTAAAAGCCTGCCAGCGGCCCAGGGGGCATAAGGATTAAACTGACCAGGCCACTTCAAAGCTTTCACAGCTGACAGGTAGGAATGAAGATGTTCTTCACAGAGCTGCCTGGAATCACCGTGCCTGGGGTGATCTTCAGGTCTGCCAGGGCTAAATGGGGCAATCCAGCCATTGGACCTGCATCCCAGGGGACAGTGTCAAGATCAACTCCTTGCCCCAACCATGAGCCTGGCAGCGGCAGAGAGCTCATGGGCACTGGACATACTGTCCCACATGCCACGTTCACAATTGTCAGGACCTATACCAAAACCTGCCACGTGGAGATCAGTATGGCGAGGTGAGTGAATAGCGGGAGGGAATTGAATCGAGCTTTAAGCCCGCTAATGAAATGCTAAACAAGGATTTTACATACTCATCGGGTTCCTGCCCACTCTGGCTGGGAACCCAATCGGGAGCCAGTGTGGCGGGCTGGGAGCACCATGAGGCGCCAATCCCTTATTTGCCCAGCATCCAATTCTCTGGGCCAACACGATTGCCGCTGGGAGCTAACAGGCCTGGAGAAATACAGCCACCCCCCCAATCCCACCCCATGTCTCTTTTATACAAGGTTACAAGAACTCCAGATTCACTGCCCTTGCTTCCACCTCTCCAGAATGGATTCTATGGGAAGAATTCTCCCAAGTCCCTAATAGGTTCAGTGGTGGGCAGGGGAGCGTGAGAGTTTAGCAGGAGGCCAAAACTTGGTTTTACACCAGCATGAATTTACAGGGGGATCTTCCACTAGTGCCCACCATGGGGAAACCGGAAACCCACCGGAGCCAGCATAAAATTAATTTGCATCCCGCAAATGGGCTGCAGATGAAGGTCTGACCACCCATGCCAAATTCTCTGCGGCATCAGTGGGAAAACACACAAGTGTGAAACACATTTAGAACAACATGACATACAAATGTCGGAACTCACCTCAGGAATGCTTGGGGCTACCTCCAGAGTTCAGGATTGAGGCTGACGGCACCCCTGGATTCCGGAACACCACAGCAGTGGGTGGGGAAAGCATTTGCAGGTGGACCTTCCATATGTGGTGTCCTAGAGGAGTCCATCTAAAATGTTATATGTACCATTGGCTCCTGAGTGCTTTGTTATGAACAAATTCGCTACAATAAAAGTTGTAAAAATAATTGGCCTATTTTGTTGAATTTGCACATCACTGACATGGTCAGCATATATTGCCCACCCCTAATGGTCCTTGAGAAGCTGGTAATAAGCCAACCTCTTGAACAGCTGCAGTCCACATGGGGAAGGTATGCCTACATTGTTAGGTAGCAAGTTCCAGGATTTTGACCCAGCAGCAGGGAAGGAATGGCAATAAATTTCGAAGCCAGGATGGTTATGGGATATGGCAGGGAACTTGCAGATAGTGGTGTTCCCATGTGCTCCCTGTGCTTGGCCTTCCAGGCAGTAAAGGTTACGGGTTGGGAGATGTTGTTAAAAAAAGCCTTAGCAACTTATTCAAGTGCATCTTGTAAATGGTACACACTGCAGCTACATTGCACAGTGTGTGGAGGGAGTAAATATTTAAAACCATAAGAAATAGGAACAGGAGTAGATGGTTCAGCCCCTTGAGCCTGTTCTGCCATTCAGTAGGATCATGACTGATCCAACATTCCTCATGTCCACTTTTCTGTCCTTTCCCCGTAACCCTTGATTTCCTTCCTGATCAAAATTCTATCTATCTCAGCCTAAATATGTGCAATGACTCTGCCCCCACATCTTTCTGACAAGGACTCTGTTCCAAAGACTCTCAACTCTCCGAGAGAAGAAATTCTTCTTCATCTCGGTCTTAAATTGATGCCCCATGACTTTGAGATTATGCCCTCTGATCCTAGACTCTCCCATGAGGAGAACATCCTCTCAGCATTTACCCTGTCAAGCCCCTTAGGAATCTTATATGTTTCAATGAGATCACCTCTCATTCTTCTAAATTCCAATGAGCAAAGTTCCAACCTGTTTAACCTTTCTTCAGAAGACAATCTGTCCATAATGCGGATCATCCTAATGAACCTTCTCTGAACTGTCTCCAATGAAATAATATTTTTCCTTAAATAAAGGGACCAAAACTGCTCACAGTACTCCAAATGTGGTCTCACCAGTACCTTGTATAGTTGCAGCTAGACTTCCCCTACTTATACTCCAACCCCCTTGAAATAAGGGCCAACATCCCAGTTGCTTCCCCTGATTACCTGCTGCACCTGTGTGTTAGCTTTCTGTGTTTCATGCACAAGTATCCCCAAGTCCCTTTGTGTTGCAGCTTTCTGCAGTTTTTCTCCATTTAAATAATACTCTGTTCCTTTGTTCTCCCTTCCAAGATGAACAACTTCACATTTTCCCACATAATGCTCCATTTGCCAACTTTTTGTCCATTTACTTAACCTATCAATATATCTTTGTATCCCTCTCGCTACTTGCCTTTCCACCTATTTGTGTGCAAATTTGGCTACAGTACTTCTGCTTCCTTCTTCCAAGTCATTAAAATATATTGTAAACAGTTGCAGTCCCAGCACTGATCCCTGCAGAACTCCACTGGTTACAGGTTGCCAACCTGAAAAAGAACCCCTTATCCCCACTCGCTGTTTCCTGCCCATTAGCCAATTCTCTATCCATGCCAATATACTACCTACAATACCATTAGCTCTAATCTTATGACTTAACCATTTGTGAGGTACCTTGTCGAATGTCTTCTGGAAGTCCAAATGCAACATATCTACTGGTTCCCCTCTATCCACTCTGGTTGAGGCAAACAGCAGGCAAACAGAGAGAGACACCTCCTGCTTCTTTCAGAACCGTGCAGTAACTGCCTGCTTTTCCCTGTAAGCTTAGCTCCTCCCCTTAACATATTACTCTATCCATCAACCTAATCAAAACCCTACTCAGAAACCCCAGGGGAAAAACCAAATAAACAAAAACGCATTAACTCAGATTAAAACAAATGCATCCCTAGTTAAAATCAGTCATCAGCCTGCATTCTCAGCATGTGAGCTGCCTGGTGCCCAGACAAATTGGCACCATGTAAAACAGAGCTGAATTTTAAACATGTCCCATACAAGGAACATTATATGAATACATTACTTGGAATCATAGAAAATCATAGAATCCCTACAGTGCAGAAGGGGGCCATTTGGCCCATCAAGTCTGCACCGACCACAATCCCACCCAGGCCCTTTTCCAATGAATTAACCCTAGCTAGTCCCCCTGACATTAAGGGGCAATTTAGCATTGCCAATCCACCTAACCCGCACCTCTTTAGACTGTGGGAGGAAACTGAAGCACCTGGAGGATACCCACGCAGACACAGGAAGATATGTGCAAACTTCTCACAGACAGTGACCCAAGCAGGGAATCGAACCCGGGTCCCTGGTGCTGTGAGGCAGCAGTGTTAACCACTGTACTACCATGCAGTACGGCAGTACAGTGATTAAATGTATGGTATCATCACAAATGAGATCATGGCTGATCTGGTGTGATAATCCGCAACTCCACCTTTCCACCTTATCCCCATAACCCTTGATTCCCTTACTGATTAAAAATCTGATTATCTCTGCATTGAACATCTTACTGACCCAGTCTCTACAACCCTCTACACTAAAGAATTCCACAGATTTACTATCATCTGAGAGAAGAAATACCTCTTCATCACTGTCTTAAATGGGCAACCCCTTACTCTAAGATTATGCCCTCTGACCTTAGACTCTCCCACAAGGGGAAATAACCTCTCTGCATTTACCCTGTCAGCCCCTTGAGAGTCCTAGATATCTCAATAAGTTCGCCTCTCATTCTTCTAAACCCCAATGAATACAGGCCCAACCTACTCAACCTCTCCTCATAAGAAGATCCCTCCATATCCAGGATCAGCCTAGTGAACCTTCTCTGGACTGCCTCCAATGCCAGTATATCTTTCCTTAGATAAGGGCACCAAAACTGTCCAAAGTATTCCAGGTGTGTTCTAACTAGTACTGTGTACAGTTTTAGCAAGACTCCCCCCCCCCCCCCCCCCCCCCCCCCCCCCCTTATTCCATTCCCTTTTCTAGCATCCTGTTGAATTTCTTGAATTGGAGCTGCACTCATCCAGGCAGGTGAAAAGTATTGCATCACACTCCTGACTTGTGCCTTCCAGATGGTGGACAAGCTTTGGGAATCAGGAGATGAATTACTTGCTGCAGAATTCCCAGCCTCTGACTGTTCCAGTTAAGTTTATTTATTTAGGTTTAATCTATTTTCTGACCCAGCAAAACATGTATTTGTAGATATTTCATGTTTTTCACTGCTTCGTCTGTGTTTGGCAGGGACAGGGCCAATAAAGTGCAGGATTACATGAATAACAAAGGACATGTATTGTGATTAGCATTTTGACGTGGTAACCTTTTGTTTAATTGTTTTCACAGATACAAATAAATGACCTTGAGTACTTTGAAGAAAATGGCTGCATTTATAGAAGACTTCAGAATGGTAAGTCTTTCAGTATAATGTAATCAACATAGAAACCATAATGAATAGAACTTAATTGAAGCCACTCAATCACTAATACAAAAGGATGCTTTTCACCTAAAAGATATTGGTTCAAATCGGGCTGATCACGCAAATATTTCTCTCTGAAGGTATCTAAAGCTCATATGGTAAATGGTGCTGTAACAAAATCAATCTTGCGAACTAGTCTGGATGACAAAAAATAATAATCAATTCTGTGCCAGTTCAATTACAATCCATTTGAACAGCTTTATTTTAACTCTTGAAAGACTAAAATTTAACCTCCCACTGCAAAAACTTAAGTAAATAATTCTGTGAATTAACGTTCAGCATGAGATAACTTACATTTTTCCTTTTAAAAGTCAAAACTTTCTCTCCTCTCCAAAAAACATTAGGTTTTGGGGAGGTCCAGTTCAGATATAACGTTGTTCTAATATCTCGTGCAAGTGATCATTCTTAATGCCTGATTCCAAACAGGCTGGTCACCATTCAAAGCATCTCAATCAAGCACCATTGTGTTACCATCCAACATCCACCATTATTGTCAGTTTGACTAAGTAGGACTACATTCACCTTTTGAGTCAGAGGTTTTGTGCCCTGACTTATGAGAGGGAAAAAAATTAGTCTGAGTTCTCACTACTGATGACTGTCTACAGAATCCTGTTGAAAAGTACATTAATTTCAAGAATGAGTACTAGGTTCACAGTTATACAGCACACCAACGTTCACTATCCGGAGTACCACATGAAGAATAATCATTTGGGCAAGGTAAGAACATAAGAACTAGGAGCAGGAGTAGGCCACCTGGCCCCTCGAGCCTGCTCCACCATTCCATAAGATCATGGCTGATCTTTTCGTGGACACAGCTCCACTTACCCACCCGTTCACCCTAACCCTTAATTCCTTTACTGTATCGGGGACTGTCAGCAAGAAATAAAAACAAATAAGTTAATGATTCGAAAATTGGTATAGAGAAGAAAATTGACAAAAGAGGTCAGAAATTCGCAGATCCTATTTTCCAAACTTGCTGTGATTTAACAGGCTTACTGCCTTCCTGTTATTAAGAAGTCTTGGTTTTGAAACTACCGCCAACATAATTTTATGCAGAATATTATTTCAGGTTCAGTATCATAAATGGGCCTTGCATCCTCTACAATCTGGAACGCACATTTTTCTGTCAAGTTTCACTTACGATCTTGTTAGGTCATTGAACCTCTTTCTGCACTGAACCCAAGCCCTGGGTGTAAGGCTGATGGCACATGATCCTGTCAGTCATCTCTTTCCATGCTTGCTTCATAGTGGCCATGTAGATGTTCCTGCAGCTACACGGGAATAACCACTTCCCCCTTGCCCTGACTTCTTCCTCCAAGTTCTCTAGAGAGGCATCTCTTCAGCACACTTAGAACATAGAACATAGAACATAGAACATTACAGCGCAGAACAGGCCCTTCGGCCCACGATGTTGCACCGACCAGTTAAAAAAAAACTGTGACCCTCCAACCTAAACCAATTTCTTTTCGTCCATGAACCTATCTACGGATCTCTTAAACGCCCCCAAACTAGGCGCATTTACTACTGATGCTGGCAGGGCATTCCAATCCCTCACCACCCTCTGGGTAAAGAACCTACCCCTGACATCGGTTCTATAACTACCCCCCCTCAATTTAAAGCCATGCCCCCTCGTGCTGGATTTCTCCATCAGAGGAAAAAGGCTATCACTATCCACCCTATCTAAACCTCTAATCATCTTATATGTTTCAATAAGATCCCCTCTTAGCCGCCGCCTTTCCAGCGAAAACAATCCCAAATCCCTCAGCCTCTCCTCATAGGATCTCCCCTCCATACCAGGCAACATCCTGGTAAACCTCCTCTGCACCCTCTCCAAAGCCTCCACATCCTTCCTGTAATGTGGGGACCAGAACTGCACACAGTACTCCAAGTGCGGCCGCACCAGAGTTGTGTACAGTTGCAACATAACGCTACGACTCCTAAATTCAATCCCCCTACCAATAAACGCCAAGACACCATATGCCTTCTTAACAACCTTATCTACTTGATTCCCAACTTTCAGGGATCTATGCACACATACACCTAGATCCCTCTGCTCCTCCACACTATTCAAAGTCCTCCCGTTAGCCCTATACTCAACACATCTGTTATTCCTACCAAAGTGAATTACCTCACACTTCTCCGCATTAAACTCCATCCGCCACCTCTCGGCCCAACTTTGCAACCTGTCTAAGTCTTCCTGCAAACTACGACACCCTTCCTCACTGTCTACCACACCACCGACTTTGGTGTCATCAGCAAATTTGCTAATCCACCCAACTATACCCTCATCCAGATCATTAATAAATATTACAAACAGCAGTGGCCCCAAAACAGATCCCTGAGGTACACCACTTGTAACCGCACTCCATGATGAATATTTACTATCAACCACCACCCTCTGTTTCCTATCCGCTAGCCAATTCCTGATCCAATTTCCTAGATCACCCCCAATCCCATACATCTGCATTTTCTGCAGAAGCCTACCATGGTGAACCTTATCAAACGCCTTACTAAAATCCATATATACCACGTCCACTGCCTTGCCCCCATCCACCTCCTTGGTCACTTTCTCAAAAAACTCAATAAGGTTAGTAAGGCACGACCTACCTGCCACAAAACCATGCTGACTATCACCTATCAATTCATTACTCTCCAAATAACTATAAATCCTATCCCTTATAATTTTTTCCAACATCTTGCCGACAACAGAAGTGAGACTCACCGGTCTATAATTCCCGGGGAAGTCTCTGTTCCCCTTCTTAAACAATGGGACAACATTCGCTAATGCGAATATTTCTTCTATGGTTAGACAAGCAACAAAAACAACTTAAGGGCGTAACCTCATTTTAAACAGGGCTCAGGGTACAGTGGAAATTGCATGCATCGTGTGGACAGGTTGCCAAAGTCCCATCACATTCAGGAAACTAGCCCTTAATGTTAAACGGATTTGAGGATCAGAAGTAAAAATTTCCTGGGACTCACTCTTGCGATGTCTTGGGTTCATTCCACCTTCCCCATATATGCCATGAGTTAAAATTGAACTATTTGTTGTTTATTGATTTTTTTCGTTTAAAGAAACATGTATAAAAAAGCAAAGTGGTACAATATTTATCTGCAATATCATAGGAATTTGCTCCCATCGTAAAAAGGCATCCAGTTGCACGTATGGAGCAGCATTTTGTCCTATTGATTCATAACTGAACATTGCAGTTGTTCTCCTTTGTACTCTACAGTGTGAAACATTATTTATGTCCCAAAGGTGATCAAGTTCCTGAAGTTGTGTTGTCCTTGGACCAGCTACAATTTCTGCAAACAAAAGATGCTCAATTTCAACACATCAGAGTCTCACCAAATCAGAAGTATTTGGCTTCAAGCGTACATATTTTATCGGATGAATCCACTTGTGTTGTGGTCAAGCTTGATCCTAAACCAGAGGTGGTGCATGTTTTGCCAAGAGCATTTAGCTTCGGTGAGTCTGGGACAGTGTTTCATGACTTCACACTTACAAGATCTTAAGTTATTTGTTTTGCTTTGTTCTGTGGATGAGACAATAAACTGGGGTCCCATCCCTGTGTTAGCAGTAGGTCAGCTGAAGTTTACAGATCCTGTGGCATTATTCAAAATCATACAGGGAGTTCTCATGGTGTCATTGCAATATTCATCCCCTGTCCGATACCAGTAAAATCATATTAGCTGGTCATTGGGACCTCTGCACGACGGTCACCGAATTTCATTCTGACATGATATGTTGCTATATGGATGCAAGTATAGTTCTCATTTATGCTAAATTTGTATTACACAACTTTTCAAAAAATTTTCTTTCAAAGAAGGTCTTTCAAATGAGACTCAAACGTGCCCTCTCAAATGGGTGTAAATGAACCCATTGCACTAGTTTGACAAAAAGCAGGGACATTTTCCCTGGTATCCTGCCCAATATAGGCATGACAATTAAATAATTAGAACAGATTTAGAATGTAGAAGTGGCGAGTGTATTGAGGAGTGGACATTAAAGGTGGAGGTAAGGTATTTGTGGAGCAGGCCAGGAAAAACATCAATCTCAAAGCAGGTAATGTGCCAGCTGGAGACTAGAGATGGTGTTTGAAATGGAGGTGATAGTTTTATCCAGTGACAGACTGGGGAAAGCGGTGGGTGTTGGAGCCAGTAAGGGAATGTAAACAAGGATGATATGTGGAATCTGATAGAGATGAACATGTCTGTGAGTTAGATGTATGTATGTAATAATGTCATGTATTGTGATGGGGGTGTTTTGTAGAGAGTGAGATTGCAAGAGCAGAGAATACAAAGTGAAAGTTCAAATCTCTAAGGATAACATCAGACCTTGCGGAGTCTGAATGAGGCTAAAGGAGAGGAATTTTTGGTGAAGATTTAGCTGCAAGTTGACAGTGTGATAGATAATGAGGATCTTAAAGAAGAGGTGGAACTGATGGTAAAGAGTAAGGTGCCTGGGGAGTAGGAACTGTTTGAGGGAGGGGAGAGGTTAAGATGGAACTTAGAGTGAGTTGCTACAGTACATCATGGCAATTTGGCAAGGGATATAAAGCAAAATGTAGCTGGCCATTCTAGTATTTACAGTGGGGAAGGAATCTTATCAGGAAACTGATTGATTAGGTGCACATGTCAATTCGCCCATTCAGAATGAGGGCATGAATGGAGAAGCGATCCATTATTGCGAAACTTAGAAATGCTAGAGTTCACATTTGACAGAACCAGAATGCAGGAAATGACGATCATTGTACATGATGTGGAGATGCTGGCGTTGGACTGGGGTAGGCACAGTAAGAAGTCTCACAACGCCAGGTTAAAGTCCAACAGGTTTATTTGCTAACGCAAGCTTTTGGAGTGCTGCCCCTTCATCAGGTGCGTGAAGAGTTGGGTTCACAAACATATCGTATATAGACACAAAGGTTAAAGAGATACCTCTTCAACCTGTGCTTAACCCTCTCTCCACTCGCATTGTCTGCACCTGTAAAGACCTGATTACCTGTTAAGACTCACATTCCAACCATTAGGGGCAGCGTTCTGAAAGCGTGTGCTACCAAATAAATCAATCATTGTACAGTTTGCAGTGTTGATGATTCTGTTTAACCAGTTCTACCAGGGTGCATCTAAATCCAACCCATTAGTACTTCATTTTGGGCCCCTGAAATTTGTGATGATAGACTCCAGTACCATACAGTTAAAACATTGTTTTTATTCATGCTGTTAATATGTACTCACTTTACAAATGTACGTATTTGGCTTTAAAGCCAGTCAGCAACATGTTGTTTGTTACAGAATGGGGCACAGATGATAGTCTGTTTTACACCAGTTTGGATAAACTTCAGTCCCGACAAGTTTTCAGGCTTCTACTGGAAGACACAAGAGCAATATCTGAAATGGTTTACAAAGAAAATGACCCAAGGTAAAGTGCCAGTCAGAGTACTGCTTTGGACATGAACTTTCTTCAGATGTTGTTCATTCTATTGTGCATTTTCTATCTATTCCAGACTTTCAATATTTGCACATTTCTTTTAATATAATGCTACATGTTTGAACAGGCTGGTAACTATTATAAAGTGGAATTCTGTTCCTTGGTTCCTAAAATAATTTGTATACTAATCTGATTTCATCTGAATCACCAGCAAATTGTTTAAATAGTTCCTTCTGTTCCTTCTGTCGATATTTCAAGGTTTTTTGTGGAACTGACCTGCACCAAGGATGGGAGATTTATCACTATCAACAGTAACAGTAAGAATAGCTCGGAGGTCTGGTTACTTGATCGTTTGTATGCACTAGGTCGCCCTAAGATTGTGCAAGAACGAGTCCCTGGAGTAATTTACCATGTGGAACATTGGAGAAATCAGCTGTATATTCTGACCAATTTTGGTGCAACAGAAGAATACAGAGTAAGTCTTAAAAAAGGTTGAGCACGATATCATCACCAGTCAGCTTATGACTTGTAATTGAAGAGTGACCTGATAGCAACTATGTGAGTACATTGGTCTGTTCACTTTAGGACCTCATGAACTTCGTTCCCAATACCAACTAATCCTGTCATCCCTGGAAAATGTTTCACTGGGGTCACCAGGATCTTTGCTGGCTGGGGACAGAAAAGAAGGTAGTTCACCTTGAAATGATTAGATAAGTTAAACACAAGGCAGTGTTAACAACAGATAATGTACAGAATTTCTTTATCACACATGAAATAGATTTCCAAATGAGATTTCCAGGAAAGTAGCTGGTATTCAAGACATGTCTGGATGCTATGCTGAGAGTACACAATCTTTTTGGATAACTGAGCTAAGACTTCCTTTTCTATAACCACTGATTACTGGGGTTAGTCGAAGGCTGAACCTGCCTGTCCTCACAAGCAAATATGAGTTTAGAGGATGATTAAAAACAAAATAATTTCAAACAAAGTTGTTAAAGTGAAATAGTTAAAGCACAAATGTAGTTATGAATTTGCCCAGTTTTTACCATTAACCTAGTCCCAATTGGCCACGTTTGACCCATATTCCTGGATACCAATCTTCCCATGTAACTTTCTAAATGCTTTTTAAAAGACAAAATTGTATTATCCGTTACTTTCGGAATTAAAATTCCGCCTACGTCTGCCTTGCCAATGTGAACCCTACCCCTCCTCTGGTTTCCCCTGGTTTGCTCTATTCGCCTGAACTTTTCACAACTGCTGCTGACACAAAATGAACAGTTTTATCCCTTAAAACTTTTATGAGTTACTTGCCACAGTATTCCTAGCCTCTGACCTGCTCTTGTAGCCGATGTGTTTATGTGGCGAGTCCAGTTGAGTTTCTGGTCAATGGTAACCCCAAGGATGTTGACAGCGAGGGATTCAGTGATGGTAACACCATTGAATATCAGGGGGCGATGGTTAGAGTATCTCTTATTGGTGATGGTCATTGCCTGGCATTTGTGTGGCGCAAATATTACTTCCCACTGGTCAGCCCAAGCCTGAATCTTGTCCTGATCTTGTTGTATTTAAGCATGGACTGCTTCAGTATCTGAGGAGTCACGAATGGTGTGGAACATTGCAGAATCATTGGCAAACATCCCCACTTCTGACCTTATGATGGAGGGAAGGTCATTGACGAAGCAGCTGAAGATGATTGGGCCTAGGACACTAGTCTGAGGGACTTCTGCAGAGATGCCCTGGAGCTGAGATGACTGACCCTCCATAACCACAACCATCTTCCTATGTGCCAGGTATGACTCCAACCAGCGGAGAGTTTGATACCCATTGATTCCAGTTTTGCAAGGGCTCTTTGATGCCACACTTGTTTGAATGCAGCCTTGATGTCAAGGGCTGTCACTATCGCCTCACCTCTGGAATTCAGCTCTTTTGTCCATGTTTGAACCAAGGCTGTAATGAGGTCAGGAGCTGAGTGACCCTGATGAAATCCAAACTGGGCGTCACTGAGCAGGTTATTGCTGAGCAGATGCTGTATGATAGCACTGTTGATGACCCCTTCCATCACTTTACTGATGATCAAGAGTAGACTAATGAGGCAGTAATTGGGGCCGGGTTGGATTTGTCCTGTTTTTTTGTGTACAGGCCATACTTGGGCAATTTTCCGCATTGTCAAGTAGCTGCCAGTATTGTAACTGTACTGGAAGAGTTTGGCGAGGGGTGTGGCAAGTTCTGAGCACACGTCTTCAATTCTATTGCCGGAATGTTAGCAGGGCCCATTCCCATTGCAGTATCAAGTGCCTCTAACCATTTCTTGATATCACGTGGAGTGATATCAAATTGGCTGGAGACTGGCGTCTGAGATGCTGAGGACCACTGGAGGAGGCAAAGATGGTTCATCCACTCGGCACTTCTGGCTAAAGATCGCTCCGAATGCCTCAGCCTTATCTTTTTGCACTGATGTGCTGGGCTCCTCCATCATTTGAGACCTTTTGTGGGTGTAATACCGCCAGCAGTGACCACCTTCCTGGTGGTGCTGCTGAGTACAGAAGAGTGCCAGCAACTAATTGACCAGCAGCTCTTGGAAGGCGTGACTTCCACCCCCAGGATCTTTGATCCCAGAAGAACGACCCACCACTGGCCTTTTAGGTGCCTGAGTGGCACAAGATGCAGCGGGCCTTCTCAAAAAGAGGAACACAGAAATCTTGCAACTCTCCAGCTGGTGGCCAAGACCCCCATCACTTCCACAAGATTCCACCTACTATTTTTTGGATTAAATGTTTACATAAAGTCGTGCCTGATTAAGTGGACACAAACGATCCTATGGCTCTGATTGGAAAAAGAGCAGGGGATTGCTCCTAGTTTTGTTACCAATATTTATCCTTCAACCAACCTCAAGAAAACAGCCTGTTTATTTTTTCTGATTTCTGTTCGTGGATCTACATGAAAATTGGCTAATGTGCTTCCTTACATTTCAACAATGGCCAGACCAAAATTACTTCTTCAACAGTAATGCACTTTGGGTGCTGTATGAGCACACGCTTATTTTGTTCTTCTTGCAGAGAGAAGAGAGTCAAATAGAAAGCTATAGTTTAATTCATACACAAACAGAAAATGCTGGAAAATCTCAGCAGATCTGACAGCATCTGTGGAGAGAGAACAGAGCCAACATTTCGAGTCTGGGTGACCCTTGCCAGAGCTAAGGGCAAAGAGAATCAGAAAAAAGTGTCTTCATGCTTATTTTATTTGTTCTGGGCTGGGCCAGCATTTATTGTTAATTCGTAACTGCCCTTGAACTGAGTAGTTTGCTAGATCATTTCAGAGGGCATTTAAGAGTCAACCACATTGCTAAGATGAGATAAGTATATGGAACCAGAATGCAAAGATGTATTCAAGAACCTTCAAGAGGAAAGAAAAGTTGGATGTGGAGTTGTAGTCTAGATTGGGTATTTAATTTTGCAGATGTTGATGGCAGTTTTGATGAAGACAGATGGCAAGCAGCAAAAACAATTTATAATATCTAGCATTTTGGAGGGGAAAGGTAGTTGGTCAAGTGCTAGGGAGAATAGTGATTAGGGAGCAGGATCTGGGCCTCTTCAATCCACCTCTGCCACACATCTAATATGATGTGGAGATGCCGGCGTTGGACTGGGATAAACAGTCCTGGTGTTGTTAAAACTCTTACATCTAATACCCAGGCCCACCCCAACCCCTTTAATAATGCTCAGAAATCCACAGGCTGCAGCACCCAGACTCCAACTAAGTTCTACCAAACCCAACACAACTTTCAAGTACCAGGTCCAGAACCTTACTGATATAGGTCAATGATAGCCTGCTTCCCCCACTGCCCATATCTGTCACACACCTGCTCCCTTCCTTGAATTGTGAGCATCTTCTTATCATGTTGTGCCCTATCCGTGACTTTAAAAAGTTAAGACAGCAAGCCAAGCAAAGAATAATTATTATTTACAATTACTGTGAAAAAAGGCTTGCTAGCATTCCTTTATTACTTTGTAATAAAATAGAAAGTCACTAATTCAATCACCAAATGGTAGTGACACTGATTAATATATATAAGTATTATATTTACACGGCAAAATATTTTCACAAAAGGCATCTTCCAACTCATCATGAATAGATCTGTTTGTGTGAGAAAGTATATCAATTTGTAAAGTGAATCAATCAAAAAACAGTTGAAATAAGTGACTCATTCTTGAGTTTATGTAATAATATAAAGTTAAGACTTAATTGTCTTTGGATGCAGAAAAAAGTGCACTTCATTTAGATGATATAAAACTGCTGTGCTTATGCCATGTTGATATGTTCATTGCAGTCTTTTTTAAAATTCATTCTTGGACTGTGTGTATCGCCTGCAAGGCCAACATTTTTTACTGATCCCTAAATGCCCTTGAGAAGATGGTGATGAGCCACCTTCTTGAACTATTGGAGTCCATGTAGTGTAGTTACACCCATAGTGCTGTTAGGAAGGGAGTCCCAGGATGTTGAGCCCTTGATGGTGGAGGAATAGCATTAGAATTTCAAATCAAGATTGTGAGTGACTTGGAGGTGGCCCGCCCATGCATCTGCTGCCCTTGTCTTTCTAGGCGGGAGAGGTCATGGGCTTAAGGTGCTGTCAAAGGAGTGTTGGCGAGTTGCTGCAGTGCATCGGTGGACCTGTGGATGGTGCACACTGCTGCCATTGTGCATCAGTGGTGGAAGGAGTGAATGTCTAACACTCTGGATGGGTTGTCATTCAAGCATGTCTCAGATGGTGTCAAGATTCTTGAGTGTTGTTGCACTTATCCAGGCAAGTGGAGAGTATTCCATCACCACCTTGACTTTTAACTTGTAGATGGCGGACGGGCTTTGAAGAGTTAGCAAGTGAGTTTCTCACTGCAGAATTACCAGTCTTGGAACTGCTCCCTTAATCTGCAGCATTAATATGGCTGATCCAGTTATGTTTCCAGCCAATGGTAATTCCCAGTATTTTAATGGTAATTAAAATGCCAGGATTTTAATAGCGGAGGATTCAGAGATATGTCATTGAATGTCAGAGGGAGCTGGTTAGATTCTCTCTTGTTGGAGATGATCATTGCTTTGCGCTTGTGTGACACAGCTGTCACTTGTCACTTATCGGCTTAAGCCCGACCATTGTTCCAGTCTGGCACGGATTGGTAAATGTTCAAACTGTGTGGGTGGACAACTAAATGTGTCAAAGCCTAGAATTTTGAAACTGCAACAATTTTGACCTCACATCAAGTGAAGTATAACTTCAAACTAAAAGAAAGCCTGCATAAGGTATATTGTAGCAGTGTAACTGTTATAGCAAAAAGGTGGCAGCAGTACAAGTTATTAAATCATTCCTCTTCACTGAGGGTTATTTATAAATAAACAAATGGAAAGTGTAGGTTTAAACCCATCAAATGATTACATGTATCAAAATCAAAAAGTAATGGATTTCCAAATTTATACAATTGGAGCATCAGTGTGCACCACTTAAACTGAATTAAATGCAGTATATTGACTTGCTTCACAGTGACGTTTTCTGGGGATTAATTTTTATCTAAATACGTGTATAGCACTGTATCAGTGACAGAAGCTGAGCAGTCATTTAAACTCATCTCACAGAATGTGGATTGCACTGATCAATACCTAAAAATGGCCTGCAGACAGACTTTGGGGAATTGCATGACTGCTGTTCTTCACAGTTCAGACTTCTACTAAACAGAGTGTACACTAACACTTAGTAAACAGAATTTGCCTTTCTGCCGAGAACTTAATCATTCATCCAGCAATTTTCATTGTACATCACCACAACTTTACTAAAGTATGTTTGGAAAGATGGTGCATTTCATATT
Organism: Mustelus asterias; assembly: GCF_964213995.1. Taxonomy (NCBI): domain Eukaryota; kingdom Metazoa; phylum Chordata; class Chondrichthyes; order Carcharhiniformes; family Triakidae; genus Mustelus; species Mustelus asterias. The sequence goes on along the minus strand of NC_135815.1, from coordinate 25,947,052 downwards.
TGGTTTATTCATTTCACATTATTCAAGTCATGTATAATCTCTCAAGTGCACTCATATTGTAGATTTATTGAAAAAATATCTGATATCATAGGTCAGGTGCATTTTCTTGTAGCTATAGAAGCCCCACTGGAATTGGGTGCAATTTGTTTTTAGAGGTGATGAAAATATTTTTGTTTTTGCATTGTGTGAGTAATTTATTAGTTTTGCGTTGTAATTCTTTACGAGCGATCATTAATAAATTAAGCTAAAGCTGTCAGTGCATCCAAGCCTTCCACAGCTGGCCTGTAGGATGCTGTTCACGCAATGATGAAAGGAACAGGCCATTGTGATTAGATAAATAGATTGAACAGCATGCTTTTAACTCCTAAAAGGGGTGCATGGTGTTCTCAGCTGAACCTTCTACTGCAGTGAGTTGTGAGCTGCCCATCCTTTTCTTAGGCCGTCCCTTAGGATCGAGGATGACCTGCTTCCACTCTGGCTCAGTGAGTTCTGGGATGACTGACAAGTTCAATGCATGATCTGCAGGCCCTGCCATATGTAGAGCAGGTGGTGTTTGGAGGGTTGGGTAGATGGGTTGCTTGGAGATTTGTGTGCTCCCTTTGACACCTCGGGGCCAATTTTACCATCGCGTTGCACCTGTTTTTGGCGTAGTGCGATTCGCGCCCGCCTCCGCGCCCGACTTTACAAAGTTGCATGCATGCATTTAAATTGACTTAATGGGCTGCATGCCCAACTTGACCAGCACTTCCAACTTTGCCACCACGTTCACCCATCCAGAATCAGCATGAAACAGACATGCTCCATAGAAGTCCGATTCGGGCACTCCAGTTAGTGAGGAGGTCGGTGCCTAGCGTCTGACGGCCCTCTGCTTGAGATCGGTCGGAGAGGGGGGGGGATCTGCTGCCACTCTGCTTGAGATCAGTGGGGGGGAAGGGGGAGTCTGCTGCCACTCTGCCTGAGATCAGTGGGGGTGGGAAGGGGGGTCTGCTGCCACTCTGCCTGTGATCAATGGATGGGAAGAGGGTCCACTGCCACTCAGCCTGAGATTGGTGGGGGGAGGGGGGGAAAAGGGGGGGTGGGGCCCACGATCGGTGTGGGTGGCGGAGGGGTGGGGGGATAAGGAGGTCAGTAATTTTGTGGGGTTGGGGCGATATCTGTGGGGGCCAGGGGGAAGCATTATCCAGCCCGGGAGGGATGTGGCAGGGGAGCAGCATTTTATCAAATTTTTTTCTGCGCATGCGCAGTTGGAGGCGCCGATCGGAGCTGCAGGGTTTCGGGCACGTTAAGCCCCGCCCACAGACTTCTGCAGCACGATTCAGAATCGCTGAGCACTTAAAATCAAAATGGTAAAATAGGGCCCCTCGACGTCACCTCTGCACGTTCCCAACAAAGTATTTCGGTGTGTTTGGTGCCTTCCCGAATGAACCTTCTCCTTTGAGTTTGTCACAAGCCAAAGACTCTCATGAATCTGCGGGGATGTTTGACCTCTTCAGGGATGCTTTGAGAACATCTCTAAAACATTTCCGCTGTCCTCCTGGTAGTCTCCTGCCATGACCGAGTTCCAAATAGAACAGTTGCTTTCGGAGTCTGGTGTCAAGTATGAACAACATATCCTACCCAACAGAGCCAGTCTTGAATGATTAACTGGGTAAGTTGGCTTGGGAGAGGACGTTGTGATTGGATCACCTTTTGTGTCACAGAATTTGGAAGATCTTGTAACGACATTGCTGGTGGTACTTCTCCGGTAGATAGGTACCTGCTGTATGTTTCCATGCCTCCAAAGTATCAGGGAGCGCAAAGATCGCTGCTGTCTGGTAAACCATGACCATAGTCTTGGGTTTCAGATCCTGGTCCTCAAGTACTCTTATCCTCAGTGGCTGATGGCTGATCTGGCATTATAGAGGCGTTGATGAATTTGACCTATGATTGAGCTTGGAGTGGTTTGGATTTGGGTTCAAGGTAATGTGTGTTGAACAGTTTCCCGTTTGTTCTGTAGATTATCTCCACTCATGGGTAATTTGCTGGAGGTGAGGTGCAGTATTACAGCGAAGAACATGGAGAAGAATGTTGGAGCGGTGACTAACTTGATTTGACTTTTTTAAAAAGCAGGTTCAGCAGCATGGTGGTGGAGGAGTTTGATTTTGGGCTGGACCTACAGATCCAGATCCGTTCCCTTGTTCCATAACATTTACTTCACTTTTAAAAATCCTACTACCTCCCTGCCTCTGTCCGCTGCCTCGCAAGCTTTTATGGAGAAGTCCTCCCCACTTTTTCTGCCTCTGCCTTTCCTATAAAGAAGAAGAGCCACCCTGGGCCACTCTCAAGCAGTTCCCTGCAGCATGGTACAGAACAGCATTGACAATAGCTTAAAGCCTTGGTATGAATCATCTGCCTGTTCAATTGGGTAAATTAATTCACCTGAAGATTGCTTGCATGTGGGCATACAGAAGGAAAATCGGAAGAAAAGTTAATTTCCTGGGTGTGGGGGAGGTGTAAAACAACAAACAAAAATAAATCTCTAAAAAAAAAACAAATTTCTTTGTAAATGTTGAATGGGAGTATACAAAAAATTAAAGTTATTTTTTGATTTTGTGTTCCTCTTGAAGAGCACAGTCATTACGGCTCAAAGGAGGCCATTCAGCTCATTCCAGCTGTAGAACAATCCAGCCAATCCTGTTTCCCCACTCCCATCAATGAATGGGGTAACATTTCAAGTAATTGAGCATTTACTGCAAACAATTCCTGACCATTGATTTAAACTATATAAAAACCATCTGGAATGTGCACCTGATTTCCAACATGTACTTCCTGTCTGTAACAGATAAGAACACTTCAAAGCTATGAATTCTATGTTTTTCTTTTTTAGCTGATGAAGGTACCAATTTCTTCCCCTGGAATGAAGAGCTGGCAGACTGTTTATGCAGTAAAAGAGAGAACCAAGCTAATCGACATGGAACTGTTCAAGGATCACTGCATAATGATACTGAAGTGTTATGGTCACTTATATCTACATGTGTTTTCTCTCAATGAACCAAAAGCTGTTAAGTGCATCCAGGTACGTGGGGAATTCCTAGTATTTTTGGTCCATGACATTATCATGCTGCATACAACACTTTACTTCAACGGTGAGAACATGTTGGTGAACTGCAAGGATATTAATGTGGCTATCAAGTTCTGAGTAAATATGTAGCTATGACAAATTCCAAAACATGCCATGTTTGGCAGCAGTTTTTTTTTCAGTCAATTATTCTGGTTTTGACAGTTTCCTCTCCTTTATTGAGGCGGTTTCCCTAGAATGAAATTCCTCTTTGAATCACCAGAAGTTACTGACCTGATCGTTTCATTTGTTTCAAAGCTGAAATTCCTGCAAATTTCTTAGTGAGTCGTTACTTACGGAAGAAAGCAGGCATCCTTTTTTTTGTTAAGAGCATTTTCAGTCACTGTTCGTTAACTATTTTCTGCCTGTACATTTTTTTGTATTCTTTGCACAAAACACCATGCATGACAATTGCTACTACTACAGATAATAGTGTCACAACCACATAAAAGATGTTTCCTCAAAGTGATCCATGAGCTAAGAGTTTATATCTGTGTGTATGTAGTCCCCTTTTACTTAATAAGCAGTTCAATTTGAAAAAGAAAACAGCAAACCAGCTTTATTTTTAAACAAGATTAGGTTAGTTAATTACAAAATCTACTGCAAAAATTCACTTGGGTAAAAGTGACAGATTTGTTAACTCAAATACAGATATAAAGATTAAAAGCAGATGAAGGAAAACAGAAACTTAAAGGCTCCTTCTTCCCGAAGTAAAGAGGATGAAATTTGAGGTTCGGTTTGAGCAGCTGTGATGGCTTCTGCTGTTTGCCTTTTTCCTTGCATGCCTTATCAATAGAAGAGTGAGAGACAGTGTTGCCGATGCCTCCTCGGGTCCAGGAATATGGTGACTCACTTGCCACATTCTACAGGAACTGACGCCAGGAGACTGGGAGGCCGTCTGTTGCCAGTGACTCTAAAGGTAACAGCCATACTTTTCATCTAAGTGAATGGCTCATTCCAGGGCTCTATTGAGCACCTGTGCGGGATCAATGTACATGAGGTGACAGACATCCTTTTTTGTGAAGAAACACACACGCATTTTGCCAGAAATCAAAAGAGCCAGCAGGCCAGAGCACTGGGCTTTACTGAGATTGCCCATTTTCCACAGATGCTGGATGCTATTTACTGCACTTAGGTGACTATCAAAGCTCCCTGGCAACAGGCACTCCAGTCAATGAATCAGCAAAGGATTCCACTTGCTCAGTGCTTAGCTTGTATGTGACCATAAGAAGCAAATAATGCAGATATGTGTGAGAAACCAGGAAGCTTTTATAGCTGATACATCTTACCTGACATCCTCGAGGGACCAGACAGAATCGAGATTTGGCTGTTCGGTGACAAAGAATTTTTGCACAAAGGACCTGGCTGATGATGCCCCATTAGTGGCCACAAAACCTACAGAGAGAAGGTACAATGATGCTCATGTCGCTGCCTGAATATTGGTAGAGCAGAGCATTGGCATCCTGAAGGGTGCGATTTTGGTGCTTCAACAGATCTGGCAGAGCACTCCACTACACTCTCTAGGGAGTCTCCCGGATCAATGTTGTTGTCTGCACATTGCTCAAGCTGACACTGCAAAGTGGAGAGTACTTGCCAAATCAGACATACACATCTCAAACCAATGAGGCAAACATTGAAAGAGATGAGGGTGAAGAGTTTGAGAAAGCCAAGGCTGCAGGGGAAGAGGCTATAGCATGGGCAATTGAGGCAAGCATGTAAGTGAGACCCTCAGGAATAGGGATGTTTTAGTGCACTTGTACTGATGGTGAAGCCACACCTGGAGTATTGTGTGCAGTTTTAGTGTCATTATCTGAGGAAGGATGTCCTTGCCTTAGAGGGAATACAGCGAAAGTTTACCAGGCTGATTCCTGGGATGGCAGGTCTGCCATATGAGGAGAGACTAAGTCAGTTAGGATTGTATTCATTGGAGTTTGGAAGAGTGAGACGGGATCTCATAGAAACTTACAAAATTCAAACAGGATTAGACAGGGTAGATTCAGAAAGAATGTTCCCAATGGTGGGGGAGTCCAGTACTAGAGGTCATAGTTTGAGGATAAGGGGTAAACCTTTTAGGACTGAGGTGAGGAGAAGAGAGTGGTGAATCTGTGGAATTCATGACCACAAAAAGTAGTTGGGGCCAAAACATTGTGATTTCAAGAAGAAATAAGATGTAGCTCTTGGGGCTAAAGGGATCAAGGGATATGGGGAGAAGGCGGGATCAGGATATTGATTTTGATGATCAGCCATGATCAAACTGAATGGCAGAGGAAGCTCCAAGGGCTAAATGGCCTACTCCTGCATCTATTTTCTATGTTTCATAGCCACCAGATTCCAAGAGGGGGATAATGAGTAGTTATCTACATCTTCTTGGACAAATATCCTCTCTTATTGAGCACCAGCATAGCTAATCCACTCCTTGCAATGATACACCTCAGCCTCAGAGTGATCTCTCAGCCATTCTGCCAGCCATTGTCCTTGAAGGATGATAAAGGCTCGATAACATGTGTCTTTGTTGAGAGGAGGCCCAACCTAGACAAAGGCATTCTAGCATCACGTGTCAGAAGGCACAGCCCCTTATAATGTCTCTGCAGCATCACAGTTGCCACAGAAACCTAGTAGAAGCAGGAGCAGCTCCACAATCCTCAGACCACATGTAGCTGTATGCCTTCAATCTGACAAAGCTCCTCATAGATGTCCATCTGCCAAAACCTCTTCCAGTCTGGAACCTCTCCCATCTATTGTGTGTGAGCTTGTCTTGCTTGAAGACAAATGGAGAGATTGTGAGCAGGGTACATACCAAGGCAGATAATAAGGATGCCTGCCTTGGATGTATGGTGATCGGGATGAGGACGTGATGTATACAGGACATGACCCAGATAGAATTACAAAGGTGTGTGAGAGAGATTGAGTGGTGATGTGCCTTTAGTCGGCCGTTTGTGCAATTCCTTTGGAATGTCATCCTGTTAAGTCCAGATGGGCTTGTGAATGTGTGAGTTGAGGGTTATAAGATGGTTGCCTTAGTGTGCTAGAATAGACTGTGATCATTCATCCTTTTCTCACACTAGATTGCAGATCTTTGCATTTGCATTGACTGCAGAAGCTGCCACCTCCCAAGCTGGAGTGGTGGCAAGGGCAGATCTCCTCCAGCCATCACTCAGGTAGAGGACATCCCGACAGGCCTCAACAACATCCAGCAGATGTCCCAGTGAAGCATCATTGAACTTGGCAGCCGTACTCTCCTTGTCTTTTGAGTCATTTCTTCCATGTGACTATCCTGGCCTGCAGACCTTGAGAAGGCCGATTGTGGCTGTCCTTTATACACGGCACCCAGAGGAAAGAACCATGTCATGGCAGGTCACACAAATCAGAGGCCGCCTACCCTCCATCTGACGTGCTTCCAGTTTTTGTATCGGCTGCGAGGTGGGGAGCTGACCATACAGTGTAAAAATACACCATTGCACTCAGATGAGAAATCACCACTTTTTCCACCCACCACTGTACTTAGAACACGGATGGGAAAATCCCACCCCATGTCAATACTCAAGATTAAATTGGATAGGTGAATAAAGGATAATGAGCGAAAGGGATATGGAAATATGTTTGGTAAATGTAATTAGCAATATTTTCTCAAATGAAGGGTAAATGCTATTATGAACTTGCACCAATTGGCCTGGAATGTCTAACTACTTCAGTGTGGTCTTGCATTATAACTGATATTTTCAGCAAATAGTTCAATTTCTTTGACTTTGACACTATAAAAACTAAAAACAAATGGTTTTGTAAAATTGTGTTTCCTAAATTTGATATGAAGGAAAATATACCTCTAAACCTATTGATTTCTGGACTAATGGCATTTAGCACTTGGTTGTCACAAGCAGTTGCCTCGCACTAACATTGAGATGTTACAATATTTCTGCTATGGTAACATCAGAATCCACATCATTAACTCATAAATGACAGAGTGATGCTTTGTGAAGTGGATTGCATGACTTGGTCTGATGCTAGTTAACAGCACATGGAAAATTATTGAATAGCTGTATTAACATAGAATTTAGAATCTACTGTTACAAAGGATGCTGAAGTTTATCCCGAGGCTTCCAAGTATTTTGTTATTTGGCACATAACATAACGTTAGGACTTGCTTCGGGAGTGGGAGTTGCATTTAAACAATGTTGCCCTTTGTTTCCTTAGCTCCCACCTTGGGCCTGTGCTATCGAGTCTGAGGATAACCTAAAATGTGAGGCAAACAAATTTTCCTTTCGGCTTTCCTCTCCAGTTCAGCCACCAGTGAGTCTTCTGTATTCAATAGACGATAATGAGCTCTACATCCAAGAAGATGAATCTAAGCCAATGATTACAAGGGATTGTAAAGTGACTCGTTTAAAAGCACCAAGCAAGGTAAGATATAATATGATTGTATTACTAGACTAAAAATCCAAGAGAGCAAGAGTATAAATTCCCACTCGAACCAGCAGTTTGAAAATTTGAATTCATTTGTTTTTTTTTAATTTGAAAATAAAAATGTGATATCAGTAATAAAAAAAAGAAAGTACTATGAAGTTATCAAGTTGTTGTACAAATCCAGTTAGTTTTGGATTTGAGGAATTTGCTCAGTCTGACCTATGTGTAACTCAATCCAACAACTATCATGGTTAACTAACTCTTAACTGTCCTATGAAGTGCCCTTGTGTAATTAGGGATAGATGAAAGGTTTCTGCATTGAAGAATGATTATTTAAAGGTAAAGGTGTTCCTAGGGAGATAGTTATAATTATATAGGAATGATGTTGTGAATGGTTCCCTCTGCTCAGGAACTGTTTTCATGTTGCTTCATAGTTCTGCTTCCCTCGTACCCACCTGCCTGTGAAAAGGAACTGTGAAACAATCTTCTTTTCCAGATCTAAACAAATTCACAAACAACATTCTACATTGCTGTGGTGACGATGCAATGCCTCCACTTGTCTTCCTCAAATCTCCCTCAGTTTTTGACATGGTCGACCACACCAGCTTCCTCTAACCCCAGCCCTCCATTGTCGAGCTTGGTATGATTGCTATCACTGGATTTCATGCTTGCCTTTCCACTCATAGCCAAAGTGTTTATAGCAGTGGCTTCTCTTCCCTCTCCACTCAGCGTTACCTCTGGAGTCCCCTCGAGGACCTATCTTGGCTGCCATTCGCTTCCTTATCAGCATATGGATGGCATCATTCACAGGCACAAGGTCAGATTCTACTTATACACTGATGACATTCAGCTGTACCTCCAACACCTCGCTCAACCATTCCATGGTTCCTCCACCAAGTAGACAGTCTGAGAATTTATTTTGTTAGATAAAGTTGTAACAGTTGGGATAGTTTTCTGCAATTGATTTAAGTGTGCTGTTAGGTTAATAAGGCATGAAACATGAAACAGAAAATAACTGGAAGAGAGGATCTTTAATCTGCATGGCTCACAGTGTTTCATCCTTAAGTACTTAAGTACTCACAATGTATTTACAGCTTAAGTGATGCATCCTATTTTTCACTGAATTGTTAATATTTGCTACAGATACTGCTGTATCTCATTGAATGTTGAATTAGAAATAGTCAACCCGAAATGCATTGCATTACTATTATGATAACCAGTGGAAACGTCATAATGATTTAGAGTAACTAGGGTTAAAATGGCAGCCCAATTTCAAAATCAAAGTCTTGAAAACAAGTAGCTCAAGGCAGTTGAAAAATTTGGACATCAGGCAGGATATATTGGCTGTTTTCAAGATGCTGATTAAATTGTCCACGACTAAGTCGTTAACAAAAGCTAACAAGCCATAACCTTTACTCACTCTGCTAGCAGCAAGGGCACGCAAAATTGGCATGGTCGATAGCAGCGTATGCATGTCAGCACGCAATGATATTCAAGTCCGCGCTTGATTGGCCAGGCAGGACATCCACTCCCATCTCCAATTCGGGCTCCTTGTAAAAAATTGTATAATGTTATCAGGACCTAACATGCATTTTTTCTTTCAAAGAACCTCACTGGTTGTGGGCAGGTGTCCTTGCTGCCTCCTTAGCGGAGCCAGTTAAAATTATGCCTGGTTAGCTTCCACCGGCACATGGGTGGGTAAGTGGCCTGGGAGATTCAACTACTACTCATTGGTTTCCTCTGGGTGGATAGATTTAAAAACACACTCAGACTACAGGTGAAGAGTTATTTATCAGTATTCTGTGACATAGTTTATACTATTGAGTCTTTAATCAGCAGTCTTATTGATTATAAGTAATGTTCTGATTAAATACATTGGTTTATGTGTACTAATTAATTTGTAAATAAATCCAACCAAGTAATTTTAAGCTTATATGAATTAGTCTGCTATTTTCCACTTTTCTGGAGAGACAAGAGAATTTGGTGCATACTCTACATTATTTCCAGCGATATTAAGCCACATTTAGAGCTTAATTGTTAATCATGAGGACATTATCCTATTGTTGCGAATATCTAGTTAGTAATTGATTTGTTTCGGAGTATAACTTCAAATTTCAGTAATTAAAGCATTAAATATAAGATAAATGGAAGCATCTAGTTATGGAATTGGTATGCACCTCAAGTGAATGAAATTGAAACAAGCTTGGAATTAATTGCAGTTAAAATCCAAATTATATTTACCTACAAGATCAGAGGTAGAGGTGTGAAAGCGATAAACAACAGGGTGTCTTCTATCATAATTATATAGTTACGAACCATAATGTTAATGTTCTTGCTTTACTTAATTCTGTTTGTATACCATAAAGTTTGTCTTTGTATAAAAACATGAAATCTTGTGGCATAGTTTTGTCAGTTAATCACAATGTTAGGACTTCCCTTTAAACATTGACAGCCTCAAACAGTATCGTAACTCCATGCGCATCACATGTAAGGAAACTTAGACTGCTTTTACCATGATCACAAGGCCATAGGGTTGAGCATTATTTAGTAACAACCGCCCCAATCTATCCTCATAACTGAAGTTTCTCATCGCTGGAACCATTCTTATAAACCTCTTCTGCACTCTCTTCAATGCGTTCACATCATTCCTATAGTGCGATGCTCAGAACTGTGCACAATACTCCAGCTAAGGTCTAGCATGTGTCGTATATAAGTTCAGCCTAAACCCTTTGCTCCTGTACTCTGTGTTAATAAAACCCAGGATACTATATGCTTTATTAACTGCTTTCCACCTGTCCTGCCTTTCCATGTTCTTCCTCCCAAAATGCATGACTCATGATTCCTCTTCATGAGAAATAAATTGAATACATAACCATTAAATGATAAATGCCTGAGAAGAAAAAGGTAGTGAGTGAGAGGATACACCTGACTACTGACAGATGAATTCACAGTGTCAGGCCAAAATTGGTTCTGAGCTTTATGAGCAATTGAGTTGAAAGGAGTCTAATAAATGTTAGCAAACTTGCATTGCTGTGCAATGGGGACGGGTTGTATAAGAGTATGACTAATACTGTAAGTTTAATTGTAAAAATAGATTACCATTTAAATGTACATATTAATGATGAATATACAATGAGACGATAATGTGAGGGTAAAGAATCCTTGAGAATGCAACCTTTTCAGCAATTATTTACTCTATTTTTTTTTTCAGGATGGTATTTTGGTACCCATCACGGTTTTTCATAAAGAAACATTAAATCAAATGAACAAGAAACCTTTGTTGGTCCATGTTTATGGAGCTTATGGCATGGATTTGAATGTTGACTTTAAACCCGAGCAAATGGTGCTATTGGAAGATGGCTGGATTTTAGCATATTGTCATGTTAGGTACTATCTCCACGCTTCATTTCATCAATTTAACACGTTGCCTGTCAAGCTATGCTACTGTTTAAGTTAATTTTACGATTTCTGGTTTAAGGCTACAGGAAGGGAAATTATTTTCTCTTTAATGTCACATATACAGTCTGGTTCTACTTGTGGAGACTAGTTCTGAAAGTGGTACTTTAATTCCTCAGAAAATAAAATGTATGTGTTTTTTTTTAATCAGCAAATCTCCAGACCATAAGACATATGAGCAGAAGTAGGCTGTTCGGCCCCCTGAAACTGCTCCACCATTCAATGAGATCATGAGTGATCTGATATGATAATCCTCAACTCCACTTTCCTGTCTAATCCCCACAAACCTTGAATTCCTCCCGATAATTTTCCACCTCTCTCTCTCTCTCTCTCTTTCTCTCTCACTTCCTTTAAGATGCTCTTTAAGCCAGTCTTGTGGCCACCATGTTTTCTTTGGCTTTGGTGTCTGCTGTTCTTCATGCCTCAGATGAAGCACTTCCCATGTTAGAGGCATTATATACACATTTTTGCAGATGGTGATTTAAAAATGTGTATTTTTAAATGTTCAGCTTTAGAAAATAGAAACAGAAAAGAAAATAAAACCTGGTAGCAGGAGAATTTTCCTTTGCATTTGTGTTACACTTGTTTATGCTTTCAATTATTTTATTGAGTTTGGCAAAAAGACCTTTTTTTTTATTCGAACCGTGGAGCTTCCACTTAATTAATTAAAGGACAAATTCCTGCATATTGTATTGATTTAATTGTAACATGTATTTTAATATAAAAACAGAGAATATCAGTAATGCAAGTCAGGCAGTATCTAGCGAAAGTTCATTGATCCGAAATGTTAATTCTCCTTTTCTATCTGCAGATGCTGCCTGACCTGCTGAGTATTTGCAGCAATTTCTGTGTTTTTTTTTTACTTCCGATTGCATTGTTTGCTTTTGCTATTTCATTTGTTTTAATGTATTTTGTTCTTCACACCAGAGGGGGCGGAGAGTTAGGGTTAAGATGGCACAAAGCAAGTCGATTGGACAAGAAGTGCATAGGCATAGATGACTTACAGGCTTGTCTGCGTCACTTGCACACGATGGGATATTCAAACCCGAGGCAAACAGCTCTTATATCAAATAGTGCTGGTGGAGTCCTAGCAGGGAGCTTGTGCAATGTATCACCTGATTCCATCAGAGCTGTTGTTTTACGAGTAAGTTGGAAAATAACTCTTTTTACTTGTGTTAGTTTGAGAAATATTGTACAGGTAATGAACTAGTATCAAATACTGGTGGGTCTCCTGTGGTATTGCTAAAAGGAGTTCTTTATCCCTTCTGTTCTTTTACTTTCTCTCTCTTTTCTTTGATTAGTGTGAGATGCCAATACTGATCAGTTAACTGGCAACAGTGATGGCCGCTGCAGGGATCTGACCAGGTTGTCAGACAAGTTTTGGATCCAGAGTGATAGAAGTGATCCAGCAAGGACAACAAAATGACTTGGGGTTGATAAGTGGTGGGCTGTAGGGCCATAGGACATGAGTGAAAAGCATTGGAAATGCTGGCATTACATCTCCTCTAACCCTACCCAGCTCATTCTCTCTCGCTTCAGCCTTTTCCCTCCCTCCATACCTAGTCAACCTTATGCCCTCCCTGCTTTTTCTCAACAATATCCCCTTCCACAATTTGCTTCACCCCTTCATTTCACCTTCCTCTGATATCCTCTCCTGCAGTTTTCCCACTACCCCCCACTGTTCCTTTCTCATCCCCCAGTACTACTCTTAACCCCCAAATACAGTCAGCAAATCCATTCTATGTATGATGCATGCTTTAAATTAAAATGAACTATAGGTTTGCTAGCTAATTGTGGGAAACTGATGAAGAGGATGCAGCAGGCCTAGGGAAAGGGCAAGAGAATAAAATCAGCCACATTCCACTTGTCGGGGCATGAACTACATGAGACCTGGGAAGCCAGCATGTGGCTGAGGAGAGTGTTTACAAAACAGTGCAGAAATCCAAGGTAGTAGGCACAGTAAGGAGTGACAGCCAGAACAGTGGTAACCAAAACAGTAGCAAGGAGGGAGCTGATTTGCATCACAGACCAAAGATAGCAGCGAAAACAAATGGGAAAGGGGAGGATGAGCTGCTGGAGCCAGGGAAGTGATGAAGGCATGTGAGTATGAGACTAGGCAAGTGGAGACTAGAACATGTTTTCTGCATTGGAGAATGGAAGGGGATTGAGCCAGGTTTATGAAGTTCATCTAACTATTAACCATGATGGAATTTCCTGAAAGCACGCATTGTGAAATTTTAGTAGATTATTTGATCGTTGTTAACTGGAATTGGCTGTTTTGTGGTCTTTTTATAGTACAACCCATCTTAAGTGCAGTTTTATTAGATTATTCAATTATATTGCAAATTACAAAATCAAACCAACCAACATTCCCTCTATAAAAAGTGAAGTTTTATTTTTGAAATCGTTTTTCTCTGATGTCACTCATCCCTGAATAGACTGATGTTATCAGGGGTGTAGCTCCATGAATAGTGTCATCTTCGTTCACCTCTCCCAAAAAGTCATAGGTTTAACATAATGTGACGGACTCAAATCTAGGCCAATGCTTCAGTTTAATACTGAGGCCCGACAGCATTAGAAGTGCCTTCTTTCAGATATGACATTAAACCAGTCCCATCTGCCAGTTCAGGTGGACAAAAAATATCCCGTGGCTTTGTTTGAAGAAGGAACAGTTGTCCCACTGCCTTCACTAAAATTAAGATGTGGAGATGCTGGCGTTGGACAAATTTATTTGGGATCACGAGCTTTCGGAGCACTGCTCCTTCATCAGGTGACTCACCTGATGCAGGAGCAGTGCTCCGAAAGCTCGTGATTCCAAGTAAACCTATTGGACTTTAACCTGGTGTTGTGAGACTTCTTACTGTATTCACTAAAATTAGTCCTAAATCAAACATCTCAGAAAAAACGGAATAATTAGTCTCATTGGTGTTTACGAGACCATGTTCTATGCAAATTGACTATTGTGTATGTTACTAAGTTTTCAAATAAATTGATAAAAGCAAATTACTGCGGATGCTGGAATTTGAAACGAAAACACAAAGTACTGGAAAACTTCAGCAGGTCTGACAGCATCTGGGGAGAGAGAACAAAGCTAATGTTTCAAGTCTTTTGAGTCATCCAGACATTAGCTCTGTTCTCTCGCCCCAGATGCCATCAGACCTGCTGAGATTTTCCAGCCTTTTCTGTTTTTGTTTGATCGGCTGTGAGGCATTTTTGACATTCGGAGGCTGTTAAAGGAATTATGTAAATGCAAGTTCTTTTTTTTATTGCAGCCAAATGTACCTCATTGAAGTAATTCTCCTGCATGAGGCTTACTGTTTTGGCAGGTCTGATATCTGTAGTGTGTCATAGCTGAGGTCACTCCTGTCCTTGTCTGAGGTCCACACTTAAATTTCCAGCTAAGGGAAGGTAATTAGCAATTTTTAAAAACATTTTTCTGTAATTTTTAGATGCTAAATAAAATGTAGCATTGTTACTCCTACCCAAGTTACACATGGGAACCGTCTTGATCTGCATTACTCAGTAAATATCACATAATGTGGGATTATTAATTGGAACATTATTAGTAAATGGGCAAAACATGGTCAGAGACTGTATAAATCATCTCGCACGCACACACCACACACACACATTATTTGTACAATCGCTAAAAATGTCTGGTTTGATATAACAAATGTGCTGTTGCACTGCACCTTCCAGTCATAGTGCTGTGATCCGGAAACTGCTAATGCTCCTTTATATTTGGCAATCAACTTTGATAGATGTTAGAATTAAGATTACACATAATCAGAGTAATGTTCCAAAATACTATTTATCAAGATATGGAATTAATGCTTTGTTCTACATCAGTTGGCCCTCTTATTCTGAATAAGCTCCCAATTTTGCCCCTAACTGGTTAAAAATGGCCCTATTCCTGCTGTAATAAAGGTACTCCACTGAGATAATGAAGTGTTCAGGAGAATGCTGCATAATGGCCAAAACTATTTCATATTGCAGCATTGTTTCAGCTTATCTTGGCAACTTCCTTAAATAGAGTGATGTCCTCAGTCAATAGTGAAAATAGATTCCAAAAACAATTCATGCTGCTTTCCATGGAACAAGTGGATACGTCAAGCTTAACAGAAGCCTCTGGACTGCTTTTCTCATATCAAAATCTTTTGAAATCCTAGGATGACATAACGAGTAAAGTCTTATAATGCTTTAAGCCATTCATGCTCAGCTGTATGAGTAAAATATTGGAGACACAGTTGGTCACATTCTGAAAGAGAAACATTGGAAATTGGTCAATTGGTGCAGCAGAAAGGATGAGTGTACACCTGCTTTTGCTTATCACTAATCAGAAAGAAAGGATAGCCCTGGGGAATTTAACCCTTTCACATCTTAGTAATTATATGACACTATTTGTGTATAAGCTAGTATACTGATGCAGCTTGTAGGTGCATTGATAGTGGTGAGGAAGAACAAGCTTTGATAATGTCATGTGAGTGTATCTTTAAGAAAGTTTTTTTTAAATCATGCAGCTTATAGTTTCAGCGATGTCATTGGGGGTGTGGAGCTAAGCTGTGGCAATCAGGTGATAGGGGGTTTTTCTTTTGGGTTTTCAGTTTCGTTTTGGGTGTGTTAGAAACAGTTTAGCAGCAAGCTGAGTAGTAGTCTCTCTCTCTCTCTCTCTCCCTGTTCTTCTCTTTGTTTGGTTCTGAAACTATTATCAGTTAGCTGAAGGAGAGGCGTATTGCCACTCTGCCTTAAAGAAGCTGTCTTTTGGGAAACAGATTCGACTACAACCTCTTCTGAGTTTCTTCATAAGGGATTTTCAACATTCAATGCAGGAGGCTGGATTTCTGTAAAAAGTGGGCATTAACCTATGCTGTATTGTGCTTATTTGGAGGGTTTTGTGTATTGGATGTTGGTTTTGGTTGGATCACATTAGAGATATTTCTTAAGAGTTAGACAGTATTGTGGTTGTTGTGTTTCTTGTTTGTAATTGTTTTTGCTAACTGTCTTATTATACATGTCAACAATATTCTTAATTAAACTTTGTTTTTGATAAAATCTCCTCGTGGGTCAGTTCAATCACACCTGAAGTGAAACCTCTCATGCTCATCCTAGCCAAATTCAAAGTAAAATGTTACAGGTCAGGCGAGCTTCATAAAACATCTTGAGGTATCTGACCTGACTTGTAACAATGACCCTTTTATTGGTTTCCTGATTTATCAGCACTTTTGTGGAGTCTTTCACTGAGTGTGCCTGCTGACAGTTGGCTGTTGCCCAACAAACCCCTCTCTCCACCATAGGTCTTTATGTGTATGACCCATCAAGACTATTATGAGAGAGAAGTAAGAAAGTAGAAGGATTTTACACATTGCACTATATTCTTTCCACAATAATCATTGCTTGTTGTAATAATTATTTCTGCCTGATATTTTGCTTCACAGGCTCCTTTCCTTGATGTTCTCAACACCATGCTGGATCCTTCATTACCACTCACAATTGAAGAACAAGAAGAGTGGGGAGATCCTTTGTCTGACCAAAATCTCTTTAAATGCATTCAAGCCTATTGTCCTTATCAGAATATCAAGCCACAGGTAACAATAGACGGTAATTGTAATGCTCTGAGTATACTGTGTCTTAAAATACAACTTCACTGAAGGTGCTGTCTAAAAACTTAAGAGGGAAGCTTACTTTGGAAGTTTGCATTCAGATCACAAGAGCACAAGAAATAGAAACAGGAATAGGCCACCAGGCCCTTCAAGCCTGTCCTGTCATCCAATACAATCATGGCTGACCTACGCCGGCCTCAACTCCTTTTCTGTGCCATTTCCCCATAGCCCTCCGTTCCTCGATCTATCAAATATTTATCCATTGCCACGTTGAATACTTCTCATGATCCAGCCTCCAGCATCCTTTGGGGCAGAGAATTCAAGAGATGCACTACCCTCTGCGAGAAGAAATTTCTGCGCACCTCAGTTTTAAATGACCAGACCTATATATTGTAGCTATGTCCCCTTGTTCTGGACTCTCCCACTGGTGAAAATGTCTCACCATCTACCCTATAAAGCCCACTTAGGATCTTATATGTTTGAATAAGGTCGCTCCTCGCTGCTAAACATCAAAGAATACAGACCCAGACTATTTAGTCTCTCTTGATAGGACATCCCTGCTGGCATCATAATCAGGTTCACACCCAGGGAGGGCTTGAACCTGATTACCATAAATTTGGATATATTTAAATATTCTTAAACAGCTTAACGCTGTTGCTTCCAGGAGTGTCAGATATTCCTCCCCACCGACGAGAATCACTACTGCTCTCCAAGAGTCAAGAGTCAAAAAGAAAGGTGAATATGTTTGGAACTGGACACTAACTCAAAGTTTGATGAATGCAGTAAGGTAACCACAGAGATGTGATTAAAGTTTACCTTTTACAATTAAAGCAAAACTTTGATGTGACCAACTTCAGTTTAGTAATGATGCTGACATCTTGCAACACTTTGGCTGCACCACAAGCAGTCGCAAGTATGCAACATTTTTACATAAAGATGTAAATTTATATAAGGTTACATAAGTACATAGGTAAATAATAGTAAATATCCTGTCACTCTCATCCATTAGTCAATAACTATGTTAACATATTCCAACTGAGACCTCATCTGGACTTTACAGGACAAACAGTCCTTAAAGCAATGGTCACTCTAAAACAGTTGCAAAGAACTATTAACTTCAGTTTATTTTTTCTCCATCTATTATTTGATAAAATTAAATATCTAAGATTGGAGGAAATGCATGTTACAGTGGGTTAGACACTATTCCTCCACGGTTACATCCTATGCTTTTATCTCATCCCCACTAATTGGATGAAAGTGCAATGTAAGAAAATATCCTTCCTTTAATTGTATTCCTTTCATCCTCCACTTAACCTGTCTATCTGTGTTTTCCTTTTGGATCCAATATGAAATAGACGGTGCCAAGTTGACATGGACCCACGCACAAACTGACACTGAAAATCAGGGGGTGGGGGGTGTGTATTGGGTGGCAATCACCTACCCTGTAATATTCCATCTGCCAATGAAAGTTAAAATATGCCTCTAGGTGTTGCAAACACTAACACACTTCACACAAATGTATGACATGTAGTAATGTGTTAGTGAATCTGATACTGGAAGGAAGCACAATGACTCATCAATCTGAAGCTTCTATTATAAATGTATGAATGCAGCTCCCTCAAGCAATAGCTCTTCCAAACATTTCCTCTTCTTGATAGAAGTGGAGGCTGCATAATAAAGCGTATGGACCATGTTCAAGATACATCCTTTTAACCTCAATCTTTGGATATTACAATAACTGCCATCACAATAGTATTGTAGACAATGTTTTCCGCATTGATAGTGTTATAATTCCGGTCAGAAACCCATAAAGTGTTTTATCATGTTTTGCACTTCGAATTTGGCTAGGATAAGCATGATATGTTTCACCTCAGGTATGATTCAAATGACCACTCGGGAGCTTTTATCAAACAAAGTTTATTTAAGAATATAGTTAACATGTATAGAAAGAAAGTTAGCAATAACTGTTATCAATTGCAAACAGAAACAAAACAACCATGATAATGTATAACCTTTAATAAATATATCTAAAATGTTCCGATCAAACAAAATTTCCCATGGACAAAACCCTTTCCACAGGTTTAACACAGCAAAAACTAATGCTCATGTGATACTGGAACTGAGTCCTTTGGTTGGAGAACTGAAACCCTGACTTCTCAGCCCTGTAACTTCTAGCAGCCCTCTGGATACAGCCAGAACAGCTTCCCAGAACATCAGGGAGAGAGAGAAACACTGCTTTCAGTCTGATGTCCACTCCCTTCTAAACTCAAACTGCAGCCAGCCAAACAGAAAATTAAACCTTAAATTCACTAGGAAGAAAAGAAAACTGTCCAAAACACATGACCGACCTACCAGTCATCCTCCTAATAATGCAGGTTCATAAAAGATCCCAGAGTAAAAATAAACATAGAACAGTACAGCACAGAACAGGCCCTTCGGCCCACGATGTTGTGCCGAGCTTTATCTGAAACCAAGATCAAGCTATCCCACTCCCTATCGTCCTGGTGTGCTCCATGTGCCTATCCAATAACCGCTTAAATGTTTCTAAAGTGTCTGACTCCACTATCACTGCAGGCAGTCCATTCCACACCCCAACCACTCTCTGCGTAAAGAACCTACCTCTGATATCCGTCCTGTATCTCCCACCACGAACCCTATAGTTATGCCCCCTTGTAATAGCTCCATCCACCCGAGGAAATAGTCTTTGAACGTTCACTCTATCTATCCCCTTCATCATTTTATACACCTCTATTAAGTCTCCCCTCAGCCTCCTCCACTCCAGAGAGAACAGCCCTAGCTCCCTCAACCTTTCCTCATATGACCTACCCTCCAAACCAGGCAGCATCCTGGTAAATCTCCTCTGCACTCTTTCCAGCGCTTCCACATCCTTCTTATAGTGAGGTGACCAGAACTGCACACAATATTCCAAATGTGGTCTCACCAAGGTCCTGTACAGTTGCAGCATAACCCCACTGCTCTTAAACTCCAACCCCCTGTTAATAAAAGCTAACACACTATAGGCCTTCTTCACAGCTCTATCCACTTGACTGGCAACCTTTAGAGATCTGTGGATATGGACCCCAAGATCTCTCTGTTCCTCCACAGTCTTCAGAACCCTACCTTTGACCCTGTAATCCACATTTAAATTTGTCCTACCAAAATGAATCACCTCACATTTATCAGGGTTAAACTCCATTTGCCATTTTTCAGCCCAGCTTTGCATCCTATCTATGTCTCTTTGCAGCCTACAACAGCCCTCCACCTCATCCACTACTCCACCAATCTTGGTGTCATCAGCAAATTTACTGATCCACCCTTCAGCCCCCTCCTCTAAGTCATTAATAAAAATCACAAAGAGCAGAGGACCAAGCACTGATCCCTGCGGCACACCGCTAGCAACCTGCCTCCAATCCGAAAATTTTCCATCGACCACCACCCTCTGTCTTCGGTCAGACAGCCAGTTACCTATCCAATCGGCCAACTTTCCCTCTATCCCACACCTCCTCACTTTCATCATAAGCCGACCATGGGGGACCTTATCAAACGCCTTACTAAAATCCATGTATATGACATCAACTGCCCTACCTTCATCAACACACTTAGTTACCTCCTCAAAAAATTCTATCAAATTTGTGAGGCACGACTTGCCCTTCACGAATCCGTGCTGACTATCTCGGATTAATCCGCATCTTTCTAAATGGTCGTAAATCCCATCCCTAAGGACCCTTTCCATCAATTTACCAACCACCGAAGTAAGACTAACCGGTCTATAATTACCAGGGTCATTTCTATTCCCTTTCTTAAACAGAGGAACAACATTCGCCATTCTCCAGTCCTCTGGCACCATCCCCGTGGACAGTGAGGACCCAAAGATCAACGCCAAAGGCTCTGCAATCTCATCCCTTGCCTCCCACAGAATCCTAGGATACATTTCATCAGGCCCAGGGGACTTATCGACCTTCAGTTTATTCAAAACTGCCAAGACATCCTCCCTCCGAACATCTATTTCCTCCAGCCTATTAGCCTGTAACACCTTCTCTTCCTCAAAAACATGGCCCCTCTCCTTGGTGAACACTGAAGAAAAGTATTCATTCATCACCTCGCCTATCTCTACTGACTCCATACACAAGTTCCCACTACTGTCCTTGACCGGCCCTAACCTCACCCTGGTCATTCTTTTATTCCTCACATAAGAGTAAAAAGCCTTGGGGTTTTCCTTGATCCGACCCGCCAAGGACTTCTCATGTCCCCTCCTAGCTCTCCTAAGCCCCTTTTTCAGCTCATTCCTTGCTAACTTGTAACCCTCAATCGAGCCATCTGAACCTTGTTTCCTCATCCCTACATAAGCTTCCCTCTTCCTTTTCACAAGACATTCCACCTCTTTTGTGAACCATGGTTCCCTCACTCGGCCATTTCCTCCCTGCCTGACAGGAACATACCTATCAAGGACATCCAGTATTTGTTCCTTGAAAAAGTTCCACTTTTCATTAGTTCCTTTCTCTGACAGTTTCTGTTCCCAACTTATGCCCCCTAATTCTTGCCTAATCGCATCATAATTACCCCTCCCCCAATTGTAAACCTTGCCCTGCCGTATGGCCCTGTCCCTCTCCATTGCAATAACAAAAGACACCGAATTGTGGTCACTATCTCCAAATTGCTCTCCCACAACCAAATCTAACACTTGGCCCGGTTCATTTCCCAGTACCAAATCCAATGTGGCCTCACCTCTAGTCGGCCCATCCACATATTGTGTCAGGAAACCCTCCCGCACACACTGCACAAAAACTGCCCCATCCAAACTATTTGACCTACAAAGGTTCCAATCAATATTTGGAAAGTTAAAGTCCCCCATGACAACTACCCTGTGACCCCCACACATATCCATAATCTGCTTAGCAATTTCTTCCTCCACATCTCTATTACTATTTGGGGGCCTATAGTAAACTCCTAGCAACGTGACCGCTCCTTTCCTATTTCTAACTTCAGCCCATATTACCTCAGTGTGCAGATCCCCCACGAAGTGCCTTTCCACAGCCGTTAAACTATCCTTGATTAACAATGCCACTCCTCCACCTCTTTTACCAGCTTCCCTACACTTAGTGAAACATCTATACCCCGGAACGTCCAACAATCATTCCTGTCCTTGTTCTACCCACGTCTCCGTAATGGCCACAACATCGTAGTCCCAAGTACCAATCCACGCCCCATTAAAACCACTGAAGAAGCAATAAAAGGACTCCTACTGACAGCCCGGCAACAATGAGAGCTGAGGGTGTGAGAGCGGCAGAGAACATGACTTTAAAAAAAATCCCTTAAAGATACATTAACATCACAATATTTTGAAATTAAAATATGAAATGCAATAGTTCGGGAACTTCTTCCAATTTATTAAAATGTAATCTAAGCAGGAATTAAGATTTCAACACACTTAACCTTTTTTTCCCCAGAAATACCCTTCTGTATTCATCACGGCCTATCAGGATGACAAGCGTGTGCCATTGTCAGGTTTGCTAAGATATACACGGAAATTGAGAAATGCTGTGGCTGTTAGTATGTGCAATGAAACAGGTGAGCGTAGTTGCCACTAAGTATAAGTAGCTGTGCCAATTCTATTACTTCAAGCAATGAGGTGTCCTCAGGAATTTAAAACAAATTACGGGGGTGATCTTAGGCTTGTCCCACTGTTCAATTGGCGTGGCAAGCCAGTAAGATCGGGCAAGAGGCGAAAAATTAGTTTCATGCTTAGTTTTTCGCCTCTCGCGATGTTACCGGCACTGATTTGCCGGCGATATTTCAATATGCAAAACTTCATTTAAATATAATCAGTGAGTCCTGGATGCTATCATCTGGACTCACCTGCACTTTCCTGCTCGCCAGTCAAGGTCCTCACCAGCAAGGATCATGTATGGTCCCCACCAACAGAGACCAGACGTGATGGCCTCACTGTTGGGAACGGAGGCCATTGAAGCCCCTCGGATGGTCGGGGGCAGGTTGGGGCAGTGCCAAGGGGGCAGGGCCTGATGGGGGGCCGAGCCTGATGGAGGCAGGGCTGAGGCGGGGGGGGGACTCTGCATCGGAGGGTGTGGGAGTGATCGGCCGGGGCGGCCATTAGGGGGTGGGGTCGATCAGCCTGAGTGGTTGAGATTGGGGCGGTGATCAGGGGTGAGGGAGGTCGATGTCTGGTACAGCGATCGGAGGCAGGGAGGGCAATCTCCAGAGCAGCAATGGGGTGGTGGGAAGCAATGTCCGGAGGGATGGGGATGGGGGGACGGGGGTGACATCTCCCAGTGTACTGGGAGATCGGGGCACATGCACAATGGCGCCCCTAAAGCTCAGTAGCCAGATTCCCTACAAGAATAGGGAATATAAGAATCCTCCCCCTCCTGGTGAGAATCTCATCTGGGCTTTTTTTTCTAAGTGCCATACAATTGCGTCTGGGAGCTCACCCAAAAAATCAACACAGTTCTCTCCTGTTTTGGTAAACGCATGGGGATAGGGCCTGGGTGGGATTGTGGTCAGTGCAGACTCGATGGGCCGAATGGCCGCCTTCTGCACTGTAGGGATTCTATGATTGCAGGAACATCATATCCAACATCCTGCTATGACCACATCTGGTTTCCCAAACCAGAATTGAAGTCAACGTCAGGATCACCACCCACCCAGTAAAATTCAGTCCATTGTTTCACCAATGCTAAATGTCAGCTTTACAATTCACTTGTTTGCACGCATGTGTAAGTGCTTTTAATGTGTGAGGAATTTAAAAACGCCTTTGTACCCTGTTACTTATTAACCTGTGGCACTGGTTTATTGAGCATATTTTAGCTGACATCTGCATTCTTTATTTTGTGACATTTGTTAATAATTGTACATCGCACCAATGAAATACAGCCACTTGATTTACTGATAATTACAATGAACTCCAAGCTTATAAAAACAATTTCAATTGCTGCTTCAGTAAGAATTGTAAAATATATGGCTAACTACAGGGACAAATGCTGCCGTATATTTTTCTAGGTATGTGCCAGTGTTTAATTGCATTCACTGATAATATGGGCGAAGCAACATGAGTTTACTAGATTAGCCAAAAGGGCAAGCTCTTCTACTTGTGACCTGGTTATCAGATTTTCATTATCCTATGCCTAGTTACATCATATCGCTAGGCCATCCACACGAATGAAGGCTCCAAATTTTGGTGTTGTGATTTTTTTAATGGAATTCATTGTCATCAACATGAGCAGTTATACAAACAATGGCCAAATATCATTGTCAGTATCTGGCTTTGCTGGTAATTAGCTGCGAACAATTTGGATTGCTTATCAATTGCTATAAAATACAAGCTCAAGAAGATTGAATGCTTTTAAGCTCAAGGACCCACCACACTGACATTACTCTACTGCAGTGCCTTCCAAAGCATTAAATGTAGAAGTGTCTGTAATGTGATGGGGGAGGGATAATAGATTGACAAGAAGTGAATGGCCTTTTGTGAATAGTTATGACAACAATGGTCCCTTTGACTGCATGTGTTGTGAAGAGGAAGTAGCATTGTAAAGGCACTGTGGAAAAGTGTCATTGCAAACACAAATACTGCATAAAGAATTGAATGTGTTTAAATATACTGGAACAAATACTTCTAAAACCTCAGAATTAAAATCTGGATAAGTCTGTTTTTTAAGAAATTTTATTCTGATAGTATTTAATTATTCTGTTCAAATATCTATTGATCTCTGGTAGCTTTGTGCTCTCCCTTCAACTGGAGCCCACCATTTAATCCTTTTTTGGTTCTGTGCCATTTGTCTTTCTACTTTTTCTTTGTCTCTATATGACGATCAGATACTTGTTATCTATTTGTCAACAAATGATCTTCTCACTCTCCTTTGTAAGCCTTTGTTTTTCTCTCCTTTCTCACCTTTGTGTAAGTCTCTCCTTGACTGTTTCCTCTCATCTTCACATCTTTATGACTCTTATTCTACAAACTTTTCTTCTTTTAGAGGTAGAATTTCCAGTTCGGGTGTAATCAGTGACCCAGGACACACATCCCAGTGGTTTTGAGAAATGTCTTTTTCCCCTCAAATTTCTGTTCAAACTTATTTGCGAATCGCCAAACACAAAATCTGCAATGAATCGGCACAATCAAGCTGCGTTACGAAACATAATTTTTAAAAATGATTGATTCATTTTGAGTGGGAGCATTTGACTAATACGGGTGGTTCATACAGATCAATTCCTGATCCTTGATGTCTGACTCAATCAGATAAGATACTGAGTGCAGCCTGGTCAGTGTCCTTCTCGCCCACATACATATTATATAATATATATAAGCTCCATGGCTTTTCAAATGAGTCCAAATAGAATAAAATTACCTGTAAGTTTTAAAGCACAAACACAATGCTATAGTTAAACAAAACTCTTATGTAGGCATGATTGAAGTAAATTTTGTTTAATAATTGAATGAAATAATATACTTCATAGAGGACCTTTTCAATTTTTCAGCATTTTTCTTTTGGTTTGCATGTTATCTTTAATCAAAGGTGAACTACCAGACATCATTTTGGATATCCAACCTGGAGGTGATCACTTTGGTCCATCCGATTGGGAGGAATCAATATACGAAGTAAATCTTTTTGTTTTTCTCTCCATAATCGAGTGCTCTGTCCTTGATCTGTAAAATTCATCTTAACTTTTCATATCAGATGTTTTGTAATGTAGTCATGCAACAGCACACTGATTCTGTTTTTCACAATAATTTTGCTTGATTTAGAGCAATTGAAGGATTGTCCCAAGTTTCCTGAGCTTGGGTTTTTAATAGACTAAAGATCTAAAAATACCCCTCCACCCCAGCTCAGAGCCATGATTAAATTGTGTGGTCCTTCCATGATGCTGGCACTCCGTTGCCTATCCTCCCATCATCAGCCACAGGCTCTCCTTTGGCGCTGTTGAGCACAAGAGCTGCCAGCTTGGTAGGCAAGATTTCCACCCCCTGGGATCTTGATTACAAGGAAGGTCCATGGCTTGCCTTACCATTGGCTGCTTGGCGAGTGGCAATCATCATGGGATTGTCACTCTGCTCCTGCTTTTGCCTGCCCTGATGCTACTCTTAATTTCTGGTCGGGAATTCTGAGCCCAAACAGTGGCATTGCAGATCCCTTGATGGCTGTCCAGCCAGCAGGCAAGACCCATGATGCCTCAACAAAATTCTGCCTTGATTTAGAGTTGAAAACTTTGGAGAGTTCCAACATACTTCCATGGGTAATTATCCATGAAATGTTAGCGAGAAAAATCCTAATCTAAATCCTCGGTAACTATACATTAACCCCCCCCCCCCAGTCACTCTCTCTGAGTTTTTACTTTCTCTCCACGCCCTGACTATCCTTTGACCCAGCCGACCATTCCCCAACTCCCTAACTACCCCCCATAAACCCAACTGAACAACTACCCTTTTGACCAGGCATGATTAGCCCCTACTGGCCAACCTGACCACCCCCCCTCCCCCAGCCTAAATTAACTCCTCACCACCTGACTAACCCTCCCCCTTGAAACAACCCAACTAGTCTGCACCACCTACCTACCCACTCACCCACTTACCACCCTACCCACCTTCCACCCTACTGCCTTCCATCCTCCATCTGCCACCTTTCTACCTGCCACTCATCCTTCACCTATCGACACACCTCACCCACCTACCCACCTTCCCACTCACTCATTGATCCATCACTCATTCACTAATATACATACTGTACTTTTATACTTACCTGTCACAGCTTGTGCCATTGGAAAGGGGCATGTCCAGTCCTCCCCCATGCTACAATGTGCCAATGGAGCTCTTGGATGGAAGCTGTACTCTGCATTTCTGGAGAAGCTGGGCTCAGAATTCCCGACCAGAAATTAAGAGTAGCATCAGGGCAGGCAAAAGCAGGAGCAGAGTGACAATTCCATGATGATTGCCACTCGTCAGAAGATACAGGCCCTTGTTGCCCATTCCAGCAAAATCTGGGGCAATAACATTCTTAATAGTGAAGGAACAGAAAAATAGTTGCTATTGAAGGTTTGTGAAACCTTTAAGTTGGGATTGCAAGTTTTTTTTAAATGGCAAAAAATAAGATAAATTGTAATGTTTAGGTTTTATAGATAGGGGCGTTGAATATAAAAGCAAAAATGCAACATTTTAAAAAATATTTAAGATTATGATTGGGTTTGGAAAATGTGCTTAGAGATACAGTTTTGTTTGCCACGTGCAAAATTCACGAGTAAAAAGGTATAGCATTAAATTAAGGATAGCAGCATAACAATTTCGAGGGAAAATGTTTTATTTGAAATGGTAATGCATATGTAGAACAGACTATCAAACTGCTACTCCAGTCCTATGTTATCAACTAACTTAGCACAGACCAGGGATCAAATCTGGAAAATTTTTGTTTTTTGACGGCTCAATGTCGCAGAATGTCTTTTCACTGTTGAGTAGTTTTATTCGACTCAACTCAGCAATGAACAAAAAAATTCACTCAGTGCCCACATTAGGATGACTCTAAATGTCATCCTATTTTTTGAAATAGGTAGACAGGCCGAATACTTTTAAGTCCATCACTTCGCATCCCCAACACTCACTGACTCGCTCACTCCTTGAGGAGGGTGAACATGGTCTTAAAACGCACCAGAAAAAGTGGCAATTTTTTTTACTTGTTATAATTACCAAAATATCACATTTATGCAATTAGAAATCATCTTCTGGCAATTGATTGCACTTTCTTTTTATTTTATAGGTTGCCAGACATTATGCATTTTTATACAAACAGCTGGAACTTGGTGTGTAGAAGCATCCACGAATAACTGTTGTAGGTTTTCTCTACAACTCACCAATTAAGAAGTAAATGTTGACATGATTTCAATGAAAAACTATTCTTCAGAATCATTGCAATTGAATTCTGTATGTGTAAGATTTTGTATTGATGAACTTTGAATGGGTATTTATTTTTGGTAGCCAACCCCTGAATGTTCAATTTAAATTATTTCACACCAGCAGCATTGTTTGTGTGCTGGGCAAAAATTAAGATATAACATCAGAGCAATGTTTTAAATGGCAATAAACCATTTTTATAGTTTCTGTTCCTTTTGTGTATACATTACAGAATTTTTATTTTTATCCACACATCCTACGTAAAACAAATAATTATGTGAGAAAACTCGAGTGTTGATACCCCGTGATGATCTCTCATTGTTGTTCATGTTTCAAAATTACTTTTGTTCTTTCATCTGAATTTGTTGCATAATGATACCTCAGCAATATTTACAGAAGGCTACATGCCCATTATTGTAAGAACTCTATGCTTCCTCTGCTGTCCTTGGCATTTTCTTTAACAATACAACATGTGACTATAAATATGTAGGCATTATATTACACATACAATCTACACTGCTAGGGCTGCATGGCCAGGAGAGTGAGTACTTAGAGGAATTTTGTATTTTTTTTATTGCTTCTCTTCTTTTATTGAGTTGCTCAAAAAGAAAAATTAAACTTGATCTTGTTACACACTGTCTTTCAAGCTTTGTGTCTTGCTTCAAGTCACAAAAGCAGTTTAGAAGATGATATCCCATGTGAGAAATACCCTTTGGCTAACTCAAAGCATATAGCTTTGGAAGACGTTTGCCATGATATGGAGGTGCCGGCATTGGACTGGGGTAGGCCCAGTAAGAAGTCTCACAATACCAGGTTAAAGTCCAACAGGTTTATTTGGAATCATGAGCTTTCGGAGTGCTGCTCCTTCCTCGGGTGCATGCCTCCTGGAAAAGCACTCCGAAAGCTCATGATTCCAAATAAACCTGTTGGACTTTAACCTGGTGTTGTGAAACTTCTTACTGAAGACATTTTTGCAGCATAATTTGGAATAATTTCCACCTTATAACGAGGAAGTTAAATTATTCTTCAACTTCATCTCTGTCTCAGCTCATCTGCTGCTAAAACCCTCATTCACGTCTTCATTACCTCTATAGATTCAGCTATTCCAAAGCAATCCTGGCTGGTCACCCATGTTGTTGATTTTGAAGTCCTCCAAAGCTCTGCTGTTTGGAGGACCAAGTCCCATTCCCCAATCATTCCTGTTCTTGTTGCCCCCTATTACTTAGAAATCCTACAGTACAGAAAGAGGCCATTCGGCCCATCGAGTCTGCACCGACCACAATCCCACCCAGGCCCTACCCCCATATTCCTACACATTTACCCACTAATCCCTCTAACCTACGCATCTCAGGACACTAGGGGCAATTTTAGCATAGCCAATCAACCTAACCCGCACATCTTTGGACTTCCCAGTCAAGCACCTTCATTTTAAAATACACATCATTGTTTTCAAATTTCTCCATGGCTTTGACTCTACCCTTTTTTGTTATTCCTTCTAACCCCATAACTCGCCATGTTACCTTTTGTTCCTCTAATTCTGACCTCTTGTGCCTTACAATTGATGGCCTTATCTTCAGTTGCCTGTGTCCCAAATACTGGTATACACTCCCTGCCCTCTCCACCTCACTTTCCTCCTACAGGACAATCCTTAAAACTTACCTCTGATCAAGCTTTTAGTCATCAACCTGCTATATGGCATGTTGTCATACCTTGTTCTGTTTCTCTGAAGCACCTTGGGTTGTTTCATTACATTAAATGCACTATATAAATATAAAATGTAGCCATTATTCAAGTGCAAATTATTATCTACCTATGTTAAGATGGGCACATTGTTGAATAAACAACATCGGGGAAAGTGGAGTTATTTTATTAGTGTCACAAGGCGGCTTACATTAGCATTGTAATGAAGTTACTGTGAAAATCCCCCAGTCACCACATTCCGGCACCTGGTCGGGTATGCTGAGGGAGAATTTAGCTTGGCCAAAGCACCTAACCAGCATGTCTTTTGGACTGTGGAAGGAAACTGGAGCTCCCGGTGGAAACCCACGCAGACACGGGGAGAACATGCAGACTCGGCACAGATAGTGACCCAAGCTAGAAATCAAACCTGGGTCCCAGGCACTGTGAGAGAGCTGTGCTAACCACTGTGCCACCAAGGGTCCAAATGGCCTAATACTGCTCCTATTTTTTATTTTCTTATGAAAGGGGAGAAGTTGACCAACCCAATTTTCCATTGCAACTTTTGTTTTCAGTGGTTTTGTAAGAATTTTGTCCACTTCCTATATTGCAGGAGCCCCTGTGACTCTCAATGAGTTATCAGTTGAATAGCAGCAATATAAATGAAAGTCTTTTTATCATATCCCGAGAAACTTGAAAACTGCTCCAGCACTCTCAGACCTTACTTTCTCTTCCAATCAGCATTTCCCTTGCTGAGGAAACATTGGCCAGAATTTTATGTATAAAGTTCAGGCATATGCCCAACCTGAAAGTGTGGAAAATCATGCAAAAAGAAGTCAAGCACATGCCTTCATCACACCGTCGTGCAATATTTCAGTTTATGGGCACCCACACAAGTTGGAAGCAGACAATCAAGAAGTCAATTTAAATTAATTAAACACCAGTTGACTGGGATTTTACATTGCCTGTCTGCCTTTACGATTGGTGAGTAAAGCAGGTCTTAATTAGCTTTTTAATTACATTGATAATTTAGTCAACTGGATTTCACAATTGCCTTCAATCCCATTCTGCAAAAACCAGAAAGATGAGGATGATATTGGGATTCTGAACTGACATCAAGTTTGAGGAATTTAACACCTCACATGTTGGGGAAAATTCCCTCCCCCCAATATACGTTAGTGAGCAAGCAGTCAAGCTATCGAACAAGAACTTGCATTTGAACTGAAAGGCAACCATGGCAGAGAGCAGCCTTACAGAAGAGACAAAGAGGAAGAAATTGGCCATGTTAATATTATGGAGAAAATAAGGGTACAAGCACAGATAAAGTACCACTGTTCCAGCAGTATTACAGATGTTCACTGGTTTCAGCTGAGTAACAAGACAGAATGATTGCCTGAAAGAATTCAAAGATGGAATGATTGGAAGTTTGTGGACAGAATTTGAATGTCAGCAATACAATGAAGTGCCTTACAAAGAAAAGTGAGTGAGAAAATAAGGCATTAAGAGGATGTAAGAATCGGGCATGGATTTTGTATGGAAAGATAATTTTAAGAAATGAGGCCTGAGGAAATGGGACCATTGATGATGTCAAAGAGCATTATGCTGAGCTGAGCTAACTGCATAACGCGGAGTTGGGTCAGAAGGGGATTCAGAGTACACGATAGAGGTGCCAAGGAGGAGATGTGTTCTTGGAAACATACATTTTTAACAAAATGTTGTATAGAAGAGTTTTGCATTCAAAAAGTTAAAGGTAAACGGTAGTTTTATTAATGCGTAATTTGATCAATTGTTCTTATAATTTCATGCATACTTCACTGAGTGTTCTTCTGCACACTACAGTACTATTGATTCTGGAATCTACAGAACATCTTTAAAAACTATTTTTCAAAAACTCTTAACAATTCTTGTAAAGTATATCAAATGTATTCAAATAACATGCTTTCTGTGAAATAAAGCACTTGTCTTTGAATTCTGGCTGATTGTGAACTGGATTGTTTGTTCTGTAATCCAGCACAAGGCCTTCGCCAGCACTAGTTATCACTGATGCTGTTTGAACCGTATTTCCGTTGTTATTATAGTCAGTACTGAGTCTCACATTTGCTTCTTTGGGAAGATATGGAACTTTGCTTGCCAGGTTGGTTGTTGAATCGTTACCAAAATTTAATACAATCAAGAAGACTGTATCCAAACCATCCAGTTCTCTCACATATGCAAATACATCTGTATCATTCCAAATGTAACACATCCATCCCCTATGAATAGGCAGCTCATTCTGACGAAGAAAACTCAACTCACGGTATAGGGTCAAGGTAGAGTTTTGGTGTTTCATTTCAACCTGTCAAAAATGATTACACAGGAAATGATGAGCTCCAGGAGCATACATCTGTACAATTAAAAACACTTGAATTACAAGTCCCCGAGAAATCAAATCAGTTTAAATTGCCCAGATAATGTATTATTGTTTAACTGATCTTTCCCCCTTTTCTGACCAAATGATCTGCACCTGAACTCGTTTAAATCCTCCAAACTCCAGGAATATAAGTTCAGTTTTTTGTACTTGCTTCACTTTTGTGTAAATATTAATACTGAAAATGATCTCACTTACTTCAACGTTTACGGTAGCATAATTTGGGTGGACACTAAGCCAAGTTTTATTTGCTGTACTGAAGCCAGCATTAGCACTGCTATCCCATTGCATTGGTGAGCGTTGTGGATCACGATTTGCTGTCTGTAACAAAATGACAATTCAACCACATGAAAAAGTTATTCAACTTTTTTTCATTTTCTCTTCTGTAAGATTGTGTAAAAGCGTACTTCATTCATTTTATTTGCCCCTACATTTTCCTTAGATTTTGCACCTCCTCCAGCTTATGGGATGGGAAACATTTTTCTTCCATGCCAATCATATCCCATGTCAATGTAAGGAATACTGTGGTTGGTGACAATTCAGGAAATGGCAAGTGTCAATCTTCAGCCAACACAATTTGGAACTGAAAAAGCTTAGTATGATTCTCAGCTTACTTGTAAATTTTAAGTTTAAGTTTTCATCTCCATTGCAACTTAAAATCAACAAGCACATCATGGCACGGTCAAGTGAACAACCTAATCTATCATGTACAACTAAAGAATATTGGAATGAAAGCAAAATACTGCATATGCAGAAGATCTTAAAATAAAAAGATGGTGCTGGAAAAACTCAGCTGGTCTGGCTGCATATGTTCCAAAGAACCATATTGGACTTGGAATGTTAATTCTGTTTCCCCCTTTGCAGATGCTGCCAGAGAGGCTGAGTTTTTCCTGCACTTTGTTTCAATTACAGAATATCAGGACCTATTTTTGGGTAAGTGGCATCCTTACCACTAATTTTCATGTGGTGATGTGTGAGGGGGAATTTTAACTGGCAGCAGGTTTTGGGTGGGTGTGAGGCAAACTGAGCAGCCTCTGATCTTTTCACTGCTGCCAGGCCTCATAAACATTGGTGCAGGGGCCTCCATTTTTGTGAGGTGGCTGCCAAGAAACAGCTGGAGACTGTCCAAATCCATTTCATGTAGATCCATTGGTCAACAGGAAAGAAATTCCATTCCAGCAGCCGAGACCAGATTTGAGCCCAAATCCCAGATGCAAAAAGCTTAATCTCCTAAATGTTCTAAAAGCTTAAAATGTAGTCAGATACGTACTGGATCAAATTTCCCAAAAGGATCTTGAATCTCGTCTTCAGGTACAATAATATTCTCCATTCCTAATTCTTCCCCATAGTAAGTAGTAGGAGTTCCAGGAAGAGTCAACAGAAGCATGTTAACGACGTTAGTGTAAATTGCACCAACACGGGATGCAATACGTGAATTGTCATGATTTCCTACCTAAACGTTAAGCAAATAGTCTATGTTAAATAGCATCGAATAACACTATCATACACAACTCAAACATTGGATGGCATGACATGATCTTATTTCACATATCATTAAAAACTTGCGAGTATTCCCAAATAAATTCTACTTTGATTTCTTTACTCTGTTCAATACTTGGCTTATTCTCAAACCAAGAAGAGATTCCCTGTTTGCTTCAAATTGAGCTTTATGGGCCAGATTTGGATCTTTACTGAGGGTGATTCACAAATGATCACTGAAACAGATATGTTTTGCTGTGGATTTCTATTCCCCAGAAACATTAAGATGATACGACACCAACCTCTTTTCACAATTTAGACCCTGCAACAAAAGAGAACTTTGGATTCAAATCCAATCTAACAGATAAGATAAAATATACCACCATTACCAGGGACCTATTAAAGTTATGGTCAAATTCATTAGCTATTTGCTACGAAGTGTTTGTAGGTAAAGACATACCACCCAGTTTGGCCATTTTCCTTCAGGCATGTTGCGCATCCAATAATCTACAATTTTAAATACTCCATTTCCTGACATCTCTTTATAGAGATCAATAAGGTAGAAGTTAAAGGGAAAGTCAGCTTCTTGTTGTATTGGTGTTCCATAATACATCATCGTCTTATAGATTTCTTCATTGTCATAGGATTCAGCCATCAGAAATCTGCAGAGATAATATGACTCAGAATTTATACTCTGACAAGCAATCAAAAAAACAACCTTATCACAATAAACTCCTCTAACCTTTATAATATGAATAAGGTCAAGTGTTTGCACACACAGGGGTAAACGTGTTTGTGTCAACCTCATGTCAGTATTTATTTTATCATCTTCAGAAGGTGAGGAAGGACATATATTTTAACCAATGAGCTAAACTACATTAAGAAGGAATTTTTCAAGGATCTTATGGAATCATTACAAAGGACTGGGCTTGTTCCAGGCCCCAGGAAATTAAGGCTTATATCAAAAAAAGTGGTTTCCATTACTGAACACAGGAAGATTACCTAGACTAAAAAAGGTAATGAGAGCTATAGGAACAGCAGAAGAGAAAACCCTGAGGCAGGGTTTTGGCTGTGTCTCTCTGAATTCAAACTTGAGAGCAAGACCTGATTAAGATGAGAACAAGGCCTGTAAGCAGATAAATAGATGTAAAGTTTCTACTCTGCAGAAGCTGCAGACTACAAGCTAGATTTCAAAATTATAACCCAAACTCAACCCATTCGTAGGAGGTGGGTCTCTCAGTTAAATATCTTAATGATGCTGTGTTCCTAAGATTTTAATTGTCTTCCAGTGTAAATGCAAGATCATTGGATTTCCTGGGCCAGCAGAAATGCAGCAGCTGAAGAGAACTGCTGGCTAGAGCTGGTTAGTGCCTTCTTGTTTTGAGGGCCAGATAATCTCCCCAGCAATCAGATCTTTCTCCCTGCTGCAATCCAATATGCTCCATGACCTGCAATCTTCCCCTGAACACCCTCCATGACCTCCTCTGCACATGATTTCCTCCCATCCACACCTGCATGCAATCTCCAAGCCACACCCCAT
The DNA here is from genome assembly GCF_964213995.1 of Mustelus asterias. Classification (NCBI taxonomy): domain Eukaryota; kingdom Metazoa; phylum Chordata; class Chondrichthyes; order Carcharhiniformes; family Triakidae; genus Mustelus; species Mustelus asterias. The sequence continues at coordinate 25,912,504 of NC_135815.1, read as the reverse complement.
CGATAGTCTTCTGAGCCCTGATCTCCCCAGGACCCCTCTTCAATGTTCTCCTTGATCTCCAATGTCTCCATGTCTCCCAGTACAATGAATGTTCTCCCTCTTCCTCTACAGATCCTGACTGTGGCCTGATTATTCCAAGTCCAAACCCTCACTCTCCGAGCCTTTTAATCTGTCTGGCTACAGCAGTGAAATTTGACAGGGGTTAAGGGAAACCTGTCCTTCTCCCTTGCCCATCACCTGCCCCAGCTTCCTGCCTCCACCTCACCCTGTTTCCCTGGCTCCCTCACCTGAGGTCTCTGCCTCCCCCCGCCCTTACTCCCCAAGCCCACTGGCTCCCTCCTTCCATCTCCCCAGAACTGAGAGAATGCTCTATAGCTGAAGGTGATCTTCTTCCTGTTCCAATGGTTAACAGGAATGTTAACCACTGCATGACAAGGAAAAGCAAGAATTCTCCTATTATCCTAATGAAAAATCCTCAATAAGACCATACCATCAACCATATTTGAGGAATCTCAAGGATTTCCAGGAAAACACTATGTTCAAGGTTTTCTTTTACCTGTATCTTCCAGGTTCTCTACTAAACTCCTCCAAAAGATGTTGCCAGCTACGGATAATATCGTGCATGCCCACTTGTGTGGATGTGTAGTCATGATAAAGCTCATCATATGATGTGATATTATTCTAGAAGAATAAGTAAAAAATATCATTAGTACAACTAAATCAATGCTCTTTATAAGCCAGTAATAACAGAAACATTCTAACAATGGAGCAATTCATGTCTGGAACAAGCTGCCAGAGATAGTAGTAGAGGCGGGTACAACTTTGTCTTTTAAAAAGCATTTAGATAGTTACATGGTTATGATGGATATAGAGGGATATGGGCCAAATGCGGGCAATTGGGACTAGCTTAAGGGTTTTTAAAAAAAGGGGCGGCATGGACAAGTTGGGCCGAAGGGCCTGTTTCCATGCTGTAAACCTCTATGATTCTATAATGGAATTTATTGCACCGGAGTCTGAAATGTCCATTTTACAGCACCTACCCCCCTCTCTCATCACCCCCACCTAATCACCCCAGGGGAGGTTTGTCACATGGGCTCAGGTGGTTATTATATTGAGCAGCATGCCATGGGAACCATTCCTGGAACCACCAGCTCACCCTGCTGCAATTTTACTGGCAGTGGGATGATGGCATCAGGAAGCCTGCCTGACTATATGCCAGTTGAGCTCTTTAAGTGGTCAATTAACAACCACTTAAGGGTGTCCTCTTGCCCTCACTGTCCTTTACCCACAGCAGGAGACACCAACGCCATGTGCTGCATGACAAGTTTCATTGCATCACCAGTCCTTCCCTTCTACCCATCCCATGCCTACTCCCTGGTCACATTTCTCCCTGTTTCCATTTATACACTCAACACTCACTACTGCCCTTATGACTTTTCCCCATCCCACACCCATTGCTTCTTACTCTCAGCTCAGCCATCTCACATTTCTTCATAATTCTGCAAGAAACCTCTTTGCTCTTCTTGCAGGGCAAGCTGGGTACACAACAAGAGAAAGATGACAAGATCTGAAAGAGGGCTGGTGGAAAACTCATGCCAAGGCGACGCATTGACATCCTGGCACAGAAAGGACATGTGTGGTTGGAGTACATACACAGCACTGTCTTTAAACTTTGCTGTCTTTCCATATATTCTGCTCACTCTGCCACTCACTCTGCATTACAATCTAGCGGTGGACAGCATTGCCTCATCTGCTAATTTAATCTTTACCATTCCCTGCTCAACTCTTGTCCCTCTTCCCTTAGGAGAACTCTCTTAAAGATGTACTATCACTGAAGGACACAATCCTGCAGGATGTGTTGCTGGTCATCATATACCATTTAGACTTTCAGAAAATTAAAGTCCTCAAGATTCAGGGCCTTCTGAGGGAGCCCGTGTGGTAATGTGTGGCAGTCGATAATGTCCTGAACTTCTGATGAAGGAGCAGCACTCCAAATGCTGGTGATTCCAAATAAACCTGTTAGACTTTAACCTGGTGTTGTGAGACCTCTTACTGTGCCCACCCCAATCTAACATCGGCATCTCCACATCTGAATTTAAGGAAAGCCTAAAATTTATGCAGTGTCTAGAGCCTTATCTTGCTATTTCTGGTTGTCCACAGGAAAATTGGCCCAGGTCAATATGGCAGTGGTCACTTGCCTGATGCAAGCATGAACTGCAGACTGCCTGATGTTACTGATGTTCCCTGTAGCAGCCTAGAAGGAAAGGAGGAGGCAGTGGTGAAATGGTATTGTTGCTAAACTGGTAATCCAGAGACTGGGAGCAATGTTCTGGGGACACGGGATCGAATCCCACAATGGCAGATTCAATTTTTTAAAAATCTGGAACTAAAATGATGACTGTAAAACCATTGTCAATTGTCATAAAAAATAATCTGGTAATGTCCTTTAGGGAAGGAAATCTGCTGTCCTTACTTGGTCTGGCCTACATGTGATTCCAGACCCACAGAAATGTGGTTGACTCTGAACTGTCCACTGACAGGTTCAGGAGTTCAAGAACAATCAGAGTTGAACAACACATGAAGGCCCAGACAGCGACGCCAACATACAATGAAAATTTTTTTAAAAGCTGTTCATGACTTGTGGATGGTACGGTGGCACAGTGGTAGGCACTGCTGCCTCGCAACGCCAGGGACTCGGGTTCGATTCCGGCCTCAGGCAACTGTCTGATGTGGAATCTGTACATTCTCCCTGTGTCTGCATGGGTTTCCTCCGGGTGCTCCGATTTCCACCCACAGTCCAAAGATGTGCGGGTTAGATCATTGCCGCCTGTCTTCAATGTGAACATGTGATCACGCATCGTCACCGCCCGTACTGATTGACGTCTTATTTCAATGCTGCGTGTATTATCGCCACACGGTGCCATCATGCAGTGCACAGCATCGCGCACAGCTCCCTTCATGCAACTGGCTCCTGTGACCCAATTGCTGCCACTGTTAAGGAAGCTGTTTGTACTTTATTCAAGACAACATTAATTTTTAAAGAAACCCAGAGGCATCAAGAACCAGAGTTGCTTTTTTTCAATCCATGTGTAATTTCAAGCAGTGTAATTGGGTGTTTGTAAACACCTTGAGGCTGGTGAGTCTTATCTAATTTGAATATATTCAGAATTCCTTTTATATTTAGTGATTGATTTTACTTTGCAAGTTATTTCAGTTTGGAATGTGCAGAATTGCACATGTATCTTACAGTATTTCAACATGTACATGTTTTAGTCCAGGTGGGAAATGTCCAAAGGTACCAAACTCAAGCTTTAACATTGATTCCTAAAGGAATCCATGATCACAAAAAATCATTTCACTTAAAATCATGATTTCCAGACATGCAACCACAATTTAAAACAAGGACTTCCACATTGAAGGCATGTAAAGAGAGACTTACTGACTCAAGTACTGAGTCAAGTCTTAAATAAAGATTGGCTTTAGTTTATTCCTTCACCACTGGCTCTCCATAGCCAAGAAACAATGATTCACAAGGTTAAGAATTTCAAAAATGTTCCAGCAATCCTCTTCAATGTTATGGGCGGAAGTTTCCGATATTTTTTCAAAGTGTTGGCTTCAGTGAGAAAACTGGAGAAAATCCTGCCAGCACCATCAAGCAGAAAAATCATCCCATCTTCACCCACTTTGAAAAAAACTATTTTTGCGCCAATTTCACGCTGCTCATGGCGGCCTGCCTCTGATTCACTTGTCCAGAATTATTCCATCTCAGCAATCAGTGGAGAAGCCCCGTTTAAACATTTGCCAGCGCTTGTTCAAAGTCCACTTGGAGTGCTGCCCTCCTCAATGTGTGGGACTGGAAGTGTGTTGGTCACGGGAGAGAGGGGGGGGGGGGGGGGGGGGGAGTCAGCTGAGCTGGACAATCATAGGGTCTCCTGGGTGGAAGGCCCCGGGCTGTGCACCTGACAATCGTCTTCCCAATGAGTGCTCGGAGGACATTGGGCTCCTCCATGGTGTGGAGCGGCAGCTGGAGTGAAATCCAGAAGCCCTGCCATCTTCTGGCGCTGACACTCAAGGATTTCCACAAATGCCTGCACCATGCAGTTAATGTCCTGGACCATGTAGCTCATGTCCTCAGCCATGGAGAGCATGGCCTGAACCATGGAGTGGACATCCTACCATGGAGTGCATGTCCTGTGCCAAGATCACCACTGTGGATGCCACCCTTGCAGTGTTGGCCTCATTGCCTTGGAGTGACGGCACAGTTTCCTCAGACAGAATGTGTTGGAAACTTCCAGTTGGCCCTGTAATTCGAGGAGAGATGCTGACATCCCTTCCTGATATTCAAGACGCTGCCCTTACAGTTCCAGCAGCTGTTGGATGACCGAACCCAGGGATACATCATCTGATTAGGGCTCAGCAGAGTCCTGAGCTCCAGCATCCAACTGAGTGCCGGATTCCTGCAGCAGCTGGGGGAGAGAGGTGGGGCGGGGGGGGGGGGGGGGGGGGGGGGGAATAACTGCGACAGGCCTCTTCGTTCCTTTGTGTCAGGGCCCTCTTGCCCTCATGAAGTCTATCACCACCTCATGTCAGATTCCCCCACACTGCCCATACAGCCTGGCATTTCACAGGGCCCACCCTGGGACCTTGCTGTCGCCCCCTGTGCCGACCATGTGGTTTCTCTCACTCCCACCCACTTCCAGCTGTCATTCCAGAAAGGTTGTCCCTCCGAAGAACAATTGCTTAGACACCAGTAAGGGGGACCCGGGAAGCACTACCTCCACACCAAGCACCAGGCCCCTTGGGGACCTAGAGATCCACAATAATGAATGCCCGCTAAGGTCTGCAAACAGCAAACCCCCTCCACCTATGCCGACACTCAACCCCTGGCCCTGAGATTGACTTACCTGGTTCACCCATGCCCTCTCTGGTGCCCCCCCTCCATTGGACTCCCTGGTGAGTAATGGCAACCTGCGCATTCACCTCTAATATCCCCTCGGAGGTCATTTTTATAGAGCTGTTGTAAATTGTGACATCATGCTGGCGTGGAAAGAATATTCAGAGAGGGTGGAAGTCCGAATGGGATGGCTCGCAAATGAGATGCTAATGTATTAAAATGAGGTTCCCAACCTTCTTGGGCAGGAACTTCATTATGTCACGGGTGAGAAGTGGGAAAAATTGGGAAACGAGATCTTGTTTACGCTGATGGTTGGCGCGGGCTCAAAATTCCGCCCTATTAATGTTCTTCAACATTTTGTCTTCCATCTTCACTTGAGACTTTGGCTGGGCCCTGAAATTCAAGTACCATGGACAGAGGAGATTTACTGATTTTAGATAAAATAGCCAGGTAGCTTACTGGGTTCTGTGTTAAGTTGACTTGAGGCTCATTTCTTAGGCTTTTAGCTTCCAGAAGATATTTGATTGCATCCACCCTGAAACCATCAATGCCTTTCTTCAACCAAAATCGTAATACATTCTTGAAAAAATAGAAAAAATATAACTGAAATACACACATTTTTGATAAAAATACAAAGTGAAACCATTCTTGTCAATTCCGCACTCAACAGCAAAAAGAAGAACATGAGTTACATATCCGTAACTAAACCAAGAAGGAAGTATTCAACCTACTGCCAAGACTTTGTCATAGAAATCATAGAATCTCTACAGTGCAGAAGGAGGCCATTCGGCCCATCGAGTTTGCACCAACAACAATTCCACCCAGGCCCTATCTCCATAACCCCACATATTTAACCCGCTAATCCCTCTAATTTACACATCCCGGGATACTAAGGGGCAATTTAGCATGGCCAATGCACCTAACCCGCACATCTTTGGACTGTGGGAGGAAACCAGAATTCCCGGAGGAAATACACACAGACACAGGAAAAATGTGCAAACTCCACACAGACAGTGTCCCAAGCCGGGCATCGAACCCAGGTCTCTGGTGCTGTGAGGCAGCAGTGCTAATGACTGTGCCACCGTGCCGCCAGTGAATGGAAACAAAGGATATCTTTCAGCTGATGTAATTTTGATTATTCGCTTGTGTTGAATCTAGTCAAAAGTAATACTTAATGCTGATTTCTAGAACATTTACCAACCAGTTCCTTTATCTTCTAATGCAGGGAGTTAAAAGTTATGGATTAACACATATTTTACATGTTGCCATTTCGATATTGAGATGTCCGTGCTGTATATTTGTGGTTAACAACATTACTTGATTTAAATTGTGAGATAAAATGAATAACTACCTACTTTCATGTCCTCCTGCACATTAACACTTCTGTAATTCAAATCCGGTTGTTCCTTCAAGAATTGATGTAAATAACATTGCCCTCGAACCTCATCAAACTGCCAGGCAGAGCCTCCAAACAAGCTAATCTGGAAAACAATGGACAATTGCTGATTTGTTCTGTGTGGAATGTAAATCATAGATTGGTGCATGATTATTCACTGTAATTCCCCTTAATGAAGGGTTCTCACTATTGGAAATTCATTTAAAAATTAAGCATTTACCAATAATTTTTATTGTTTATATCATTTTTAATTGCTTTGCTTTTTTAAATTTAAAAGATGAGTGCTAATAACATGATCAAGAATATTAGTTTTAAAAGTGCCCAAGAACGACAATTTATGGCAACTGAAACAACATTTGCTCTCGTTATCTGGGTGAAAAGAAGGAGTTTTACATAGAATGCAATAGAATTTACGACACAGAGTAAGTCATTCACCCCCACTAATCTGTGTTGATGTTTCAAATTAAATCTTATTTATTAGTCACAAGTTGGTTTACATTAACACTGCAATGAACTTACTGTGAAAATCCCCTAGTCGCCACACTCCAGCGCCTGTTCAGATACACTGAGGGGGGAATTTAGCATGGCCAATGCACCTAACCAGCATGTCTTTCAGACTGTAGGAGGAAACAGGAGCACTCGGAGGAAACCCACGCAGACACAAGGAGAACATGCAACTTCCGCACAGACAGTGGCCTACACTGTGAATCGAACCCAGGTCCTGGGCACCGTGAGGCAGCAATGCTAACCACTTTGCCGCCATGCTGCCCTATCTGCACAAACAGTAATTCTATTCCGATATGACTGCTTTGTTCCCAGGGGGAACTAGATCTATCGAACAGGAGCTAAGTTGCTGACAATGAGGAAACACCCCCCCCGCCCAACTTCACAACCCCCCCTCCATCCCCCGCCCACCCCCGGTGCCCACAAGCAAACATGACAGGCTTTGCTTTTTGGGCTCTCAACCTGGCAAGTGCTTTATCTGCCATTGGTAGTGTTTGTATAATTCCATTTGTGGCCAGAGCAATACTTTCCCATCTCCCAATTGGCCCTCATTACTTTTTTGGTGAGTACCACTGGCCCAAAGGAAAGGATAGGAAATACGATTACTTGCAATAAAAATAAAATTGACGTGCTTTTGTTGTTATAATGTCAGAAAGCATAGTTACAGTAACTAAAACAGAGGGTTGACATTATTACCCAGTTGTTGGGGTAGGTGGTTTTGTTCATCTCATGTTTACAATCAACCCAGACGTAGTAATCAGTGTATTTTCCTTCTCGTTTCCGGCTAAGTTGAAACCAACGGTGTTTATCGCTGGTATGATTTGGAATGAAATCCATTATCAGTTTTATACCTTTGAAAAAATACATGAAAAGTCATTCAGTAAAGTGAAATCTCTCAGAAGTAAATCAAGTTGTAAATTTTCATGATTATTCACCAAGAATTATGTTAAAACTATGACGTAGAAAAAGCGTGTTGGCTTCGAAGCAGAACTTTTAATGTAAATGGGATGATTTTCCTGCCTTTACAGCACCGAGTATCTGATGTGAAGGCAGGAGGATTGCTTTCCCACATTCGATGCTGGTGAAATAGTCTTCACATTTACCACTGGCATTAGATTCTTATCAAGTTCAATAGTCAGCTTGTAATATTGAATGTTACATCCACTTACAGAATGCTACATTCCCTTGAACACTGAAAAGAAAATCAGCTACACAGTTCATTTAGAAACGTCCTTCTTCTAATCATGGGCTACGTCTGCAGAGAGTTTTTTTGAGTTGTGCAAGTGAGTTCCTGCTTGTTGTATAAACAATGCTGATAATAGCTGTGGAAGCAATTGGAGCTGTTGAATTAAGAGGAACCATACAATTAAAGAAGTTTACAGCACAAAAGGACAACATTTGGATCATTGAGACTGTGCCAGATCTTTGCTAATGCAAAGTAAGGTGAATGCTACTTCCCTGCTCACTCTCCAAAATCCTGTATCTTTCTGTGTCAAACATCTATTTACTTTCCCCCCTGAAGATGTAATGTTTCTTCCTTAACTGTTCCCAGTGGCAAAACCTTTCATGCGCCAACAACCCTTTAAACAAAGAAATTTCCACTATTTTTTTTTGTCCCTTCATTTTACTGACAATTTTAAATAGATGTTTACTCATCACTGATTCCCCATAGCGAGGACATAGCCATTCCCTATTTACTTTGTGAACGTCTTTCATCTTTCAATCTCCACTTTGGCTTCTCTGTTCTCATGAAAGTAGTCTCTCCTCATAGCTATAACTCCTCCTCTCTGATATAATCACAGTGAGAGGTTCACCTATGAAGTGTATTGGTACAATATTAAAGCATACAGGCTTGTGCTTTCTTTTTCCATATCATGTAATGATACTAATATCCTAAATAATCTGTGTGACAATGCTGCATTACTCTCTTTGAGCATGCAAAAATTTGCATCTTAATCTGTAAATAACCCATGATGATACTTAAACAATTCTCTGATTAAATAATTCCTTAAAACAATAATGTAACATAGGAAAATTGATAATGACACCAAGTAACTGTATACCTGAGACAGCTAAATTAATGCATCATTTAAATAACATTAATTTGTTGTGGTTTGAATTGCATAATCATTAAATCACAGAGGCAAAAATGTTCTCAGTTTCAGTTTTACACACTTCAATAATGGGAACACAATCGATAATAAAAGGAAAACAATGGCAAGTACTTTTCTAATTTGTTGCATTTGTAGTTTTAATTGTATATAGTGCTTCATGGACTTGCCTCCCATCTTGACTTTGTGTGCTAGTGAGCATTTCTCATCCCTCATGGTTTTTATTTCTACTGACTTCATAGAATCATAGCAATTTGCAGTATGAAAGGAGGTCATTCAGCCCATTGCATCCATGCCAATGGACAAGGAGCCATGCAAACTAGCCATACCAATATCGTCTGCCTAATTTTCTTTTTAATTTCACCCCTACACTTTTTATATTCCACTAGATTTTCTGCAGCATTGAGCCCTTGTTATCTGCCACAAAATAACCTTTTTATTCTCTAACCTCTCCTTGTCATGCACCTTGTCATTCAAAGGATCCTAGATTTGCTAGTCATACTCTTTTACTTTAAGGAAGCATACTTGCTCTGAACCTTCACTGTCTTGTCCTCGAATTTCACCCACTGGTATGACACTGATTTACCTTTAAGTAGCTGTTTCCCGTTCAGTTCAACTAAATCACACCTCAGCTTAATAAAACTTGTCTTTACCCCATTTATTCCTGATCCATCTTTACCCTTCTCCATAACTACACTCAGTGTAACCCAATCTTGGTCAAAGTGCACCAAAGTGCTCCCCAACTGCTACCCCTTCCGAGCTACAATCTATGAAATTAAGACCAGAATCCCCCTCTCTGGTGGAGCTAACTATGTGCTAGCTAAAAAAATGTTCTCCTGAAAAGATGTTAAGAATTTGGCTCATTCTGCCTTTCACATGAATTCTATCCCAGTTAATTGTTGAAATCCACCACGACTACGAACCAATGTTTTTACACATCTGAGAGATTTGCCTGTATATTTTCTCTGCCATTTCCCTCTGACTATTTGGGGCTCTATTGTATACTCCCAGTAGTATGATTGCTCCTTTTTTGTTCTTCCGTTCAATTCATAGGGCCCTATTTTATGACCCTGCTATTGTTTCTTTAATCAATACAACAACTTTTACTTTTTTATCTGCCTCTTAACCTCAATCTGAAAATCCTGTAACCAGAAATGTTGAGCTGCCACTCTTCCCCTTCTTTTAGTCATGTCTCAGTAATAGCTACAATATCATACTTCAACATGTCAATGTGTGCTCTCAGCTCATCCGCCTTATTTCCTAGACCTCCAAACTCCCTTGTCACCTATTTTCTAGCCCTTGATTCCTCTGCCTTACAAACATATTTCAACTTCTATTTTCTTCTGAGTTTGTTCTCAGGTTCCCATCCCTCTGCCAAGCCAGTTTAATCCCTTCACAACAGTACTAGCAAAGCTCCCTGCGAGGATATTGCTCCTGATCCTGTTGAGATGCAGTCTATCTGACATTTACAAATCCCAACTCCCCAGAGGTTGTCACAATGCCTCAGGAACTTGCAACCCTCCTTCCTGCACTACCTTTCTAGCCACGCATTCATCAACTATCTTGCTATTTCTGTACTCACTAGCACTTGACACCAGAAGTAATCCCAAGATTAACTTTAAGATCCTGTTTTTTAAATCTCGCTCTCTTTCTGCCCATGCCATAGGTGCCAATAAGTACCATGACTGTTTTTTGATTACCCTTCCCCTCCCCCTCAGAATCTCTTGCATCAACTCAGTGACATCCCTGACCCTGGCACCAAACAGGCAACATATGATCTTGAAGTCACATCTACAGCTGTGCTATCACATCTGCACCTCAGTGTCAAAACCCCTACCATTATTGCTCATTCACCTTTCGTCCTTCCCCACTCCCCATGAAACTGAGTTATCCATGTGCCATGGATTTGGCTTCACCTCACTCCATGGAGGATCCATCACTGTCATGAGTATTCAGCTCTGAAAATTGGTTGGAGAGGAAGATGAACTAATAAGATCCCTGTCCTGACTGCCTGCTCTGCTTCACCTTTTTGGTGGTCACCCGTTTCCTATCTGCCTGCACATTTTGAAGCTTCAGATTGACCACCTCTGAACACACATCAGTCACAAATCTGGCGGCCTTGCGAATGTCCTCTACTGACTCTGGCCACCACGCAAGCTGCACATCCAATGTAGATATAAATTGGGAAGATCAAAAATGAGCTACCAACTCAACTATCACATGTTTTACACAACTTCACAAAGTCATGATGTACACCCACTTGTTAGTTTCTACTTTCAGGACCTTCAATTCCTTTCCTGACCTTTTCTGAAAAAGAAATCAAGTTGAGTTTACAAATACTTCTATTGCTATAAATCCTGCTTGGTCAATGAGTCTCCTTAAATTAGTGTTAGTGAACAATTATTTAAGGGAGTGACTATATAGCAATCTTCATATTAATGCACAGTTGTATTTGTGACACACGCAAGGTGCATTCAGGGACTGATATGCAATCTGATTCTGAAACAAAAGAGTAAGATTCTTTGAGGGAATTGAGCAGATGGCTTATAGAATATAACTCCAATGTGGTATCAATGGTACCTGGTTGTTTAAAAATTCAACTACTTCATTGGACTTTGTCAACTTACTGCAGGCTTTTCTTCTAATGCGTTGAGAAAGCAAATGCTCCATCCATATTTTCAAATCATTGAAAATTTATATCAGGGAGTGGAATTCTACACACACATGCACATAAACACACATGATCAAAGCTCTGCCCAGCACATGGAGTAAAATTTGCAGACAGATAATGGGAAACTTGTCAATATTTTGCATTCTACAAGAACCAGTCAATCTGGGATTGCAATATAATAACAGCCTAAAAATAAGTCAGAATTCAATCTTCTCCCACCTCTGCTGTGCACATTTTCTAAGAGATTGTCAAACTCTTCCATAGTTCCAAAAATGGGATCGATTTCTTCAAAATCTTCCACATCGTACCCAAAATCTTTCATTGGAGACTTGTACACTGGACTCAACCAGATAGCTTTGATGTTTGAATCTACAAAGTAATCCAGTTTTTCTGTAATACCTAGTAACAACAGACAAAAGATATTTTAATTTGTAACTCTTTCTATTACATTAAATGCCGAATCAAAATTGTAATTATAACTTGATATAAAATTATGACAACACTTGTACTTGTATAAAATACAACAGTTCCTCCACCCTGAATAAAATGGTCTTGATACCTTGTTGCTCTTGGATTGAAAGAATGTGATGTTCATTTGCAAAATGCAGTCTCCTGTGCCTTTTCCTTAAGCATAGAGAACTAGATGGCAGCATGCTTACATGGCATCAGGAATGTTGCGGATCCCATTTGTTTGCATGCAGGCAGGTGGTTGACTTCAGTGTTCTGAATGGTTCTGCATCCAGAGCCATGTGTCAGAACCGCTTTCTTCAATTATGATGTGCTGAATATGCAATTTCTGGAGATGTATTTTGGGGTTAGATAGAACCCCATTATGTGCAGCAATCATGGAAAGGGGTAGGCATTTCCCAAGGTGAATCCTTTCCTAAAGGATGAGTAGAAGGCTGATTCAGAGGAAGGATAGAGAGTAGGAGTTAAGGACAAGTTATCAAAGTAGCCACTGGATAGTGATGTCCTACAGGTTCCATTCTGGCACTTTTTTATTCACTGTGTACATCAATCTTTCTGACCATAGATTCAGAGGGAATGGTGTTCAATTTTCAAGAGATACTAAAACAGGTGAATAATTATGGGGACTAAAGGAGGTTGTAACAGGATGTTCGTAAAACTGTGGAACAAATCGATAATGTAAACTCACCATGAAACATTGTTACAAAGTTCACATGGCACCTGGAATTACAAGTCAGCTGAATTCAACCCGCAACTACCAAGTGTCAACCCACAGCGATGACTACTCAGTCAACCTCTTTACATCTGTGGTCATGAAAAGTTTGATCCAGAAATCAGAGACACAATTCAGAAAGTTTGGGTGAAGGATAATATATAAATGATGTTTGTGATTGTGTGTCTATTTAAACCTTTAGTAAGACGTCAGTTGAAATGCCACATTAGATATATAGCTTAACTAGTTAAACTAGTAGCATAATTATAGATACAGTTGAAACCTAATTAATTTAATTAAACACAATAAAGATACTGGAGAGATGATGTGTTGCAGTTGTAGCACGTGGGAGCTGGTGGACACCAATGTGCTCCACATCTACAGGAACTGTCTGCAGCTTGATGAACTTCAGTTCAGTGTTGTGAGCTGGAGTCTGAGCCTCAGACACTCTGATACATCAGGGAGGGGAAGGAATACCTGGAAACTTTGTTCCAGGAGGTAGTCACACCCGTTAGACTAGGTGCTTCTGACTTATTCCGTGGTCAAGTGCAATTAACATATATATAGTTTTTTTTCTTGTTTCAGAGGAATGTGTAAAATCTCAGATTATTTTCTGCCAGCAGCCGGTGTGTTTAGAAAACATTTAGCTCAAGGGTGTGAAAGCAAGTTAATAACTAATTTTCAGCTAGGAGTCCGTTACTTAGATAGAGCTAATGGACCTGTGTGTGTATACAAGGAATTCCCCTGGGATTTGTGATTAAGTAAGAAGTCTCACAACACCAGGTTAAAGTCCAACAGGTTTATCTGGTATCACAAGCTATCGGAGTGCTGCTCCTTCATCAGGTGAGTGGATGAAGGAGCAGCGATCCCAAAGCTTGTGATTCCAAATAAACCTGTTGGACTTTAACCTGGTGTTGTGAGACTTATTACTATGCCCACCCCAGTCCAACGCCGGCATCTCCACATCATTTCTGATTAAAGTTGATTGACAGGGTTATGTGATAAACTGGGTCTGTAGCAGAGAGAAAGTTTTTAAAGCTGCAGTTCTAGCTGGGAATCTGCTGAGGTATAGTCAAAATAGTCAGGATAGTCAGAAGCATTTTTGGATAGTCAAAAGCCTTTTCCCAGGGTAGAAGAGTCAATTACTAGGGGGCACAGATTTAAGGTGCGAGGGGCAAGGTTTAAAGGAGATGTACGAGGCAGATTTTTCACACAGAGGGTGGTGGATGCCTGGAACTCATTGCTGGGGGAGGTAGTGGAAGCGGATACGGTAGTGACTTTTAAGGAGAATCTTGACAAATACATGAATAGGATGGGAATAGAGGGATATGGTCCCCGGAAGGGTAGGGGGTTTTAGTTAAGTGGGGCAGCATGGTCGGTGCAGGCTTGGAGGGCCGAAGGGCCTGTTCCTGTGCTGTAATTTTCTTTGTTTATACAAGCTGCTCTAAAACTCAATTTTTCTCTGAAAGCTTCAAGACTGATAACACAATTTATAACAAGTATGTTTATGGTTGCTAACTGTATTTAAAGTGGCATTTAAGTCTCTAAGAGGGAAGTTACTTATGTGGAACTGAAACAATCATAAGCTAGAAAGTAAAGTTGCTTCCTTTCAATTTTAAATATTGTTCAACTGTTAATGATTAAAATACTCCACTTGTTAGAGATATATTTAAACTCTGTAATTAAATAAAGTTTGTCCTACAATAAAGTATCCCTAATTTGTCGGTGGAATTATTCCTGGAATATCCTTTCCTGACATTTATGCCAAAATAGAAAAATTGTTGGGGTCTAATCTGACGTCCTAAAATAACTTGGGGTTCTGGTTCAGCACCCTAACATCAGAGACAGGAAGGTGTGACTGCAAGTAAGGAAGGTTTAGGGACCCAGAGGCTGCAATGAAGGAGCTTCAAACCCTGCAATTATCCAACAGGTACAAGGTTCCTGCAGTTTGTGTAGATGAGAACAGGCACTGCATGGCAGATGAGCAAACTGACCACAACACCATGGTGTGGAAAGCCACAAATGTAATTGTAGAAGGAGACAGTATAGTTAGGGGAATAGTTACTGTTCCCTGCCACCAACTCTTGAAATAAATCTTGGCTTCCGCGGTATCAGAGTTAAGACATCTCCTCTGAGCTGGAGAGGAAGTTGGTGTGGGAGGGGAAGGGTACAACTAGAGATTCTGCGAAGGGAGTATGAGCATCTAGGTGCTAAATTAAAAAGCAGCACCACAAAGGTGGATTACCTGAGCTAGAAACAATTTAGTTTTGGGTAAATAAGATCAGAGAGTTGAATGTATGGCTCAAAGATTGGTGTGGAAGAAGTGGTTTTCAATTCATGGAGTATTGGCATGAGCTCTGGTGAAAGAAGCAACTGTATCACTGGGACGATTTGCACTTGAACTTCACTGGGCCCAGTGAACCAGTGAGTTATATAACCAGGCAGGGCTGTAGAGAGGGCTTTATACTAAATAGTGGGGGTGGAGGAACATATGAGGGAGATTTGGAAAATTAGAGAAAGGACAAGGCAGGATAACAATTAGGGAAATGTTAACTAGAGCGTAACAGGAAGGGGCAGAGTGTACAAACATAATAGTTCACCAGCAAAAACGGTCAAAGTAGGAAAAGAATGGTGTTAAACTAACAGAGAGGAGGAAGGTTCAGGTGAAGGAAGATTTAAAAATCAAAGGTAAAAGTTGAGGCAATAGAAAAGTATACAAAATGTGGATAAAGAAGCTGAATGGGAAAAGAAGGAGCAGAGCATTTAACGGTAACAGTGCAACAGAGAGTAAAGTCTGTGCTGTGAATATTGGTAAAAAATAAAATTTGAGTTACTTCAGCTGAATATGCAGAGCGTCCACAATAGGACAGATGATCTTGTGGCACAAACTGAAATAAAGATCTATTCACCATTACAGGCACAAGGGGCGGATTCTCCGGCCACATTCGCCCCAAAACCAGAAAATCCCGCCCAAGGTCAATGGACCTAGGAATGGTCCGTCCCTGCCCCACCCGCTATGTTTCCCGTGGTGGACAGGAAAATTCCTCCCAAGATAGCGAATGCATTGGGTATGATCGTCAAAAATTCCTAAGATTCTAGAATGATCCCATAAGATTGCTAAATGTAACACCGCTATTGAAGATTGGAAAGAGAGAGAAAACAGTTATCCTCACATCAGTCATCAGGAATCTATGATGAAGAAATTCTTAGCGATGCACCTTTCAATGGAAATTAAGGATGGGCAACCAATTCTGGCATTGCCAACGATTCTCACATCCCGTGAATTAATTTTTAAAATCTCCAGTAACAGTCAAGAGTTCAACACCATCAAGGAAAAAGCAGCCTACTTGATTGGCATACCATCCATCACCTGCCTCCACCATTAGTATACCATGGCTATTGTATGTATTTGCTACAAGATGCAGGCAGCAACTTGTCAAGATTGCTTTGACAGCACCTTCCAAACCCATTACCTCTACCACCGAGAACAAGGCCATCAGATGCATGGGAACACCACCACATGCAAGCTCCGTGCCAAGTCACATATAACCCCATCTTGTAAATACATTTTTCCTTTCGCATGTCCGTTCCCACACTAGCTACTAAAGCAGTCCCCATAATGGCGCATGAAAGGCATCTAAACCAGTGTGCCTTGGCACTAGCCAAGACTCTACAATAACTGAGCTTCTGATACAATTTCCATTCCTCCTCCTCCTCTTACTCACCTTCCCAGAAGGCAAAGATAAATTCTGCTAATAATTGCTAAAAACAACCTCAGCTTTGTAATCACAGTTCAAGTTGCACAACCTTTCACAGAATTGAATTATCAAGAACACCAAAAGTGCTGGCCAGTTTTCTGTACATTAGCTTGCCTCTTGAAATGCCACTTGGCCCTTTAAATGCCATTTCCAAATGCCAGTTCCAGCCTTCATCACAAAGGATTGCTTGTCAGGCCCACAGAATTTTGATACTCACAAATTGTATTGGGATCCTAATCGATTGGACTATCATTGGTATTCTGATTGTGAGTTCAGGTTGCTTAACCTCGAGATCTCAGGAAAACAGCACCAACAGCATCATCAATGAAAAAAGATTGCTAAATCTTTAAGCCTCTCTGTTAACACTGGGTGGGAGGTCCGAAAATTCAACCCTATAAATAATTAGTTCAGAAGCTAGACTTCCTTTTAATGGCAGAGATATTCTTGTGTCCGACAAGTACAAATTCAACCATTAGTAAATCTTAAAATATTTGGTTTAGTCAAGAGTAATTACATTCTGGAGCCCAACTTCGCGGATGGGCTGGCAATACGTATTTAGCAGGATATATCCCTAACACTAGCTTTCCTTCTAGGATTATTATTGCTTACCGTTCAGATCTCCGACACCATTCCCATCAGAGTCTTTGAACGATCGTGGGTAGATTTGATAGATTGGGCTGGCTTGCCACCAGTCCAGACACTTGGGAGACAGAGCAATGATGGTGATTGTACAGGCTACCAGAGTGAGAGTGGCTGCCACAATGAGCCAGAAAATAATTTCTCTGGGCAATCTGTAACACCATTGGCTTGAATAGTGTATTAGGACATCTTTGGGCATTCCAGCATAGGGTCCATCATGATATACGCTCACTTGGTCACTTCTGTCACAGTTTACTGCCACAGTAACATAAGGCTCTTCTTTTAGTTTAGCAGAATCACTGGATTCACTCAAGTTGCTAGATCTTCGTGGTTGGCTTTCATCCTCTTCAAAGGTTTGATTGGTAATACCTTTTACTTCTTTCAGATCTATACGTGCAAGATTTGCTTGATCTGTGTCGAAAGACATCTTAAGAGTTGTTTTGCGTTCACACTATCTGTGTAGCTGCCAGTCTGAGCGGGTTTGTGAAAGGAGCCTACTTTATGCAGTTGCACCCGGTCCTTTGGACTTCGGACTCTGACTAGCACTCAACAGGTAATAGTGCAAGCAGACCAAAAATCATTAACTATATGAGAAAGATATGTTTCTACCAATGCATACCATTTTGTCTTTCTCAATGCAAAATAAAAATGTTGGATTTCAAATTAAGTCACATGTAATTCTATTTTTGTTTTATGGAAATGCAGACATCTTTTAAAACTTAGTTTTAAGTGGGCCTCACAGCACCAGGGACCCAGATTCAATTCCCGGCTTGGGTCACTGCCTGTGTGGAGTTTGCACGTTTTCCCCGTGAATGCGTGGGTTTCCTCCAGGTGCACCGGTTTCCTCCCACAGTCCGAAAGACGTGCTGGTTAGGTGAATTGGCAATGCTAAATTCTCCCTCAGTGTACCCAAACAGGTGCCAGAGTATAGTGACTAGGGGATTTTCACAGTAATTAGCCTGATAGAGAATGTAATCCTACTTGTGACTAATACATAAACTTTAATTTTTAACTTTAATTTTAAAAAAACACTTTTAAATTCATTTGATTTTCCTTATTTCTTTCTTTAATCAGCTCCATTTTAATCCGGAGACACTTGCAATATATCATTTATATCATCAATTTGATGGCACCGCTGAAGTTAACATCAAAATGGCAATATAAAATTCTTGGATTCTTGAAAGGCAAATATACCATTAAAGATGACAGACTCCACCAACGCCTCTTATATTGGTATGACTTCTAGTAATAAGATAAACACAAACTGTGTTGAAACTCCAGGCAAAAGTAGCAAAAAACTACGGCCAATGTCAAAGTGGACCACTAAAGTGTTCTGGCTTCTCTCTGGGCAGGTAGGGACTGATTTCTGCAGAATCTCCTTGTCAATTTTTTTCTGAATCATTAAACAATTTAGGTAATTGGAAGAAAAATGTATTTTTGAGAGATTTTCAAACCAAATGTGCACAACAACACAAATGTTTTAGAAACAACTCCTTCACTGTTGCTTGCACAAATGCAATTCTTTTAAAATATTTTCCAAACAGTATTGTAGCCCGACGGGAATTCATAAAGACACCAGCAAAGCCGGATGGCTAAAAGGGCTAACTCTTGATCAGGCTAAGGACTCTGGGAGCAGGAAAGAACAGGATGTGCAGCTATATAACAAACATGGGAATTGATTGGACAGCCTTGCTGCCAAGGCTTGAACAGGCAATGATTGAACACAGATCCCTGTGTGACATGTTCCTGAGAGAATGGTGACTCCCTGACAGAGAGGCATGATACCCTGCATTTGTGACCAAAAAGACAGTGATTAATTAGTCCCTGTCTTGGAAAACGTGACTGGAAGCGTGATCAGCACCAGCAGGATCTCCATAAGGAGAAACAAAAATACATCAGCAGCAGTAACCAGGATTAAGCACTGTAGAAGCAAAGCTCCGAGTCTGGGACTCGGAAACATTGGAACAAAACCCATCAGCAGGGAATCTGATCAGTTCACCACACCACAGGTAGTATCTCGAAGGCCAATTCATGAGTTTGGATATTTTATGAAGTTCTGATAACTTTTGAATACTTGTGCGTATAATGGAGTAAGACAGGTTAGTTACTTTGTGTTTAATGAAGTTTGATGCCTGTTGTAATTTTGTGGTAATTTGGCACAGTACAATAAAGGAGATTTGTTATACAATAATTTAAGAGTTTGACTCTCTTGTCTACAGCGTCAGTTGACCCAGGTTCATTGGCAACAATATGTTTTCCTGCTACTTGCAGAGTGGCCAAAGAATCTCTGTACTGGTTAGTGAAACCAAAAGTGTATGTGGCTGGGGCAGGAATGGGGACAGTTTGAGAGGGGCAAATTCATATGTTCACCCTGTTCAGTGCCTTTTTTCTCCCTTATCTTGTGTTCAGTATACCTTGTATTGTAAATGGGATCTTTTTAACAACTGCTGAATTGGAAATCAGATTAGTAGAACTGCTCGTGTAAGCACTTCTGCAATATAAAGAGGCTATAAACTTTCTGTTTGACATTTAGGATACTAATCAGGGATATAATACAACTGCATGGTTACTAAGAGCCAAAGAAATAATGAACAACAGAACTGTCATAAAGTACAGACGTGCCAAAAATATCTCAAAAACATTACAAATATCTTTAAACTTTCTGTTAGCCATGAAATAAACAATGAATTGTGTTTTTCTGGGACATTAAAAGTATTTATGACTCACGTGGTTAAATTTTATAGTCCTCAAGAACAGACAATTAAGTTGTTCCCATTTGATGCAGAGGCAACATAACATTGTGCCTCCTTTTATTTTAAATGATCTCCATTCACTGCAGGGGGACCAGAGAATCCAGAAAATTCTGGTAATTATTGCCAAAGGACTTGCATTAACTTAATAGAGGAGTTTTGCCTTCAAAATCTATAATTCACTAGAAAGGTAGACTGATAACTTTGAGCCTGAACTTCTGCAGAGTGACATTCAGAGTTGGATTACTCCTAGTTTCTGACCTGGAAATCCAAAAATCCTTTCACACCCAATCTTCCAATTCTGGCTGGGTGAGTGTGGTTTAGGGCAGCTTTCTCCAGAAACTCCTGATCCCAGATTTGCAGCACCCTCTCCTCAAACTGGCTGATATTGCAATTGCTCAGCACCCTTTCAGGTGCAATCTGCTTTATTCTATTGGGTGGATACTTCAGTTACAGGCTTAAATGTATCAACATGATGAAAGACCCTATTTGGATTGTGACAAAGATATCTGCAATAATCTAGGAGCCATAATAGAAGACATGACAACATCAACTCCACTATTTTTTTGTGCAGGGAGGGATGTTGGACATGGAAGATGGTGGAAAGTGGACCATGGAATGTAGGAATTTTCTAAAGGAATGAAGGAGTAATTGGGGTGGGGGGGTGGGGGGATCAAGTTTCCACTGGTTGATTTAAATCAGAAAGAGGTGTCCATGCAGCTACCTACTGCGACATTTTGGAGGCATCTTTGAATTGCTTACAGCACTGCAGCGAACCTATGGTGCTGCTGGTGCTACTGGATCACTGACTGGACTACTTCCTGCCACAATTTGCGGCATTTTATGGCAATCTCTATTGCAACAACATTCCCAGCTTCTTCCTGACCTACAAGCAGATAGGAACATTTTTTTAAAATTGTGTGCGAGATGTGGACAATGCTGATGTGGCTAATTTCATTTCCCATTCCAAGTTGCTCTGGAAACGTTGTATTAGACCTACTTCTTGAGATGCTGTAATCTTTATGATGATGGTTCTTCTAAAAGAGTGATAGATTCAGAATTCCAGAATATATCAAGAAACATCTCCACATAAACTGCAATTATTATGGAACAGAAACATTAAAGAAACATTGTACGCTGTAATACAAGTGATGGTTGGAAAATTGAAGATACCTGTGAAAGAATAATCTTGATAGAATTATGTCACTTCTTTTTATCTAGTGATATTAAAATGACAACTGGGAAATAGAATATTAGTGAGTTATATTTGAAATAGGTGCAGCCTTTATAAACTTACATTGCATGACTGAAAATATATTTTAGGAACTTCATTCAATATCCATATACAATCTCACATAGATATGAATGGAAATCTATTCATTTCGCACATTTCTCAATGCCAGGGGAAAATGTAATTCCTCCCATTATATGTTTAACTTCTGAGATTAGACCCTTAAACTGAATATTTGTTGTTGAGGTAAACTCACTAATGTGTCAGATTTTGTTTCAATTGAAATAAAAATATAGATCTAATATTTAAGTGGTTTTCATTTATTGTATGAAAAACAATGCTTGTTTCTAACATGTGTATACTGCAGTTTCATTAAACACATTTAATATTCTTTTAATTTAAAAAGTGTAAGACAATAGTTCAAGAATTATTCTTCAACAAAATACTTTAGTATATACCCTGTGTTTGCTTCTACTTTCATTTTATTCATTTGTATTAGACCGCATGGTGTTAAGCCTTCTGACTGTATAAGTAGAAGAGCAGTTGAAGGCAGATATACCCCAGTAAAGTCTATAGTAGTCGTAGCACCAAAATTCAAGACAACTAAAATTCCTGTTCGTTCCCATTGTCTTATGAAAGAAATGGAGCTTGTTGAATTTGACACAATATTGAAGTCACCATACTGCAGAGAAGGCTCTTCGCTTCTTATCTTTCCAAGCTTCTGGTAATATGACAAAGTTGATAGTGGATCATCTTTCTGTTGCTGTGAAAACCAAAGAAAATTCTTATGACCTAAATTAAAGATCTTATAATCGCAGAATTATGCAACATAGAAGGATGTTACTTTCCATTGTACCAATGTTGAATGAGCTATCCATTGGTCTCACTCCCCTGTTCTTTCTCAACAATTCAGCAATATTTTTCCCTTTCTTGTATTTATCCAATTCCCTTTTGAAAGTTACTCTTGAATCTTCCCCCCCCCCGTAATACTTTCAAGTAATGCACTCCACTTAAAACCTCATGAGTTGGTTACCCCTTTATTCATCTGGTCTTTCAAGCCAGTAGCAGGACACTTATAGGAAGAAAGCAGACTGCTTTAAATAGGCCAATTGAGTGTGATGATGGCATTAATTTAAGCTGTGGCCTGAGTGGGAGTTTGTTCCAAGTAAGGATCAGGAGCGCGGTGTGGACAGCCACTGTTGGCTTCACCATCAGGCAAATATCTGCCAGAGGAACCTGTACCAGAAGAAGCACAACATAAAACTTTAAAATTTGTAATTTATTCTTCCTTTCGGAAGAACAGCTTTGCTCTTCCAAGTCTCACAAGGAAGCGTTAGGTTCTCTTTTGGACTAGGCTAACACCTTTCCCACCAATCACAGCTGGACCTAGGTTCCCCCAAATTGCAGTCAGAATCAGACCTCTCGATATTGAATCTTTGATTGAAACTGGGATTTCAATGGACCTGAAGAAATTCTTAGATGAGTGAAGCTCCAGCAACATTCAAGAGGCTTGACATCAGATCCAGAACAAAGCAGCCCTTTGGATTGGTACCCATCCACAAACATTCACTCCCTCCACCACTGAGGTACAGTAACAGCAGTGGGTACAAGATGTACTGCAGAAGCTCACCAAGGCTCCTTAGATAACAAACTCACAATCACTACCAACTGGAAGGACAAGAACAGCAGTCACATGGGAATACCACCATTTGAAAGTTTTTCTCCAAGCCACACAGCATCCTGACTTGGGAAACATCACTATTCCTTCATTGTCGCTAGGTCAAAATCCTAGAACTCTCCCCTTAACAGCACTGTGGGTGTACCTGTACCTCACTACCACCTTCTCAAGGACAATTAGGGATGGACAATAAACGCTGGCCTAACAGGTGGCTCCCACGTCCAATGCATAAATTTTAAAAATTGCATCCACCATTCAAGCATCTTTAAGAATGTGTAATTCTCAAGTTTAGCATTGATGTCTACATTGGAAAGCGCAGCTTGTGAACAGTCTCAGTGATCAACCTTATTTGAACTGTATAGAAATGAGGTACTGTTCATGCTCACGTATGAGATAAGAACCTCATATCACTATTTACAGCTTGCTTTATTCACCTTTATAGAATGGAATAAGAGACCAGTCACAACATAACTGTTTGCACCTCGGCTCTCTGCAACATTTGGTTTACCAACTCCTATCCTTCTTAAACCTCTCCACCTCTCTTTCATCTTGGAAATGCTTCTTTAACCAAGCTATTGGTCAATTGTCCTAATGTCTCATGTGATTAGGTTTGATATCACTTCTGTGAAGTCCCTTGGGACGTTTTACAATGTAGAAGATGTCATATAAATGCAAATTATTCTTATTGACTTGTATTCCTGTTACAAACGGAGTAAGAGAAAACTGAAACCCCTTACTGTCTGTAATCAATGAGATTGTTTGAAAAGAATGAGATTAGCGTTTAGTCATTCGGTAGTACGGAACTTGAGGGCTGTTGGAAAAGGAGTTTTTGTCAATACTTATTACCTTACACTCATCAGCGCAATTTGCAAGAATACAATGCGAGAGAAAACAACTATTGGCTGAAGACTGGCATTTGTGATGTGAGGAATCTCCTGAGACCAAGGTGGATCATCCACGAGGCACTTCTGGCTGAAGATTTTTGCAAACATTTCAGCCTTATCTTTTACACTGATATGCTGAGCTCCTTCATCATTGAGGATAGGGATATTTCTGGAGCATCCTCAGTGTAGTGTTCTAGGTCCAACCATCTTTGGGTGCTCCATCATAAGGTCAGAAGTGGGGATGTTTGCTTATAATTGCACAATGTTCAGCACCATTTGCCACTCCTCAGAAACTGAAGGGTCCATGTTCAAATGCAGCAATACCTGAACAATATCCAAGCTTGGACTGGCAAGTGACAATGTGCAGGAAGTGACCATCTCCAACAAGAGGGAATCTATCATCCCTTGGCATTCAATGGCATTACCATCGCTGAACCCCCCACTATCAACACTTGGGGATTACCATTGACCAGAAACTGAACTGGACCAGCAATATAAATACTGTGGCTACAACTGTAGTTCAGAGGCTAGGAGCGTAACTCACTTCCTGACTTCCCAAAGCTGGTGCACCATTTACAAGGCACAAGACAGGAGTGTGATGGAATACTCTCCACTTGCCTGTATGAGTGCAGCTCCAGCAACACTTAAGAAGCTTGATACTGTCCAAGACAAAGCAACCTGCTTGCTTGGCACCCCATCCACAAACATTCACTTCTTCCACCAACGGTGGCAGTGTCTATCAATTACAAAATGCACTGCAGAAACTTACCAAGACTCATCAGGCAGTACGTTGCAAACCCACAACCAAATCAAGCAGGACAAGGACATCATGGGATCATCATCACCTACCAGTTTCCCTCCAAGCCACATATCATCCTGGCTTGGAAATATATTACCTTTCTTTCCCCATCACTGGGTCAAAAATTTGGAACTCCCTATTAGCACTATGGGCATACCTACACACATGAACTGCAGTGGATCAAGAAGGCAGCTCACTACTATCTTCTCAAGGGCAATAAGGAATGGGCAATAAATGCCAGTGATGCCCACATTCCTATGAATGCATGCATTTTTAAAAAACAAGTTAAGAAGGTATTATATATTCAAATATTTGCACAGACTGCTTCTTTAGTTTAAAACCCACAACCCCCAACATAGTTAGGACATTACAGAAGGCTTTCAAAAACTGCCCCCCTCATATAAATGTCAATGGCTGTTAATGAGTCACCCATGCTGCCAACATGTCCATTATCAAGCCACGTCCACAATGCAGAGATTGATGCAACATAAGACTTAAAACTCTACACAGGCATGTCGTATCATAAATGCAGATATGGCATCTCACAGAGGATGATGACTCAGCTGTACTATTTCAGCTCCTTGAAAGAACATTTGCAACATCCATTCTGCCAAATAGTCCTATTTTGAACTTAAGCTTCCATATATACTTCTGCAAAATGCACATCTTTCCATCCTGTGGCATCTGGACTTTAGTGGGCACAATAGATGACCAATATTATCTGGATATTACCTACGGAGTAGTGATGCCCACACCTAGGCCAAAGTACAAAATTACAATAGGTCTGGCACGGTATTGCTGCCTCACAGCACCAGGGACCCAGGTTCAATTCTGGCCTTGGGCGACTGGCTGTGTGGAGTTTCCATGTTCTCCCCATGTCTGTGTGTGTTTCCTCCGGGTGCTCCGGAGATGTGCAGGTTAGGTGGATTGGCCATTGTAAATACACAAACTTATGGGGATAGGGAGGGGGTTTGGGCCTGAGTAAGATGCTCTTTTGGAGAGTTGGTTCAGACTCAATGGGCCAAATGGCCTCCTTTCACACTGCAGGGATTCTATGGAATGGGTTGCACCCAGCACTCATGCTTAAGATGCACTTGATGGCCAGCATCTGGATGTGGATTCTGATCAGTAAGCCTCCCTTAAATGCATGCTTAGATGGAACATGATGATACAAGGAGCATCTCCAAGTTTGAGCCTTTGACTTGTGTAGTCTTATTAACTGGAGCTTACAACCCAGAAGGAATAAGCCCTTCTATGTTTCAGCTAATAGGTCAAATCCTTGCTCTTGTTGATAGCATCTCAAGATAGATCTCAGTTTGCTGCTCCTGTCATTACTGGTGAGAAGTGTCCTCATATTTTAATCATTCATTTGAGTTCTCTAGTGCACAACACACACCAACCCATGTGGAAGTGAAAGACTTGGATTTGCTATTAGAAACAAGATTATACTTATTTTTCCTAAAACTGTCAATGTTGTAATTGAATTGCCATCAAAAATAAATTGGATGTTTGGTGTTTTAATTAACTCTTATATAATTTAGAAAATGTATTGGCTCATTCTTTAACCAAATTCAAAAACCCACCTTTGTACACTCTTCAGTGGAGATGTACATTGCGGATCTTTATCATATTCGGCTAATATATGTCAGTTAAAACGGCGATCTGGATAACATTCTCTGGTGCTTCCTTTTCTTAGGGGACAGTTAAATCAGTTGATATGTCATCTTCTACTTTTTCTGCTACCTCCAGGACGATGCCATCAAACACATCTTCCCCTTCCCTTTCTTTTTAGCACTTCAAAGGGACCGTTTCTTCCCCCAATCAATTACTCCTAGCACTGCCTCCTAGTACAAAGGCATCTTTCCATGCAAGCACAGGAGATGTCCTTTTACCTCCTCGCTCCTTGTCATTCAGGGCCCCATAGATTCCTCCCAGGTTCAACAGTGATTCACAAGTTCTTCAATTTGGTATTTTGTATTTGCTGCTCACAAATTGGTCAGCTCAAAAATGTGGAGACCAAACTCAGATTGAGTGACTGCTTTGCAAATTCTATTCAGTCTGCAAACTTGATCTTGAGTAACTGCCATTTCAATTTTCCATCTTGCTGTCATGCTGATCTCTCTGTCCTTGGCTTACTGCAGAATTCTGATGAAGCTCAAATGATCTTGATAAACAGCACCACATCCTTTAATTAGGCACTTTACAGCTTTTTGTTCTTAACATTGAGTTCAATGATTCCAGACAGTAATCTCTACTCCCAATTTTGTTTCCCATTTCTTTGGAGTTTTCCATTTTACACTCATGTGTAGATGACAGCTGCTCATCTCCTCAACCATGAATCCATGGTGGCAGCTGTTACTCTCCAGGCTATCCCCAGTACCCTGTGGTAGAATACATGGCTGAACTGCCACCAATGGAAGATCTGCAACATGCAGTTAAACACATGAAAAGTGGATAATATTCCAGCTGAGGTCTTCAAAGCTGGCAGACGTTTGCTCACAACAAGGCGTCACTCACTCATCCTAAAGATTTGGGAGGAAAAATAAACTCCTTGCTCGATTTCAGGAATGTGACAATTGTAATTGTCTTCAAGAAGGGAGCTAAATTTGGTTGTGGAAACTATTGAGGCATCTCGCTCTTGTCCAGAGCAAGAACATTTCTGACATGCTTCTCCTGAATTGCCTACTTCCTGTGGCTGAGGTAATCCTCCCAAACACTTTCCAGAGAAATCTCAGTGCTTGACTACACCCCAAGTCCTCCACAGCACCCTCTCACTAACGCCCACCCACCCCACACAGACACACACACACTACCCTGCATGGTATTACGCCCATTCTGACCCACACAGGCCTCTCCCAACCACACTTACCCCCCCACCCTTCCAAATAACCCTCAATCTGCTGACACGCCATGAGACTTTCCCCACCAGCTCCTCCCACGGATCCCCTGACTTCCTTTCCCTGACTAACTGCAACTGATATGGGCCCAAACAATATTCTGGCAATAGTACTGTGGGCTAATGCTGCAGATGTAGCCATGCCCTTAGTCAAGCTGTTCCAGTACAGCTACAACATTGGTATCAAGGTTGTAATGAGGAAAATTGCCCAGGTATGTTCTGTCAACAAAAAAAAACAAAACCAATTGGACAACTATCACTCCATTCGTCTACTCTTGATCATCAGTAAAGTGATGGAAGGTGTCTTCAACAGTGCTATCAAGCAGCATTTACTTTGCAATAACCTGCTCATTGTGCTCAATTTGAGTTCTGTCAGGGCCACTCAGCTCTTGACCACATTACAACCTTAGTCCAAACATGGACAAAATAGCTGAACTCAAGAGGACAGATATGAGTGACTGCCCTTGACATTAAGGTAGCATTTGACTGACTGTGGTATCAAGCCCCATTAAAATTGGGGTCAACGGGAAAACTCTCCACTGGTTGGAGTCATATCTTGCACAAAGGAAAATAGTTGTGGTTGTTGGAGGTCAATCAATGTCAATGCCTGATACATCAGCCACACTCACAAGACAGCCCCGAACGTCATCCAAGCACAACGCAATGCCATCCATGCTCTCAAAACCAACCGCAACATCGTCATCAAACCAGCAAAGGAGGGGCCACTGTCATACTGAACAGAATGGATTATTGCAAGGTGTACCGAAAACTGAACAATGAGGAACACCACAGTTACCCACAGATCTGACCAAAGAACACACCCATCAACTCAGACTGATCAAGACCTTTGATCCGGACCTTCAGAGCACCCTCCTTGCACTCATCCCACGTACTCCCTGCACAGGAAATCTTTACTGCCTCCCAAAGATACATAAGGCCAACACACCCGGCTGTCCCATCGTATCAGGCAGCGTGTGAGAACTTCTCTGGCTACGTCGAAGGCATAGAAATCATAGAAATCATAGAAACACTACAGTGCAGAAACAGGCCATTCGGCCCATCAAGTCTGCACCGACCACAATCCCACCCAGGCCCTACTCCCATATCCCTACACATTTACCCGCTAATCCCTCTAACCTACGCATCTCAGGACACTAAGGGGCAATTTTAGCATGGCCAATCAACCTAACCCGCACATCTTTGGACTGTGGGAGGAAACTGGAGCACCCGGAGGAAACCCACGCAGACATGAGGAGAATGTGCAAACTCCACACAGACAGTGACCCAAGCCGGGAATCGAACCCAGGTCCCTGGAGCTGTGAAGCAGCAGTGCTAACCACTGTGCTACCATGCCGCCCCTATCGTACAAAGAACCTCCAGCTTCTGTCACAACACTATGGACTTCTTACAGAAACTCAGCACCCATGGAGCAGTTGAACCAGGAACACTCCTAGTCACAAGGGATGTCTTGGCACTCTGCACCAGCATCCCCCACGACGATGGCATTGCTACAACTGCCTCAGTACTTAACGCCGACAACTACCAATCTCGAGATGCAATTCTACAACTCATCCGCTTCATCCTGGACCCAACGTCTTCACCTTCAACAACCAGTTCTTCATCCAGACAGATGGAACAGCCATGGGAACCAAACTCACACCTCAATATGCCAACATCTTCATGCACAGTTTGAACAAGACCTCTTCACTGCACAGGACATTCAATTGATGCTATACACTAGATACATCGATGACATTTTTTTCCTTTGGACTCACGGCGAACACTCACTGAAACAACGATATGATGACATCAACAAGTTCCATCCCACCATTAGACTCACCATGGACTACTCTCCAGAATCGGTTGCATTCTTAGACACATGCATCTTCATCATCAAGGACGGTCACCTCAGCACTTCACTGTACTGTAAGCCCACGGATAACCTCACGATGCTCCATTTCTCCAGCTTCCACCCGAAACACATTAAAGAAGCCATCCCCTATGGACAAGCCCTCTGTATACACAGAATCTGATGTGGAGATGCCGGCGTTGGATTGGGGTAAACACAGTAAGAAGTTTAACAACACCAGGCTAAAGTCCAACAGGTTTATTTGGTAGCAAAAGCCACAAGCTTTCAGAGCCTTAAGCCCCTTCCTCAGGTGAGTGGGAATTCTGTTCACAAACAGGGCATATAAAGACACAAACTCAATTTACAGAATAATGGTTGGAATGCGAATACTTACAACTAATCAAGTCTTTAAGATACAAACAATGAGAGTGGAGAGAGCATCAAGACAGACTAAAGAGATGTGTATTGTCTCCAGACAGGACTCACAGCTTGCCTGGACCTGCAGAGTCTCACTGGCTGTCCTGTCTGGAGCAAACTACCCAGACTTCAGGGGAACAGCGACCACGAAACCACACAATCCTGCTACAGCAACCTCTGCAAGACATGCTGGATCACTGACACGGATGCCATCATCTCATGTGAGAACACCATCCACCAGGTACACGGTACGTACTCTTGAAACTCAGCCAATGTTATCGACCTGATAAGTTTCAGGAAAGGATGTCCCGAGACATGGTACATTGGCGAAACCATGCAGATGCTACGACAACGGATGAATGGACATCGCTTGACAATCTCCAGGCAGGAGTGTTCCCTTCCTGTCGGGGGACACTTCAGCAGTCAACGGCATTCAGCCTCTGATCCTCAGGTAAGCATTCTCCAAGGTGGCCTTCACGACACATGACAATGCAGAATCACTGAGCAAAAACTGACAGCCAAGTTCCGCACACACGAAGACAGCCTCAACCGGGATTTTGGGTTCATGTCACACTATCTGTAACCCCCATGACTTGCCTTGGCTTGCAAAATCTCACTAACTGTTCTGGTTCGAAACAATTCACACCTCTTAAACCTGTACTTAACCCTCTCTCCACTCGCATTGTCTGCACCTGTAAAGATTTGATTACCTGTTAAGACTCGCATTCCAACCATTATCTTGTAAATTGAGTCTGTGTCTATATATGCCCTGTTTGTGAACCCAATCCTCCACCCACCTGATGAAGGAGCAGTGCTCCAAAAGCTCGTGCTACCAAATAAACCTGTTGGACTTTAACCTGGTGTTGTGAGACTTCTTACTGTGCCTACCCCAGTCCAACGCTGGCATCTCCACATCATGTCAATCAACCCAGTCTCCGGGCATCAATGCAGGAGTTCCTCAGGATAGTAACCTAGGTCCAACTATCTCCCGCTGCTTTGTTAAGGACCTTCCCTCCATCATATGGTCAGAAATGGGTATGTTCACAGATCATTGCACGATGTTCAGCACCATTCACTACTCAGATACTAAAGCAATCCGTGTCCCTATGCAACAAGACTTGGACAACATTTAGGATTGGGCTGATAAATGCCACACAAGTGCGAGGCAATGATCATTGCTGGCATTATCATCACTGAATTTTTCCACTTTCAACATTGAATACAGGAGTTGGGACGTCTTGTTGAAGTTGTACAAGACATTGGTAAGGCCACACTTGGAATACTGTGTGCAATTCTGGTCACCCTATTATAGAAAGGATATTATTAAACTAGAAAGAGTGCAGAAAAGATTTACTAGGATGCTACCGGACTTGATGGATTGAGTTATAAGGAGAGGCTGAATAGGCTGGGACTTTTTTCTCTGGAGCGTAGGAGGCTGAGGGGTGACCTTATAGAGGTCTACAAAATAATGAGGGGCATAGACAAGGTAGATAGTCAATATCTTTTCCCAAAGGTAGGGGAGTCTAAAACTAGAGGGCATAGGTTTAAGGTGAGAGGGGAGAGATACAAAAGTGTCCAGAGGGGCAATTGTTTCACACAGAGGGTGGTGAGTGTCTGGAACAAGCTGCCAGAGGTAGTAGTAGTAGAGGCGGGTACAATTTTATCTTTTAAAAAGCATGGGTATGATGGGTATAGAGGGATATGGGCCAAATGTTGGCAATTGGGATTAGCTTAGGGGTTTTAAAAAAAAATAAGGGCAGCATGGAAAAGTTGGGCTGAAGGGCCGGTTTCCATGCTGTAAACCTCTATGACTCTAACATCCGATGGATTATCATTGACCAGAAACAGAACTGGACCAGTCATATAAATACTTTGGCTACGAAAGTATGTTAGAGATTGGGAATTCTGCAGAGAGTAACTCATCTCCTGATGCCCCAAAGTCTGTCCACCATCTACAAGGCACAAGTCAGGAGTGTGATGGAATACTCTCCACTTTCCACAAAAAGTGCAGCTCCAACACCACTCAGAAAGCTCAATAACACCCAGGACAAAGCAGACCACTTGACTGGCACCCCATCCACCACCTCCATCATTCATTTCCTACGCCACTGACACACACTGGCAACATTACGTTCGAAATACAAGATGCACTGCAGTAACTCGCTAAGGCTTTTTCATCATCTTCCAAACCTACAACCTCTCCCACCTAGGACAAGGACACAAGATACATGGGGACACCACCACTGCCTAACAGCACTGTGGGTGTAACACAACACTTGAACTGCAATGGTTTAAGGCGGCAACTCACCACCACCTTTTCAAGGGCAATTAGGGATGGACAATAAATTATGGCCTAGCCAGCATTGGCCACATCCCCTGAAACATGAAAACATAGAAAATAGAAGCAGACGTAGGCCATTCAGCCCTATTCCATTATTCATTTTGATCAGGCTGATCATCAAATTCAATATCCTGATCCCACCTTGCCCCCAGATCCCTTAATCCCTTTAGCCCCACGAGCTATAGAAATAGAGGAAATAGAAAATAATTTAAGAAAATTCATGCTGTCACTGATGCCCTGTATCTGGAGGAAACCAGTGAAAACTGTAAACTCAAGGGAATTTTAATTTTCCACATATAGATTGGGACTTGCATACAGTTAAAGGTTTAGACGGGGTAGAGTTTGTAAAATGTGTTCAGGAAAATTTTCTACATCAGTATATAGAGGTGCCAACTAAGGACGATGCGATATTGGATCTCCTATTGGGAAATGAGTTAGGGCAGGTGAGGGATGTGAGAGTGAGGGAACACTTTGGATCCAGTGATCATAATGCCATTAGTTTCAACCTGATCATGGATAAGGATAGATCTGGTCCTCGGGTTGAAGTTCTGAACTGGAAAAAGGCCAAATTTGATGAAATGAGAAAGGATCTGGGAAGTGTGAATTGGCACAGGCTGTTCTCTGGTAAGGATGTAAATGGAAAGTGGGAGGCATTCAAAGGAGAAATTTTGAGAGTGCAGAATTTGTATGTTCCTGTCAGGATTAAAGGCAAAGTAAATAGGAACCTTGGTTCTCGAGGGAGATTGTAACACTGATTAAGAGGAAGAGAGAGTTGTATGAAATGTACAGGCAGCAAGGAACAGATCAGATGCTCGAGGAGTATAAAAAGTGCAAGAAGCTACTTAAGAGGGAAATCAGGAGGGCTTAAAGAAAACATGAGGTTGCTTTGGCAGACAGGGTGAAGGAAAATCCAAAGAGCTTCTAAAGGTATGTTAGGAGCAAAAGGATAGTGAGGAATAAAATTGGTCCTCTTGAAGACCAGAGTGGTAGACTGTGTATGGAACCAAAAGAGATGGGGGGATACTAAATGGTTTTTTTGCATCCGTATTTACTGAGGAAACGGGCATGGAGTCTACGGAAATAGGGCAAACAGGTAGGGAGGTCATGGAACCTTTACAGATTAAAGGGGAGGAGGTGCTTGCAGTCTTGAGGCAAATCGGAGTGGATAAATCCCCAGGACCGGACATGGTATTCCCATGGACCTTGAGGGAAGCTAATGTTGAACTTGCAGGGGCCCTGGCAGACATAGTTAAAATGTCAGTATCCACGGGGGAGGTGTCGGATGATTGGAGGGTGGCTCATGTTGTTCCGTTGTTTAAAAAGGTTCCAAAAGAAATCTGGGAAATTATAGGCCTGTAAGTTTGACGTCGGTGGTGTGATAAGGGATAGGATCTACAAATATTTGGATAGACAGGGACTTATTAGGGAGAGTCAACATGGCTTTGTGCATGGTAGGTCATGTTTGACCAATCTGTTAGAGTTTTTCGAGGAGGTTACCAGGAAAGTGGATGAAGGTAAGGCGGTGGATATTGTCTACCTGGATTTCAGCAAGGCCTTTGACAAGGTCCCTCATGGGAGGTTAGGTAGGAAGGTTCAGTCGCTGGGTATACATGGGGAGGTAGTAAATTGGATTAGACACTGGCTCAATGGAAGAAGCCAGAGAGTGGTTGTGTAGGATTGCTTCTCTGAGTGGACTAGCCTGTGACTAGTGGTGTGCCGCAGGGATCGGTGTTTGGTCCATTGTTGTTTGTCATCTATATCAATGATCTGGATGATAATGTGGTAAATTGGATCAGCAAATTTGCTGATGATACAAAGATTGGAGGTGTAGTGGACAGTGAGGAAGGTTTTCAAAGCTTGCAGAGGGATTTGGACCAACTAGAAAAATGGGCTGGAAAATGGCAAATGGAATTTAATGCAGACAAGTGTGAGATATTGCACTTTGGAAGGACAAACAAAAGTAGAACGTACAGGGTAAATGGTAGGACACTGAAGAGTGCAGTTGAACAGAGGGATCTGGGAATACAGGTACAGAAGTCTCTAAAAGTGATGTCACAGGTGGATAGGGTCGTAAAGAATGCCTTTGGTACATTGGCCTTTATAAATCGGAGTATCGAGTATAAAAGTTGGAGTGTTATGGTAAGGTTATATAAGGCACTGGTGAGGCCGAATTTGGAGTATTGTGTACAGTTTTGGTCACCCAGTTACAGGAAGGATGTAAATAAGGTTGAAAGAGTGCAGAGAAGGTTCACAAGGATGTTGCCGGGACTTGAGAAGCTGAGTTACAGAGAGAGATTGAATAGGTTGGGACTTTATTCCCTGGAGCGTAGAAGAATGAGGGGAGATTTGATAGAGGTGTATAAGATTTTGATGGGTATAGATAGAGTGAATGCAAGCAGGCTTTTTCCACTGAGGCTAGGGGAGAAAAAAACCAGAGGGCATGGGTTAAGGGTGAAAGGAGAAAGGTTTAAAGGGAATATTAGGGGGGACTCCTTCACGCAGAGAGTGGTGGGAGTGTGGAATGAGCTGCCGGATAAAGTGGTAAATGCGGAGTCACTTTTAACATTTAAGAAAAACTTGGACGGGTTCATGGATGAGAGGGGTGTGAAGGGATATGGTCCAAGAGCAGGCAAGTGGGACTAGGCAAAGAATGGTTCGGCACAGACAAGAAGGGCCAAAAGGTCTGTTTCTGAGCTGTAATTTTCTACGGGGTTCTATGGTTCAAGGAGCTGTTCACTCTTACTGCCACTAGTACTTCAGCTGTGGTCTAACAAGTGTTTTATACAGCTCCATCATCCCTACTCTTATATTCTATGTCTCAGCTAAAAAGGGTAGTATCCCACATGCCTTCTTAACCATCTCA
Source organism: Mustelus asterias (assembly GCF_964213995.1). Lineage (NCBI taxonomy): Eukaryota > Metazoa > Chordata > Chondrichthyes > Carcharhiniformes > Triakidae > Mustelus > Mustelus asterias. The sequence continues at coordinate 25,877,643 of NC_135815.1, read as the reverse complement.
TCTACCCATCCTACTGCCTTCAGGGAACATTGGATATGCAACCCAAGGTCCTTCTGGTCCTCTGTACTTCCTAATATCCTATTGTTCATTGTGTATTCCCTTGCATCGATCTCTGTATGAGGCCCTTCATTTTAGTTTTACTATCATAAGTAGACTAGGTTAATGTAATTATAAAGTGCCATATATATGATACGCAAAAACAAGTTTAATCATAGGCCTGCAATTTAAGGGAGTAAATTCATTCATGGGTAGCAAGGCTGGAGCAGTCTCTCAAGCTGATAAAAGGAAGCTCAGGTTCCAGCGGAAGAGTGACTCCTTTCACCAATTAAAAAATCATAGATGTTGGCTATGGCCTTGGTTACTGGTAATGACGTGGGTAAGGTTTCCTAGGTAAAGGGGAAGGAACCCACATGGGCAATAAGCTAATAAGCTCCTATTCCTGTTGACAGGTGGAACATTATTGACTAAGGTAATAATGTTGAATATTGTGATTGGACCCTCCAGTCTAATTGATGAGACTAGGCAGGATATTGAAATGTTCAGAATAATATAATAATTTTACCTTACAATATTAGGTCAGAGAGGGCAGTCAACCCTCATTGACAGTGTCTCTCTCCTAATGCATGCATTAGCAAATAAATTCCTTTTTGTTCTTTAACTATATACTGTCTTTCATAGTTTATGTATCGGTTGAGTGAGGTTCAACAAGTACAGAGCACCCCAGGGAACACCTCAGAAATTTCCTCTTACACCCTGTAACTGGAGGAAACCAGTGAAAACTGTAAACTCAAGGAGCCATTCATTCTTACTGCCACTAGTACTTCAGCTGTGTCCTAACGAGTGTTTTATACAGCTGCATCATTCCTACTCTTATATTCTATGTCGTGGCTAAAAAGGGTAGTATCCCATATGCCTTCTTAACCACCTCATCTCCCCATCCTATTGTCTTCAGGGAACTTTGGATATGCACCCCAAGGTCCCTCTGGTCCTCTATACTTCCTAACATCCTACCGTTCATTGTGTATTCCTTTGCATCGATCTCTGCGGTACACCACTGGAAACAGGCGTCCAGTCATAAAAACAACCTTCAACTATCGCCCTCTGCCTCCTACCATTAAGCCAATTTTGGATCCAATTTGCCAAATTGCCGTGATCCCGTGGGCTCTTACCTTCTTGATCAGTCTCCCATGCAGGATCTTGTCAAAAGTCTTACTGAAGTCCATGTTGACTACATAAATTGCACTGCCCTCATCTACACACCTAGTCACCTCTGTGAAAAATTCAATCAAATGATTACCCTCTGATAAAGCCATGCTGACTATCCTGTGTGGAGTTTGCACATTTTCCACGTGTCTGCGTGGGTTTCCCCCGGGTGCTCTGGTTTCCTCCCACAGTCCAAATATGTGCAGGTTAGGATGACTGGCCACGCTAATTTGCCCCTTAACATCAGGGGATTAGCAGGGTAAACATGGGGGTTACAGGAATAGGGCTAGGGTGGGATTGTGGTTGGTGCAGACTCGATGGGCCGAATGGCCTCCTTCTGCACTGTAGGGATTCTATGATCCTTAATTAATTCTTGCCTCTCCAAGCAGAGATTAATTTTGTCCCTCAGAAATGTTTCCAATAATTTCCCTACCACTGATGAGACTCATTGGCCTTTAATTACCTAGTTTTTCCCTTCTTCAGTAATGGTACCACATTAGTGCACGCGCGCACACACACATGCGTGCATGCACATAAACACGCACGCGCGCACGCACCCCCCTTGCCCGCCTGTGTTTTTTCATGTCCCCTCTTCACTCTCCTAATTTCATTATTTAGTACTCTCCTGCACTTTGTGCTCTTCTAGGGCATCCACTGTTTGGGGCTTCCAGTATCTACCATAAGCCTCCCTTTCATTCCTTATCCAATCCTGTATATCCCTTGACATCCACGGTTCTTTGAACATTATGGTCCCACCCTTTACCTTTATACTATTCTTGCTGCTTCTTCTGTTGCTGATGCTGTTATGCTGCTAGTCGTTTTGTGGAGATTTGATTTACAAACCTCCAAAGTTCCGAAAGTAATCTCCAAATTTGTGAAAATAATCTCTCAGCACAAGCACTGTGGACAAAGGCTTTCACACAATCATGCAAAGCAGCTGTAAGGTTTTAGTGCTTATTGGCATATTTCCTGTCATGATTTCAGCCCCCTCAATTGCTTCTATGTTAATGCTTCAGTTGTCCTCTACTGTTCAATTGCAAAAACCATGTTATCATTGTAGTTGAACAATTTATTGAAGTTGACAACCTAACTCTTCCAAGGGAGTTGCTTTCAAGCACAGTTAAATGTGAAAGTCAGTGGGCTGGAGTTGGCTGCATGATGCTGTGTCAGTTTCCATACTTTTAACCTCCCCTTTGCAACTACTTCCAACCCCACACTTGCAGTGTGCGCAATGTTGGAAGTAAAGGCAAACACAAGACTGCACCAAACTGTCTGGTTTGCTTGGATGCAATTCTGGCCAGGCTGAAGGATTTTCCGACACTGAAGCAAACATAAATAAAGGTATAACCTGGAATGAAGACGTTCTCTGGATTTACCTGGAGAATCAGAAGACATGCATCCCAAAAATAAAAATGATCTTCGCTGATCTCAAGAAGATCATTGGGCATGAAGACAAGATAGCTTATCTCAAATTTACCACAGCCAAATAACTTCCTGTAAGTTAAAGTTCATCCCCTTAATTGTGTTTCTGTCTCCACAGACACTGTCTGGCCTGCTGAGTATTCCAGCAATTCTTGATCTTATTTAATATTTCCAGTATCTAAATATTATGCATTTGATTTGCCTTTCATTTTTTATTAACAGATACACTGTTTCTGTCCTTTAGGCATGTTAAACAGATCATGATATAAACTTAACACAGAAACTTACTCATATGCTACAGGTCTTTTCGTTTTAGGTTATAGAACTCCTACAGTGCAGAAGGAGGCCATTTGGCTTATCAAGCCTGCACCAACAACAATCCCACCCAGGCCTCGTCCCCATAACCCCACATATTTACCCTGTTAATTGTCCTGACACTAAAGGTCAATTTAGCATGGCCAATCAAGCTAACCCACACATCTTTGGACTGTGGGAGGGAACTGGAGCACCCGGAGGAAACCCATGCAGACACGGGGAGAACATGCAGACTCTGCACAGTCACCAAGGCCGGAATCGAACCTGGGTCCCTGGTGTTGTGAGTGCTAACCACTGTGTCACCGTGCCACATATTATCAAATTAGATTCAAGAATGGTTACCTATTTGTATTCTAGTCATGAGTTCCGTGACAATATTATAGTAATTATAACATATTATGCCAAATAGTCATACGTACCAAAACACTGGGGGTATAAGCACTCAAATCTGGTAATACCCAAGGAGAACTTTTAGTGAATCCGGCAAATTTGGTATCGTCCCACCGCATTAGAGGATGTGTTGTTACCTATTATGGGAAGTAGAACAACAAAACCAATCCAAACATTTATGAGTCAATTACTTAAAATATTATGGTAATCTGATTGCACGAGTAGGTTTCTGATTACCTTGTAGTCTTTGAGACCAATTTCATCGCCATAATAAATGATTGGAGTCCCAGGCATTGAAAAGAGAAGCATTATAAATAATCTAGCATATATTCCGCCACTTCTTTTTATGGTCACAGATGAAAAATGTCCTTTGACGAACTACAAAAAGATCAGATATACAGATAGCTATATCATTTACACATAAAATACATGTTCCTACAGAACGTATGATTTTCGTAGGACAATTCATAGAATCATAGAATCATAGAAACCCTACAGTGCAGAAGGAGGCCATTCGGCCCATCGAGTCTGCACCGACCACAATCCCACCCAGGCCCTACCCCCACATATTTTACCCGCTAATCCCTCTAACCTACGCATCCCAGGACTCTAAGGGGCAATTTTTTTAACCTGGCCAATCAACCTAACCCGCACATCTTTGGACTGTGGGAGGAAACCGGAGCACCCGGAGGAAACCCACGCAAACACGAGGAGAATGTGCAAACTCCACACAGACAGTGACCCGAACCGGGAATCGAACCCGGGACCCTGGAGCTGTGAAGCAGCAGTGCTAACCACTGTGCTACCGTGCCGCCCAATGACATTTGTCACACATGTTACAAAGATTTGTAACATGGAATTCTTGCAATGTTGAAAACCCTCTCAATTAAGCCTAATGAAGGAAGAGAAAGGTAAGCCTATTTAACTAGGTATAGCAATTGAATAATTCAAACTGCTTTTGTAACATGGAATTCTAGAATTTTCCTGGTGTTTTGGGGACAGAGCTTGGCATTTTCTTCATAACTTGCTGAAATGGCAGAGACCCAAATGGAGCAGGCTTTGCCATAGCTCTTGAACGCAGCTACGGTATTGGGATCCTGCTTCTGGATTCCCCAAAATATCAGAGTGGATATATAGGGTTACTCCCCATATCAAAAGAAGAATTTCTAACTTAAAAAATCCCATCAAGGATCAGAATGGTTGAACTGCATATAGATTCCAAGTCTGCAGTGACTACAGGAATAGGGGGTTTACCTGGTAAGACTCTTCCCAGGTTTTCACTCTTACCTGAAAGTCCTGTCATGAGACTTGACAGGCTGCACTGTGGCAATCTTTCACAAGGTGTTAGGAAAACAAAGTTAGTTTTAAGGGATTATATTTGTATTGGTAAGCATTAGAAATATGATATTGCTTTAGGTATGTTTAATTAAATGTTTCTATGCCTGGAAGGGTAAAACCTATAGTTCGATTCATGCTGGATAAAAGGTGTTAGTATGTGTGGGGGTTGGTTAAGTCCAACTGTGTTTCTATTGTGCTTAGAGAGCGTTACATGAAGCGTGAATAGAAGCAGCAGTCGTTGCTTTGCAACTGAAGGCCTTTGTAAGGTAGAAAAGCTGTTAAGTTTTAGTTTTAGCTGGATATATTGTAATTGGAGACAGGACACTGGGGAGTGAATATTCCTTAACTCTGCCAGAATAAAAACCGGACAGGACAGGTGCTGCAAAAAGGCAAACTTTTTAAAGTACCAATTCTTGTCCAGATAACCAAAGAGTTGGGACAGAAAGGATGTCTTAAGGAGTTAAGAAAACAGAGGCCAAGGTATTGTTCAGAAGATCCAAGGAAAAGTAAACAGTGTTCTGAGTTAAAGCAACAATTGCAGTAACCACACACTTAGAATTCTCAGAAAAATTCTCTAAGTGTCGAATGGGAGAGAAAACGGTAGGTTTTCTCGCCTGTTTTTCAGTGAGGTAGGTAATGGGAATTTACAGCACTCTATGGCTTCTGTATTGCACAATGTGATTCTCATCAGTGGGGGAGAAGGGGTGGAGTCTTAGCTTCCCTGAGAAGCCAGATGTTACCAAGGGAACTCGTATTCAATGAGCCCCACTGGGAGATCAGTGAGATTCCCCATAGAACTCATGGGGGTTATCACAAAAAGTTATGGTCTTTTGAGCCAATATTCCATTCTGGGATCTCCCCGTCCAGTTATAACATCAACTTGGATCATAACATAGGACAGGAAGAGGTAGCCAATGAAGCAGGCATGCATAGAAGTGGTCACAGAAGTCAGAAAATGTAGTCCTTCCAACCTAGAGACAGGTCAAAATGACTCAGGACCTCAGGGTGATGGGAAAGGTGAGTGGCACTGCACTTTCAGGTGCCAACTCCTATGGACTGACTTTTCCAGTTTCCTCCTGCACAGCACTCCTCAGAACAACATATCTTCCAGCTGCATTCATTCCTCTCTCTCCAGACACCGCATATTCCCATCTATTTCCCTCTGGCATCTATCCCTCATGGCTGTGCTCTACAAACATTTTCCTTTCCTCCTATCCATGCAAGTCATTTCTAATACCTAACTCTACTTTGTCTCTTCGCTGGAGAAGAAAGCACAAAATGACTGCAGATGTCAGCAATGATCTGCCATGAAAACCTAAGCCTCCTGAGGCACTGATGCCCACACATGTCAAGAGAAGTGATCCTCTTCCTCTAAAACCTGAGGTGTAGGTATTGCATTCTTTGAGCTGGAGCTTGGTGTTCATCCCTGATCCGTGGAGTGGCATATGGCTGCTGAGAAGGCATTGGCTGTTGCTGCTGCTCGTCCTGGTGCTGTTGCTCCTCTCGTTCTTCACCAGAGGTGTAAAGTAAAGTAAAGCTGCATAAGCTGCTCCCATAAAGTACTGGACGCGAGCAGCAGGGAAATGCAGCTGAAGATGGGTGAAATGCAAGACAAGTAAAGTGACTTTAGAGATGCGAGCTATTACCTGGCACGAGGTAGAAACACTTTGAGAGGAATGCTGTAAGCAGCATCAGCCACTCACCTGGTCAGCATGACTGGAGCTCTTTACTTTCATTAATCAAATCTTTCTCAGCCTCTTTGTTTAGTTGAAAAAATCACATCACTGTGCACTTGCTTAGTTGACTCTGATGAGTTGCTGACAGCTTGGGAAATGGACCCCCTACTGTTAAACCCTGAATACAGTGATATAGAGATTTAATTGCCTGTTTGCATTACCTTCCCTACAGCTCAAGGATTTCCATTCGTAGGGAAATCCAGGTGAAATCCTGAAGTGGGTGGGCTGATGTTGGAATCTCCACCCGATGTCACTTTTAGTGGTTTTAACATACTGTATACACCCAAATCCACCTTTCCTTACCTGTGAAAATTTCTCCCAGCGATTTCATCTCTTCATAATTATACTCATGGATTTGTGAATATATCATAAACTTTTACAGAATAAAAGAAAAGAAAATGTTTTATCATGCTTTTAGTCTTCGAGAACTACCCAATTAACCAAATATTTTTGCAATTGTCATATTCTATTTCAAATTTGTAGAATTATAAAACCAATTTTTGTTTACATTAGATTTTTGGGTTATATTCCATAACGTTATCCATTACCCATCAGAAGCCTTGGTCATTGTGTCGGGGGAGGTGAGTGGGCCCTTGGTATTCCAATTCAGCTTCAGCTGCATTTCCCTGCTGCTAGCATCCAACTTCAGATTGGGATCAGAGGCTGGGCTCTGCCCTCTGCAGGGCATTCCCTGCTGGGCACTAGGTCCCTGTTAGTAGTGGTCATCAGCCCACAAAGATGCTGAGCTGGGGATTTGGATGGTCCTAATGATTCCCTTGGAACAGGAGCCAAAGTCCTCAGCAAATTGGGAGCTGGAATCTAAATGGGGAGTGTGGGCTGGAGAAGGAGGAATCAGAAGCCTTGTGGAGAGAGAAAGGAGAGAAGGACTGCAGTCAATAGCTGGAGCAGCAGTTGAAGCCTGGTGAATCACTGTGATGAAGAGTCACGGCCACGGATAGGGCAGAGATCTGGAGCATTGGTTGTGAAAATTTTCAGTAAATAGTTTGTTTCTTGAAGGTTAAGGTTTCCTTTGAGGTTTTATACAATTTTGATGCCGGTGGAATAAAGGAACCTTGTTTTTAACCTCTGTGCAGTCTGTGTGCTTGAATCCCATCATGGTATATGATTCAGAACTGTAGGCAAAAGAAGTACATTAGATGATTAGATATAATATGCAGTAAACTTGAAGGTGACTCATTGCGGCTTCAACAAGGAACAGTTCATTAACTGATTATCCCAGGACATGCGTTCCTGCTCCCAATTGTCTCAGCTTCCCATGCAGCCTCTCCACAGGGCCCAGTCTAATCACGTGACCAGCAAAGGATTGCCCCTTTAAAAGGGGCCACATTACCACACTCCTTTTCCCCTCAATCATGAGTTCACATATGAATGAAACCAAAAGCATCATTATACGTAGGCATACGGACACAGTAACACATTAAGGACACCCAAGGGAAAAGTCCATTCAAAGTCAATTGGTCTGGAGAGTTGAGTGTTTGAGCCTCTTGGTTGCAGTTCGGTAAAGGAGACGTGAGTTCTGCTTCTTCATAAACTACATTTAATTCTTTGATTCAACTCCACATACAATTCTCCCCAACACCCAGTGCCACTTGTAACCTCTTTATACATCACAATGACTTCCATTAAATGATTAACATCCAATTTAGAACTTAAGTGGAAAGTGACTGTTAACCCATTCCTAACAGTCCCCCCTCCCTTGGAGAAAAAAAATATTCTGAGGAATATTCTTTCCACAGACAAACAGAAAACACAAAATACACTCTATTTCCCCTTCCCCCCTTTTTATATTAAAAAAACCATACATTCACAGAAAGATGCGCCCTCCCTTAATAATGTCCAAAAGTTTCTTCGAAGTAGCCCCTCTTAGTAAAACAATTGGACAGTTGATAGCTACTATCAATCCATTTTATTTTTGATATTTCCCCCTTCCTTTAATCTGGCTATGCCTATCCTCAACCTTCTCTCGTTCAGACTCTGTGTGGTGTGCACATTTTCTCAAAGGGACATATTGCCAATGTGACACTCGATGGGTATTTTACCCAAATCACCCACCCTAAAATTTCTGTTAATATCTGGGATATGAAAAAGGCCAAATCCATTGCCTCTGCAGCCAATGTGCCAAGACATTAACTTTTTACAACTCTCCTTATTTTCTTTATTTCCCATGCAAGAGGGCAACATTTACCATATTCCCCCAACAGAAAGTTTACAAAACCTCCCACGCTTGAAAACCCATCACTCAAATTGACATAGGATGCATCACTATAAATTATGGGTTTCAGATGACCAACATCATCCAAAACACACTCCTGCATTTTTAGTTTGGCCAACATTTTGTTTGCTCTCATTATGTCTTCCACTACAGGATCTTTCATTTTTATACTCAACTCTAGGATATCAAAACTAGTGACAATCTGGTCTTTGACCTAGCCAATTCAGTTGCCCAATCAAACTTTGGAGTTCCTCTTTTTCCATCTTAGAAACGACCATGTCCTTTTGTGAAGCCCTATCACGACTAATTGCTATTGGGCTGATACTCTCCAAATAAGATTGCTGACATAAAGTGGCACCTGACTCAGTCTGTCCAATTCCAGCCCAGTATATTTGAAAGCGCCTGAAGCCTGACTTCCAACCCTAAATTCCTTCCTCAGCCCAGAAATTACAATAGCTTCAAAATCACTACTACCACCCCACAAAAATTCATCGACATGCATCATAAAGATACCACAAAGTTTTCCTTCATAGTGCCAGCAAAACATCGCAGGATCTGCTTTCAACTGGCAGCAGTCTAACATTAACAAAACTGACACTATCAAAAAAATATCAAACTCTAGACACATCATTTAGCCCATATACACATTTATTTAACTTCCAGAGTACCCCTTCTGTGTTAGCTACCTCTTTAGGAGGATGGAGAAAAATGTCTCTCTGAAACAGATGCCTCTTTAGGAGGATGGAGAAAAATGTCTCTCTGAAACAGATGCCTCTGCAAAAAGACAGTTTAAATATCTATAGATCTGCATTTCCGTGCCTTTGTAGCTAACAGAGACAATAAGATCTTTAAAATGATCTTTCCTATCGTAGGTGATACCACCCTTAACTCCTGGTCTCCTAAATTTTCTTGAAATCCCCTTGCCACAGGCCTGGCCTTCGCCTTATAAGTTCCATCAGGAAGCATTTTTTCCATGAAAATCCATCTGTGAGATAGAGTTCTTTATCCCCTATCTGGTACCTCCGTGTATACCCCGAATTCACCCCAACTATGCAGTCCTTGCTGTTTGGCATCTTTTATAACTTTTTCATCTGATTTATTGGAAGCCACCAAAACCTCATGAGCATGTGGGCTTCTACTCCTGGTAGCATTTGTAGTCTTACCCATATTCCAAGACCTTGTCAAGCTACACTTCCTATCCCGCCTGTTATCTCATTCTGAACTACCACTGTTTGATCTTTCCCTCCTGTTGTGGGATGTTCTTTCAATAGTTCTCGATCTCTTCCTTTGATCACCGTCACTATTGGACTTACTGTCTGAACTGACACTACGTTTCTGTGCCCTCCATTTTTGAACTTTCTGTTCCCAATCCATGGTCCTGACATCCTCCCCCATATTATAAAGAACAAAATAAAGAACAAAGAAAATTACAGCTCAAGAACAGGCTCTTTGACCCTCCAAGTCTGCGCCGACCATTCTGCCCGAATTAACTAAAACCCCCTACCCTTCCGGGAACCATATCCCTCTATTCCCATCCTATTCACGTATTTGTCAATACGCCCCTTAAAAGTCACTACCATATCCGCTTCCACTACCTCCCTCGGCAACGAGTTCCAGGCACACACCACTCTGTGTAAAAAATCTGCTCGTACTTCTCCTTTTAACCTTACCCCTCACACCTTAAACCTGAGCCCCCCAGTAATTGACTCTTCCACCCTGGGAAAAAGTTTCTGACTATCTACTCTGTCCATGCCTCTCATAATCTTGTAGACTTCTATCAGGTCGCCCCTCAACCTCTATCGTTCCAGTGAGAACAAACCAAGTTTCTCCAACCTCTCCTCATAGCTAATGCCCTTCATACCAGGCAACATCCTGATAAATCTTTTCTGTTCCCCCTCCAAAGCCTCTACATCCTTCTGGCGACCAGAATTGAACACTATATTCCAAGAGCAGCCTAACTAACTGCTGCTTTATACTGCAGCAGTATAAAGCTGCAACATGACTTGCCAATTTTAAACTCAATGCCCCGACCAATGAAGGTAAGCATGCGTATGCCTTCTTGACTACCTTCTCCACCTGTATTGCCACTTTCAGTGACCTGTGTACGTGTACATCCAGATGCCTTTGCCTATCAATACTCTTAAGGGTTCTGCCATTTATTGTATATTTTCCATCTGTATTAGAGCTTCCAAAATGCATTACCTCACATTTGTCCGGATTAAACTCCATCTGCCATTTCTCCGCCCAAGTCTCCAACCGATCTATATCATGTTGTATCCTCTGATGGTCCTCACCGCTATCCGCAAATCCACCAACCTTTGTGTCGTCCGCACACTTACTAATCAAACCAGTTACATTTTCCTCCAAATCATTTATATATATTACAAACAGCAAAGGTCCCAGCACTGATCCCTGAGGAACGTCACTTGTCATAGCCCTCCATTCAGAAATGCACCCTTCCACTGCTATCCTCTGTCTTCTTTGACTGAGTAAGAAGTTTAACAACACCAGGTTAAAGTTTAACAACACCAGGTTTATTTGGTAGCAAATGCCACTAGCTTTCGGAGCGCTGCCCCTTCGTCAGGTGGAGTGGAGATCTGTGATCTCCAAGCTAGTGGCATTTGCTACCAAATAAACCTGTTGGACTTTAACCTGGTGTTGTTAAACTTCTTACTGTGTTTACCCCAGTCCAACACTGGCATCTCCACATCATTCTTTGACTGAGCCAGTTTTGTATCCATCTTGCCACTCAACTCTGATCCCACGCAACATCACCTTCTGCATCAGTCTGCCAGGAGGGACCTTGTCAAAGGTCTTACTGAAGTCCATGTAGACAACATCCACTGCCCTACCCTCATCAATCATCTTCGTCACTCCCTCGAAAAACTCGATCAAATTAGTGAGACACGAGCTCCCTTTCACAAAACCATGTTGCCTCTCACTAGTATGTCCACTTATTACCAAGTGGGAATAAATCCTGTCTCATAAGAACATAAGAAATAGGAGCAGGAGTAGGCCATCTAGCCCCTCGAGCCTGCCCCGCCATTCAATAAGATCATGGCTGATCTGAAGTGGATCAGTTCCACTTACCCGCCTGATCCCTATAACCCCTAATTCCCTTACCGATCAGGAATCCGTGATTTAAACATATTCAACGAGGTAGCCTCCACCACTTCAGTGGGCAGAGAATTCAGAGATTCACCACCCTCTGACAGAAGTTGTTCCACCTCAACTCTGTCCTAAACTGACCCCCCTTTATTTTGAGGCTGTGCCCTCTAGTTCTAGCTTCCTTTCTAAGTGGAAAGAATCTCTCCACCTCTACCCTATCCAGCCCCTTCATTATCTCATAGGTCTCTATAAGATCCCCCCTCAGCCTTCTAAATTCCAACGAGTACAAACCCAATCTGCTCAGTGTCTCCTCATAATCAACACCCCTCATCTCTGGTATCAACCTGGTGAACCTTCTCTGCACTCCCTCCAAGGCCAATATATCCTTCCGCAAATAAGGGGACCAATACAGCACACAGTATTCCAGCTGCGGTCTCACCAATGCCCTGTACAGATGCAGCATGACATCTCTGCTTTTATATTCTATCCCCCTTGCGATATAGGCCAACATCCCATTTGCCTTCTTGATCACCTGTTGCACCTGCAGACTGGGTTTTTGAGTCTCATGCACAAGGACCCCCAGGTCCCTATGCACAGTTGCATGTTGTAATTTTTTTCCATTTAGATAATAATCCAATTTGCTATTATTTCCTCCAAAGTGAATAACCTCGCATTTGTCAACGTTATACTCCATCTGCCAGATCCTCGCCCACTCACTTAGCCTGTCCAAATCTCTCTGCAGGCCTTCTACGCCCTCCACACGATTCACTTTTCCACTTATCTTTGTGTCGTCTGCAAACTTTGTTACCCGACACTCAATCCGCACCTCCAGATCATCTATATAAATGGTAAATAGTTGAGGCCCCAGTACCGATCCCTGCAGCACGCCACTAGTTACCATCTGCCAACCAGAAAAGCACCCATTTATTCCGACTCTCTGCTTCCTGTCGGATAGCCAATCCCCAATCCACGCTAACACCCTACCCCCAACTCCGTGTGACCCAATCTTCTTCAGCAACCTTTTGTGAGGCAGCTTATCAAACGCCTTTTGGAAATCCAAAAACACCGCATCCACCGGTTCCCCCCTGTCAACTGCACTAGTCACATCTTCATAAAAATCCAACAAGTTCATCAAGCACAACTTTCCCCTCATGAATCCATGCTGCGTCTGCTTAATCGAACCATTCTTATCCAGATGGCCTGCTATTTCTTCTTTAATGATGTATTCCAGCATTTTCCCAACTACTGACGTTAAGCTAACCGGCCTGTAGTTACCCGCCTTTTGTCTATTTCCTTTTTTAAACAGCGGCGTAACATTAACCGTTTTCCAATCCGCCGGCACTACCCCAGAATCCAACGAATTTTGATAAATAACCACTAATGCATCCGCTATTACCTCTGACATTTCTTTCAGTACCCTGGGATGCATTCCATCCGGGCCCGGGGACTTATCCACCTTCAGTCCCGTTGGTCTACCAAGCACTGCCTCCCTGGTAACATTAATTGTATTGAGTACCTCTCCTCCTACCAACCCTCTATCGTTAATATTCGGTGAACTATTTGTGTCTTCCACCGTGAAGACCGACACAAAAAACTTATTTAAAGTTTCAGCCATTTCCCAGTCTCAGATTCTTTGTCTCGAAGAATCCTCTACAATAATTTCCCTACCACTGTTGTAAGGCTCACTGGCCTGTAATTACCTGGATTATTCTTGCTACCCCTCTTAAACAAAGGAACAACATTGGCTATTCTCCAATCCTCTGGGACCTCCCCTGTAGCCAGTGAGGATACAAAGATTTCTCTCAAGGCCCCAGCAATTTCCTCACTTGCCTCTCTCAGTATTCTGGGGTATATCCCATCAGGCCCTGGGGACTTGTCTACCTTAATGTTTCTCAAGAACCCCAATACCTCCTCCTTTTTGATCTCAACATGACTCAAACTATCTATACACCCTTTCCCAAACTCATCATCCACCAAGTCCTCCTCTTTGGTGAATACTGCTGCAAAGTACTCATTTAATACCTCACCCATTTCCTCTGACTCCACATATAGATTCCCTCCCTTGTCCATGAGTGGGCCAATCCTCTCCCTGGGTACCCTCTTGCTGTTTATATATGTATAAAAAGCCTTGGTATTTTCCTGGCCAATGCTTTTTCGTGACCTCTTTTAACCCTCCTTACTTAAGTTCTTTCTACTTTCCTTGTATTCCACACTTGCTCCGTGTGTTCCCAGCCTCCTAGCTATGACAAATGCTTCCTTTTTCTCTTTGACTTGGCTTACAATATCTCTTGTTATCCAAGGTTCCCAAAACTTGCCATACTTATCCTTCATCCTTACAGGAATGTGCTGATCCTGAATCCTTATCAATTTACACTTGAAAGCCTCCCTCATGCCAGACGTTGATTTGCCCTCAAACATCTGTCCCCAATCTACATTCTTCAGTTCCTGCCTAATATTGTTGTAATTAGACTTCCCCCAATTTAGCACCTTAACTTGAGGATTACACTTATCTTTATCCATCAGTACCTTAAAGCTTACTGAATTGTGGTCACTGTTCCCGAACTCCTCCCCTACCGAATCATCAACCATCTGGCTGGGCTCATTCCCCAATACCAGGTCCAGGACAGCCCTTTCCCTAGTTGGACTATCTACATACTGTTTCAAGCAGCCCTCCTAGATTCTCCTTACAAACTCTGTCCCATCCATGCCCCTAGCACTAAGTGAGTCCCAGTCAATATAGTATTTTGTATATTCAACCAGCTTTTATATTTTCTAGTGGGCTTTCCTGCTCTCATTAATGATAGTTGCATCCTTCCATTGACTAGATCCTTCAGGCAAGTCAGTCACTTTTGTACCAACCTTTGGCAGTTGTCCTTTAGAAAAAAATGGCCTGTTCTAGTTCATCAGAAATAATATATTCCTCTACAGATACCCTGTCTATTTCAAGTAACTGATCCTCATAATTCTGTAACATGAGAGTTTCAGATGACCCTTGTTCCTCATCATGTTTGTCTGCTCTTTCTAAATTTGCAAATTTGTAATCTGTACCCATTATCCTTGATGAATGTACCCTAACAGTCGGATTACCATATTGCAAAACAATTGTTTTGCCATCTATGCCTATAACCTTCCCTGAGCCTTTCCATTCATTAAAATTGTCTCCCTTATAGTATACTATGTCTCCTTGCTGCAAAACGGTGTTTGATGGCCGTACATTGTGCCTTAAATCTCTGCGAATTCGTTCAGAGACTTCTGCTTCCAAAAATGCTCTTCTACTTATATGCAATGCATTTAAATGCTCAGCAAAGGCAGAGCTAATTGTAGTCCCTTCCCAATCTGGAGGCTGGTCATTCAAAATGGACAGAATTTAGGATTTCTACCAAATACTAATTAATACGGACTACAGCCCCCAACCATCTGCAATGAATTCTTTGCATGTATTACCCATGCTGGGGCTGAATTTAACTTGCAATTTGGTTGATCTGCCAAAATATTCCGGAGCATGTCATCTATTACCATTGTTCCTCTCAGACACTCCATTACTAAATTGGTTTTCTGCAACTGTATTCATGACTATGATATTCATTTTTTCACACATATTCCTAAACTCATCGTAAGCAAATTCTCCCCTATTGTCTGTAAGGAATTTTGCCAGTGGCCCCATTCCTGTCCCAATCCATTTTCCATGGTCTGATCCAGGGTTACTCTTTCCTTTACTACACACAGCTGTTGATTGACTAAATCTGGTCAGTAAATCTACAAAATGCAAAATGAATATATTGTTTGCTTTCTCCCAGATCTTAAGGTCCAAGGCCACAACGTCATTAGAAACTCAACTTTTGGCCAGAGATTTTATCGGTTGTGATGGTGTCCTTCTGTACTTTCTACAAACTTCACACCGATTACTGACCTGTTCTATAAGTTTAGTATAGTGCTCATTTCTTACACCTGCATCCTTTAATAAATTTTGCAGCCTCCAAGGAGATGGATGCACAAATTGCCGATGCAGCTTCAATACAATGAGCTTTTCATCGCTAAAGTCCCATTTCCACATGCTAATAACACTTCCTTAACCTCATTATCCGAAAAATTATTTTTCATTAACGGAATACAATAGTGTCCTGACTGTGTCAATTGTAAGTCCACCATTTTTCCAAAAACTATTGCCTTATCATTTTCCATATCCAGTTTCATGTGTGCTTTCTTCATCAATGGTCTTCTCAGAAGTAAAAGGTATCTCACTTGACACAACATCTGTGCTAATGAAATGATTCACTCTGGCAATATTGCAAGGGATCACCACTCTTTTCAGTGACTTCAGGGTATTACCATCTCCAAACCTGAAACTAGTGGAACTTTCAAATTCTTTAACCTTGATCTTATTTTCAGCATTTAAAGAGTCCAGGTAACGTTTTAACCAGTCAATTCCACACACAGTAGGTATACAACGACTGTCCAATACAGCATAATTAAAAGACTCTGCAACCAAAACTTTCATTACAGGGGTAAAACTTCTCGTTATTAAGACAATGCCTTCTTTCTGGTCACTATCCTTTTCCTCTTCCGATTCTTATGTGTCACGTCTAGCTTCAAACATTCTATTTGATCGTTCCGGACAATTGAAAGCATAATGAAATTTAGAGTCACACCAAAAACACTGATTAATCATACCCTGCACATTTCTGGGATTAATTTTTCTGTTACCCCTCTCCAAATCCTTCCTCCTGCTGTAGATATTACAGAAATTTCTATCCTCGTAATTTCTGAATCCCAATCTTCTGCCATATTCCCGTAGCCGGCTTGTGCCTTTACGATCTTGCCATCCTATTAACTGCATATCTGCCACTGTCTGTTTGTACTGACCCATTTGTGTCAGAAAAGCCATGGGGATAGAACGTTTCCCTAAAAAAAATTTGAAGGTCACTAACATTTGATCATATAAGGTATCTTTGTCTGCAAACTTAACTTCTGTCAAAACCAGGACCCTACCCATTTTTGTAAGTTTAGCACAGTAACAAATGCCAACATGGACTGTGGAATTTCCAGGCGGTGTATTTGCAGCCTTATATATAGTCTGTTAAATTCCATCACATTAGAAATATCCTCTGATTTCCAAAAATTATCAATTGTACTAAGCTTCATTCACACTTAATAGGTCATCTTTTTGATAAATCTTATCCATAAAGATTAATAAATTATCTAGACCTTCCTCCGAGTCCAAATGTTCCAAATCCAATTCAGAAAATACTTTTTGACAAATTTTACTTCTCTGTGGTAAGGAAAGAGCCAAAGCCATTCCTTGTTTTCATTTCCCCATAGCGGTTGCCTTAGTCCTCATGATGACTTTACTTCTCCATAGGTCATAAGGTTCAGTGTCTGAGAATAATGGTGGATAGCCATAGCCTGACACTTTTACTCCAGGTTCAGCCATTTTGTTGTCTCCCTCATACTCCTTTATTGATTAGAATTTGAGTGAAGACTTCTCCTTTTTTTCCAGAAAAGTTGTAACTTGCAACCCTTTACTTGAAACCAATAACCATCCTCTGCTACCACTGTTTGAGCCTCTCAGTTATAGTTCAGTAAAGGAGACATGAGTTCTGCTTCTTCATAAACTACCTTTATTTCTTTGATGCAACTCCACATACAATTCTCCCGAACACCCAGTGCCACCTATCACCTTGCAGTGACTTCTATTAAATGATTAACATCCAATTTAGAACTTAAGTGGAAGGTGACTGTTAACCCATTCCAAACATTCCGGACTCTGGGGAGAATGTCTCAACTCGGCACTGGATAGGAGCTTGGGATCCGGGCAGGCAGATGCAAAAGGCAAACTCATCAACTGTGGTCAACATCTTCCTCAGTAGCTTCTTCCTCCTCGGCTTCTGAAACCATTGTTGCCTAGGGTTCACATTAACAGACACATGCCACCCAATTTCCCCCACTCCCGACACCACCGAGATCCCTTACCCTTCCAGCCATCAGGGTTTCAACCCCTCCTTCTGTACCCACAGGAGGTTGGCCCATAACAGGAGGGAGTGGGAGCAAACTGAAAGTGGGGGCCAAGATCTGCAAATCCTCACTCCCTTTGAGGAGAGAGCCCTTGCTCTAGCAGGGGAGGAGGAGGACAGGACCATGAGCAAGAGCCAGGTCGGTGTGCGACCAGGAAATGAGCATTAGTAAAATCTTCATTCCTCTCAATTAAGTAGCATGCTGCCCAGGTGCTTGCCCCTCCTTTGCATTGAACCTTGTGTTCTTTGTTGCAGGAAATAACCCTGTTACACCCGGCCTGGCTGGCATCACTGCTGCTTCTGCTGAGATGCCCCACAACAGCTCGGAGGAAACCTCAGAGGAAGGTCTCGAGGAGGGCTCCAAGGTAAGTGCCAGCCAATTGACAGAGGCTTCCACAATTCACCAACACAGATACTATTACTATGGTGGGACAAATTAATGATGAGGCTTCTGGGTCACTTTCTGGTGCGCACGACACAGCCATTGACATACACCGGGTGGAGGTGGGAACGTTCAAGGCCTCGGGCACGCAGGGATGTGTCGGAGGCTGGGAATCAGCTGGCAGCAAGCCAGGTGCCAGGCCGCTGCGATTATTTCTCCCTTGGAGATGCAGCAGCAGAGCCAAGGAATGCAAGAGGGGCTGTCAGCAACATTCAGGAACTGCGAGGTTGTTGGGAGGAGTCCCTCAGACTGTAGGTGCAGGAGATATTGCCAGCACTGCGTGGTGCCCAGGCCAACAAGGTGGCATCCGTATTGGAAAACTTGGGTCAGGAAATGGTTGTCATGGGTGGTAGGGTCCAAGGCACAAGTCACAGTGGGCCATGACCGAGACACAGTGAGTCATGGCTGAGGGGCTCGGGAGCATTCTCGAGAGACAGCAGATCACGGCTGCAGGCTTCGAGAACATGACAGTCACAGCGGGCCATCATTGAGGGCTGCAGAGCTTGGCCCAGTCTCAGAGGGCACTTGCTGCAGGCATTGTAAGTTTGGCCCAGATTCAGAGGCCCATCGCCGAGGGCTCAAACACTGTGGGGTTAATGCAGTTGGGCCTCCAGGACTGGCAGAGCCAGGTGACGCCAGGGCTTCTGGAGCTCATTCCAGCTGCTTTGCCATCCCATGGAGTGACCCAGGGGACAATGGGCACCCAAAGGAGGTGGAAGCACTGGAGTCCATGCCAGGGCCTTTCATCTGGGAGACTCTAGCCGTTACTAGGCCTTCTGAATCCCCCCTTCCTGACAGCAATGCATCTCATGGGCAGTGGGATGAATAGGGTGGCATGGATATGTCCGTACCACCTGAAAGTTGACTGGGGCCTTCCAGATCCCAGCCCTCCAGGGAACGCGCGCCAAGGACCTCACAGGCCACAGGGCACAGAACGCAGCTGACCGCCTCCACCTCCGATGTACATTCTGGGGAGAACACCTCAACGTAGCAGCAGGCCGGGTAAGATTAGGAAGCTATAGGGTCACCAAAGGGCACCAGTTAGTTTTAGGACAATAGGCACTGTTTAGAATCACAAACACCTGTTTTATTGCACTGTTAAATATCACCACTTAATGTTATTGCACCCCACAGCTATGACTAATCACCAACCACAAGGATGACCATTACCTGACTTTACCCAGAGGGTATTGTTCTGCGAGGGAGAGGCCCTTTGGCCTATTGAGTATGCGACCCCCATTTCCCAATACCTGTGCCAGACCCCTGGCTGGCGTGGGACTCCAAGCCCTCATCCCAAGATGTCCCAATAGTGGGTGCCCTGTGGGCCCATTGTGTCACACAGCCAGTCCCCCCCCACCCCCCAGGGCATTGAAGTGGGTATTAGATGGCTGAACTCCTGACCCTCATTCAGATGTGTGCCCATATGCCTGTGTGTGGTCATAGAACAGGTAGGAGTCAGACTTGTCTGGCACTGGGGCTGCATAACACCGTGCCACATTGCGAGTCATCATCACCCTCCTGCCTGGACCAGTAACTCATTAACAGGGCCAACACAAGGTGTGATCTGAATGGGACTCATGGTGCAGGTTGTGACAAGGGTTTGGGGGTTTGCGCTCCACAGGGTGGGGATAGGGAGGTGGTGGATTGTACATTTCCTGGTTGTTGAACCTTGTGGCCATGAAGGCTTCCCTCGTTGCCTTGCCCTGCGGACCCTTGCCACGCATGTCCTCCACCCCCTGGCTCCTCCTTGCCCTCCTCCTCCTCCACATCCTCATGGGCCCCGTGCTCCTCAGGGGCGTCCTCCTGCTTGACCTCCTCCTCCTCCAGGAAATCTCTCTGCTGCTGTGGCCAGCTATGGAGAGCACAGGAGACCGTGATGTTGTGGGAGACCTTCAGGAGGCTGTACTGGAAGGCCCCGCCAGAGCAGTTCACACAGCGGAATCGCATCTTCAGGAGCCCAATGCACCACTCGACAATGCACTGGGTGGCAGCGTGGGCCTCATTAGAACAGGTCTCTATATTGGTCTCAGGCCTCCACACTGGAGTCTTTGGCCAAGCCCTTAGTGAGTAGCCCTTATAACTCACGAGCTATCCTGGCAGCCTGAGCTGGTCTTCAAATGTCGGGGATGTCAGAGCTCCACAGGATGAAGCAATTATGCACCCTGCCTGGGTGTTGGGCGCACACCACCATCTATCTGGTGGTCGCACACAATCTGCACATTCAGGGAGTGGAACCTCTTCCTGTTACAAAGTGCAGTACCTGATGTTTTGAGGGATGCATACAATTGATAGACTCCTGTACATTCAGCATGCCAGCGATGACAGCAAAGCCTGCAGCCCAGGCTTCCTGCTGGGCCTGGCACATGTCAAAATTGATTTACTGGTCTTCCCAGGTGAACAAGGCATTTGTTAACTCGCGGACATACTTGTGGAGGACTGAGAGATCCCACAGAGGTCCTGCTGGTGACCTGGAAAGACCCAGTTGCATAAAAGTTTAAGATTGTCGTAACCTTCACCACCACCGGGAGAGGGTCTTCCACTATCCGTCAAGGTGCCAGGTCCGCAAGGACCTGACACAGGTGCCACACTATCTCCTTGTTCAACCGAAGCCAGTGGTGGCACACGGCATCCATCAGCTCATTGAAGGACATGCATGTACTGAACTGCCAGGGTGTCCATCTCCTCTGTGCCCTGGCACCCTCCTTGGGCTGATGGGCGCCTGCCTCCTGCCCCCGACTGGGCAGGTTCCTGTCCTCCTACTACAGCCTCTGGCTTGGGTTAACCTTGCAGTGCCCAGTCATCCCCACCGTCCACACTCATTGGGATACAGGTTGCTGGGAGGGAATGTATGAGGTGGATAGATAACCTCACGAACTTTATCTCTTTTCCACAGCAGCAGCAGCCACAAGAATGACCATTGGGTCTATTGGCTCCATGCCAAAATCCATTTTTACTCTGGTGGGGGAGGGAGGGAAGAGATAAAGTTCGTGAGGTTATCTATCCACCTCATACATTCCCTCCCAGCAACCTGTATCCCAATGAGTGTGGACGGCGGCAATCCCGGTGCCC
Source organism: Mustelus asterias (assembly GCF_964213995.1). Classification (NCBI taxonomy): domain Eukaryota; kingdom Metazoa; phylum Chordata; class Chondrichthyes; order Carcharhiniformes; family Triakidae; genus Mustelus; species Mustelus asterias. The sequence continues at coordinate 25,856,376 of NC_135815.1, read as the reverse complement.
TCGCCACCTTGACAGGTTGGTGACTGTTACTGCATTTCCTCATCATTGGGGGCACAGAGGGCATACGAGTGGCTGCGCTGGGGCCCCCATTGGGGACCCTTGAAGTATAGACATGGGTACACCCACCTGGCCATCTGATGCAGTGGCTTCCAGAAATGGCTTGCAGTTCGACAGACAGGGGAGAAGCATCCTCATGACTAGCACGAGATTGGTTCCCATCGAGGGCAGCACTGTGGAGTTCATGTTGTGTGAGGAGCTGTGTTAACACGAGCCGAGCTCCCTTGATTGGAGCAGTGGCTGACATAGCTGCTGCTCATTTCTGTTAGTGAGACCTGGGATGGGATGTCAGCAGTCAGCCACAGAGCCTGTCCAGCAGACAGATGGCAGGGTCACCATGGTGACTTCAGTGGAGTTGGAGGGTCGACCTCATATGCAATTCCTTGGGCGTTGTTCAGTAGCTGGTCAAATGTGCACAACACGAGCCCCACATCAGTGCTGACCCCCAACCAAAGAACAAAGACCAAAGAACAATACAGCACAGGAACAGGCCCTTCGGCCCTCCAAGCCCATGCCGCTCCCTGGTCCAAACTAGACCATTCTTTTGTATCCCTCCATTCCCATTCCATTCATGTGGCTATCTAGATAAGTCTTAAACGTTCCCAGTGTGTCCGCCTCCACCACCTTGCCTGGCAGCGCATTCCAGGCCCCCACCACCCTCTGTGTAAAATATGTCCTTCTGATATCTGTGTTAAACCTCCCCCCCTTCACCTTGAACCTTTGACCCCTCGTGAACGTCACCACCGACCTGGGGAAAAGCTTCCCACCGTTCACCCTATCTATGCCTTTCATAATTTTATACACCTCTAATAAGTCTCCCCTCATCCTCCGTCTTTCCAGGGAGAACAACCCCAGTTTACCCAATCTCTCCTCATAACTAAGCCCCTCCACACCAGGCAACATCCTGGTAAACCTCCTCTGTACTCTCTCCAAAGCCTCCACGTCCTTCTGGTAGTGTGGCGACCAGAACTGGACGCAGTATTCCAAATGCGGCCGAACCAACGTTCTACACATCTGCAACATCAGACCCCAACTTTTATACCGTTGGAACCCCAGACCAGCACAAACCCCAAGCCACCGCACCCATGCAAGCTTCCCAGCCCACATCATGGCCACAGGTGAGATCGCCCCCATTGCACCCCGGAGACTGGTGCTCAGTGATACTCACCTCCTTGTTCGCCTTTGTCACTGCTGCACCTGAAACTCACTTATATAGAGCAGCTGCAATTCTCGCCAGTGTGACTTCTGACTGACAAGGTGGTTAATGCAAGTAGAGGGGAAACAAATGCATACCGCACTCGCTAATGATATTGAAATGCATTCAAATGCATGCAAATTGACGTATCGCCTATTTTCGGAGCGAAGCTGTTCACCCCTGGGAAAAGTGGCTGGTAAGATGGGAAATGGCGTGAAATAGGGTATATTTCTGAAATATCTCTTTGCAATTAATCTTACCACCTCGAATCGCCAAGCGCTGGGCGGGACAAGATCGTAAAATTGTGCCCTTTGTGTCTGTAGCGTCAGATGATGTTAGACTCCTCGCTCGGCTGTAAGTTTGTGGGTCACAGACTGAGTAGTATTACCTTTCATTTTCCCCTCCATTGTAATCTCATTAGCCATGAAGAAATAACACAACTTTCAATATATTGGCCCCAGCTCTCAACTTCTGGGTCAAATGGCTCAATCTTCAAGATTAAAGGCATTTTTAGAGCATTTATATCTGTTTCTTCATAGGTTCTATGATCATGCCCTTCCCCTTCTAACTGCACAATGTGATCTCCTGATAACTGATGTAGTTTATCCTCATTGCCAGTGAAGTAAATTCAAAGGTGACTCATTGTGGCTTCAAGGAACGGTTTATTATATATTTTAATATATATATTATAGATATAATATAAGGATCTGACAGAACTAATACACAAGTGTGCTCTCCTCATCCTCCCTGGCTCCAACTGAGGTTCCTCCCTATCTTAGGACACATGCCTGGAATGGTAGGCCTGACATACGATGAACGTCTGAGGATCGTGGGATTATATTCATTGGAGTTTAGGAGGTTGAGGGGAGATCTGATAGAAACTTACAAGATAATGAACGGCTTAGATAGGATGGACGTAGGGAAGTTGTTTCCATTAACAGGGGAGACTAGGACGCGGGGGCACAGCCTTAGAATAAAAGGGAGTCACTTTAGAACAGAGATGAGGAGAAATTTCTTCAGCCAGAGAGTGGTGGGTCTGTGGAATTCATTGCCACAGAGGGCTGTGGAGGCCGAGACGTTGAGCGTCTTCAAGACAGAAATTGATAAATTCTTGATTTCTCGAGGAATTAAGGGCTATGGGGAGAGAGCGGGTAAATGGAGTTGAAATCAACCATGATTGAATGGTGGAGTGGACTCGATGGGCCGAATGGCCTTACTTCCGCTCCTATGTCTTATGGTCTTATGGTCTTATGCCCTTCCTCCCAATTGGCTCAGCTTCCCACGCAGCCTCTCCATGGGGTCTGGCCCGATCACATGGACCGCAAAGGATTACCCTTTCAAATGGGCCATGTTACCACATAATATATTGGGAATTTCAAAAGATCTTAAATAGTAGACTAATGACTAAGGTGAAATCAGGGTACAGGTAGCAGAATGGGTAACAAGCTAGTTACAAAACAGAAACCAGGGAGTGGATTTAAGGGTCGCAACTCAGAATGGCAAAAGTGCAATTTTTTCCATGAGGATCAGTGGGGACCATTGAAGACCACTATTTATAAAATTTGGATTTGGGAATTAAAAATAGTTTCAAAAATTGTAGATGACACCAAATTGGAAGTATAGTTAATACTGAGTAAGACTGGAAAAGTACAATAAGACTTTAGTAACTTGTAGGGCATATAATATGTAAGAGGAGCATACAGAGTCAGGGTACAGGTACACAAAACATAAAGTAGCGCACAGGTTAAGAGGATCTTTAAAAAGCACAGAAAGCATTGGATTCCATATCTGGAGGACGAGCACTGAAAAGCTGGGAAGTTTTGCTAAACCTACATAGAACCTTGGTTACACCATTGTTGGAGTGCACTGTTCTGGTCTCCAGATTGTAAAAGGGATATAATGACATTTGGAGAAGGCACAAAAATAGTTACAAAGATGGTGCCAGAACTGAGAGGTTATACCCAGTAAGAAGGATTTAACAGGCTGGGGTCATTTTCTATAAGGAAAGAGAATACTGAGGATAGAGACTGAGAGAGATCTTTAATATTATGCAAAGTTTTCTTGATAGGATAGGTGTGGAGAAGATGTTTCCCACTTGTGGGAGAAACCAAAATGAGTGTCTGTAAATACAATACAGTCCTAAATAAATAGGAGTTCTCTACTTAAAGAATAGAAGGAATTTGGAATATATTACCAGTAATTGAGGTAAATAGTAAAGATTCATTGAAGTTGAAGTTGGCTAAAGATGAACCTGAAAGGAATAGAAGTTTTGCTGACAGGGCTGAGTGAAAAGGGGCGGTGCGGTTGGAGGAGAGGCTTTTGTGCTACATTAGCATCTACATGGTTCAGTTGGGCCAAATGGCAGATTTCCGTGCTGTACATTGTAATTCTAATTCTTTGAAATTCCAAATTTCCTCCTGAGAATTTTTAGGAAAAAGATATACTTGCTCATACTTGGCACGTGCACTCTTCAGGCCATAACATAAACTCAACATAAATTATTTTTCTCCTGTGTACACGCAGATCAGGATATCCTGAAAAAAAGAGCTGTTGCTATCTTAACTTTGCAATGTCACACTTTCTATCACAACATGCTAAGTTATCTTCATTGATTGTAAGACAGGCTGACTCTTCTTTTAGTGGAGCTTTTAACAATTCAAATGCATTATTCACACGAGATTTCCTATCTTGCTACAGAAGTCATGTGTGAGGAATTCAGGCTTGGTCAGTAAATGTTTTTGTAAAATGGATGCAGAAAACATTTATTGATATTTTTTATAGTATTTGCAAATTAAATAGAGGTAGTAGACATTTAATGGAATTTGTTTAAAATGTATCATTAAAATAGTAATAACTTGATTGCAATGGTAGGCATTTAATACAGCATACATTTATAAATGCCTTAACTAAATTCTCTTAAATAGTCTTTATTTTTCGTATAATTTTATCAATTAAATTAAGTAATGTATGGCTCCTATATTTTAATTAAATAAATGTAATTTAAATAATTTTAAGTAAAAATATTGCATCCCAAATCATTAATAAGCAGAAAATTGCTGCACCATGATGTAGTACAATAATGAAATAAAAGAAACATTATATTTAATTATATAGCTGGCAGGAGTCCATTTTTTAAAATTACTTTTCTCCTGCCATAGGCAGGACCAGGGATTGATGGAAATTTTTAAAACATTAATTTATTTTACTGGAATCTAGAAAGCAGGGTTAAGAACATTAATCTTGGTTCTGTGTCAGTTAGATGAGTGTTTGTTCAAACTCCACTCCAAGACTTTGAGTACACTGACTAATTTCCATGGAGCAATGAGGAACTGCTGCACTGCCACTTCCATGAAATGGCAATCACAGTCAGATTGCCACATTGCTCCTATTTACTTACACCAAAATGTAGCTGCATCTTTTTTGCCTGACCTTCTGACTCATGATGTGGAGATGCCGGCGTTGGACTGGGGTAAACACAGTAAGAAGTTTCACAACACCAGATTAAAGTCCAACAGGTTTATTTGGTAGCAAAAATCACTAGCTTTCGGAGCGCTGAAGGAGCAGCGCTCCGAAAGCTAGTGATTTTTGCTACCAAATAAACCTGTTGGACTTTAACCTGGTGTTGTGATACTTCTGACTCAGACCAGGTGGGAATAATGCAATGCAGCTGTTTAGGACTCCTGTGGGTGGATTGTATAGTTGCTGCCGAAAAGTGACGCTCCTCCCACAATGGCAGGTTACCTAGCAGTGGGATGAGCGAGCCAGGAAGATCCCACCAGCGGTCCTGGAAAACACGAAAAGTCCATTCTGTGTCTTCTACTAGTGGCACATGCTGCGCATCTGTGCATGTGCAGAAAACAAATGACATCATTCCATTGTGCACAACCTCAACCAGCCAGTATCTCCTCTGTGCATGCATCAACATCACCATGCACATAAGCAGTGACACCAGTAAGGCCTTGCATGGTCTTCCTCAGACAGGCAGTGAAACTATATGGCATTGATGGCTCCAACGAGGATCTGGTGTATAATAAGATTTTCATTGGTTTTTTTTTAGCAGTTATTGGATAGTGGCTGCTAGAGGGTTGGATGGAGAGAAATTCGTTGAGTGTATTCAGGAGGAATTTCTCATTCCGTATGTGGATGGCCCGACTAGAGGGGGGGGCAAAACTTGACCTCCTCTTGGGAAATAAGGAAGTGCAGGTGACAGAAGTGTTAGTGAGGGCTAACTTTGGGACCAGTGATCATAATTCTATTAGTTTTAAGATAGCTATGAGAATGATGGGTCTGGCCCAAAAGTTAAAATTCTAAATTGGGGCAAGGCCAATTTTGGTATCAGGCAGGAACTGTCAAAAGTTAATTGGAGGAGTCTATGGGAAGGCAAAGGGACGTCTGGTAAGTGGGAGGCTTTCAAAAGTGTGTTAACCAGGGTTCAGGGTAAGCATGTTCCTCTTAGAGGGAAGGGCAAGGCTGGCAGAAGTAGGGAACCCTGGATGGCTCAGGATATTGAGGCCCTGGTCAAGAAGAAGGAAGAGGCACATGGCATGCATAGGCAGCTGGGATCAAGTGAATCCCTTGAAGAGTGTAGGGGATGTAGGAGTAGAGTTAAGAGAGAAATAAGGAGAGCAAAAAGGGGACATGAGATTGTTTTGGCAGATAAGGCAAAGGAGAATCCAAAGAGCTTCTACAAATATATAAAAGCCAAAAGAGTAACTAGGGAGAGAGTAGGTCCTCTTAAGGATCAACAAGGTCATATATATGCGGATCCACAAGAAATGGATGAGATCCTAAATGAATATTTCTCATCAGTATTTACTGTTGAGAAAAACATGGATGTTAGGGAACTTGGGAACATAAATAGCGATGTCTTGAGGAGTGTACATATTACAGAGAAAGAGGCGCTGGAAGTCTTAAAGCGCATCAATGTAGATAAATCCCCAGGACCTGATGAAGTGTATCCCAGGACATTGTGGGAGGCTAGGGAGGAAATTGCGGGTCCCCTAGCCGAAATATTTGAATCATCGATAGTCACAGGTGAGGTGCCTGAAGATTGGAGGGTGGCAAATGTTGTGCCTTTGTTTAAAAAGGGCTGCAGGGAAAAGCCTGAGAACTGCAGGCCGGTGTGCCTGACATCTGTGGTGGATAAATTGTTGGAAGGTATTTTGAGAGACAGGATCTACAGGCATTTAGAGATGCAAGGACTGATTAGGGACAGTCAGCAAGGCTTTATGAGTGGAAAATCATGTCTCACATATTTGATTGAGTTTTTTGAAGGGGTAACCAAGAAGGTAGATGAGGGCAGTGCAGTTGACGTTGTCTACATGGACTTTAGCAAGGCCTTTGACAAGGTACCACATGGTAGGTTGTTACATGAGGTTAAATCTCATGGGATCCAAGATGAGGTAGCTAAATGGATAAAAAAACTGGCTTGATGACAGAAGTCAGAGGGTGGTTGTAGAGGATTGTTTTTCAAACTGGAGACGTGACCAGCGGTGTGCCTCAGGGATCAGTACTGGGTCCACTGTTACTTGTCATTTATATTAATGATTTGGATGAGAGTATAGGAGGCATGGTTAGTAAGTTTGCAGATGACATCAAGATTGGTGGCATAGTGAACAGTGAAGAAGGTTATCTCCGATTGCAATGGAATCTTGATCAATTGGGCTAGTGGGCTGACGAACGGCAGATGGAGTTTAATTTAGATAAATGCGAGGTGATGCATTTTGATAGATTGAAACAGGGCAGGACTTACTCAGTTAATGGTAGGGTGTTGGGGAGAGTTACAGAACAAAGAGATCTAGGGGTACAGGTTCAAAGCTCCTTGAAAGTGGAGTCACAGATGGACAGAGTGGTGAAAAAGGCATTCAGCATGCATGGTTTCATTGGTCAGAACATTGAATACAGGAGTTGGGACATCTTGTTGAAGTTGTACAAGACATTGGTAAGGCCACACTTGGAATACTTTGTACAGCTCTGGTCACCCTATTATAAAAAGGATATTATTAAACTAGAAAGAGTGCATAAGAGATTTACTAGGATGCTACCAGGACTTGATGGTTTGAGTTATAAGGAGAGGCTTGATAGACTGGGACTTTTTTCTCTGGAGCGTAGAAGGCTGAGGGGTGATCTTATAAAGATCTATAAAATAATGAGGGGCACAGATCAGCTAGAAAGTCAATATCTTTTCCCAAAGATAGGGGAGTCTAAAACCAGACGGCATAGGTTTAAAGTGAGAGGGGAGAGATACAATTTTTAGAAAAAAGGGTGGTGAGTGTCTGGAACAAGCTGCCAGATATAGTAGTAGAGGCGGGTACAATTTTGTCTTTTAAAAAGCATTTAGACAGTTACATGGGTAAGATGGGTATAGAGGAATATATCGGCCAAATGCGGGCAATTGGGACTAGCTTAGGGGTTAAAAAAAAAGGGCGGCATGGACAAGTTGGGCCAAAGGGCCTGTTTCCATGCTGTAAACCTCTATGACCCACTATCCTCAGGAGCTAATTTTGTCCAGCTGAGAGGTCACACAACACCAGGTCCAACAGGTTGATTTGAAATCACAAGCTTTCAGAACTGCTCCTTTGTCAAGTAAAGTATTTTTGTTCAGAGTATTTCTCTCACTTAAAGATTATCACGGAGCAGTCTGGACAGATCTCCACCTCAAACAACTTCCACCCACATTAGCATTTCCTCTACAAATTGGTTTTAATTGAATACATATCCATATAGTTGGTTTAGGTATTTTCTCCATCTAGCTGATTTTGATTTGGAACCGTTGTCTTAACTTTATGAAGCCACTAAGGACACCTACTGCCTAAAACAGAGCTGTGATTATTTGAGCAGTGCCATCTTTGGTCCTGGCCACTGCCTACTCTGTCGCTCGCAATGGCTTATTGGAGTAACACACCCGAACTGCACATGCACAGCATTGGCAGCAAACGCAGCCAGTCAAGAATCCTCTCAGTTGAAAGTTGAGGTTTCCTATGGAGGGTCAGGGTTGTCAGTACTATAATTACCCAGGGGTTAGAAATAGTTTTAATTCTTCTGACATTTCCTGGGTAACTATTCCTGCAACAGTCAGAACCACCTCAAGACTGCAATTTAAATTGTAGTATTGAATGATTCCCAGTGCAGGGTAATTGCCCAGTGGAACTTTGAACTTCTCAGGCAATTGCTGTGCAATCTTTACATGGGGCATCCTGGGGAGGATCTCGGTGCATCTTTGGGGTACCAGATACAACACCCTAGAGATTAGACGTAATGGGCCAATATGTTTAATGAGGTCTGGGTCCCGTTCTTCAGGTGGAAGAAAGTAATGTTGTGACAACACTCAAGGAACAGTGGAGTTCTTCCAGTGTCTTGGCAAAATATATTTCTCAAGCAACATTACTAAAAACAATGATCTGGTCATTTATCACATTGCTGGGTTTGGGACCTTGTTGAGCTGGAAGAGGAGAGGAGAAACTTTTGTTATGTTTCTTTGTATGATTCCATAAATGTGTTTAGTTTTTTCCCTTTGAGTAGCCCTATAACATCACATATCAGGCTCACAGTATTGTCTTTGGATGAACTCCTTTGGAAGGGTGCAAGTTCTAAATATGTTGATAATACAGATTTTCCTTGTCACTACCAGGAAAGCCTGTGCTGTTAAAAATAATATTATTAAGGACTGCTAGATAGGCCTTTTGTAAATTTCAGTGAAGTATCCCAATTTTACAAATGATGCCTCAAATAGGCATGTACTGTTTCCATTTGCCTTATTTGAGAGGCTGGGGAAAGCGGTGTGGAGACCTCAGACACTTCAGCACAATTTCATCTTGTAACAAGTGCACTTTACTGAATATTTGGGTGTTCATTTTGAGCCTTAAAAATAGATATTGAACCATAACATTTTAGACCATCTATAGTGTTAAGCTTTTCTGATTTGTTAACAAATCAGATAATAAATAGATCCATTAATTAATGATTAAGCAAATTCAATCTCTGTGCAGAGAAATTTGAGTACAAAGCTTATACCATTTCGCAGATGATATATATTAGATTACTTACAAAGAAGCCACACCATTCCACCTCCATCTTGTGCTGATAGCGATTCAAAATTTTTGAAGCCTCATTTAAATTGGGATTTATCATCAAGTCAGTTAGATAGTAAATAAAGATCATATTCCCTTCAAATTCCTTGAGCACTGAAATTAGATGGTCACTTTCTTCTGCATCAGTACCAATAATAAATACTCTGCAAGAAAATAAATTTTAGTCATAATGATACTCAGCACAAAAGACATTTATTCCAAATTATATGAAGCTTCTGATTGTTTTAACTTCCTACATGACACATTACTGTGCTAGCCTGATCTATTATAAATTTCAAATTCGTACTTCACATTTTCTTGCCACAGTTGCTCCTTCACCTGTAAATGTGCAGAGATATGGACAGCCCACCATTAGATTTATCGTGAAGAGGAGTGTACACGGAAGACGATTAATTTTAGTGAGGTGGATTATTAGGATAAGAGGAATCAGGTAATAGAGATATATTAGATTATGATTAGGATAAAGCTGGGACAAGTGACATTTTTAAATGCAAACATGCAAGAATTACAGTTAATTTATACCACTGGGTCAGAAATGTTGAAGACAATGAAAAAGATTACATCACCAAGGCTGGATGACTTGCAGACAAGGTTATTCAGAAAATGGTAGACAAAATTGGTAGAGATCTTTCCAGAATTAAGTAGGGACCCTAAGCTTTGGATCTCTCTAAAACTTTCCACTGATGTAGCTATCCATCTCCTTGAAGCATTTCACAGTGGTATTATCTCTTCTTATTCTTACTTCCAAAATACATCAACTTTATGCTTATTTACGTGAAATTACATCTGCCATGTTTCTGCCAATTTCACCAGTCTGTTCATGCCCCCTTGAAGTATGTTATGATCTGACTGCTTACTACATTTCTGAGTTTCATATCAACTGAAAACTTTGAAATTATGTTCTTTAAGTTCAACTCCCAGTCATTCATTTATATTAAACACTATTATTTTTATTGGCTATCCCTCACTAGTGAGGAAGATGGTTTTCCATGAGTCCAAAGATGGCTGATAATTCAGGGTCTGCAGACCTAATGACATGTTGGGCATCTTAGCGAACCCAAGAAACGCATCTAGTATATGACCCTTGAATCTGAAAAACAACTGTTCACCATTACTTTCTGGTCTCTGTCCTTTGGTCAATTTCATAACCATGTTGCTACTGGCCTTTTAACCTCATGCACTTCAATTTTAAAGTCCATATACACATCAACTGCATAACCCTCATCAACCCTCTTCATTACTCCAAATTATTCAAACAAGCTATTCAAACATAATGGCCGGGATTCTCCCAAAACAAAACTAAGTGCCCAAAGGGTGGGAAAACAGGAGAATACCCCGCCTGTTCTTTGGGTGTACTTACCTGCATGAATCTCTGACGCTCTGTGCATCACAGAGTGCCTCAGAGAGATTCACGCTGAAATGTGGTGGGTGGGACCTATTCTCACCCGAGAGGACGGCAGCATAGTGATGAGCAGGCCATTGTGCACGTACCGATCTGTCAGTGGGGAGATTGGTGCATGCGCAGTGGCCCCCTCCATCGCCGGCCTCCCGATTGCTAGCCTTCCCTGGAGCCCCTTGATCGTTGGCCTTCCCAAACCACCCCCCAATCGCTGGTCTACTGGACCCTCCCCAGGGCCAGCCCTGATATCCCGCCCCCCTCCTGCTGCCTGGGGAAAGCCATGATCTCCTTCCCCCTCCCCCGCCACCCCCACCGGATGGCCAGCCCTGACCCCCACACCATAGCCAGCCCCAACCTCCCTCCCCATGACCAAGCCCGAAACCCACCCTCCAAAGATGGCCAGCGCTGAACCTTCCCCATGGCCAGCCCCCATCGCCCTCCTCCCTCCCTCCCTCTCCCAGCGATCCCATTGCAGAGTGGTCATCCCCCCACCCAATAGGAACTGCCCCCTCCAATATGCCCTGCCCCCTCTGGCCCCATCCAGTGGGCAATGCCAGTTTGCCCCTTGGGTAGTGCAAGGAGGTACTCAGTCAGAAGACATTTTGATTGTATATTCCCAAGTTTTAGCCAGACTCACTGCTAGTAAAGAAATATGTACAACTAGGATGATCTGGCCTAACCTCACTGGGTGTTATAACCATGCCCCCACCCTATCACCCCATTGGCTGAAAACCAGCGAACGTTCAAAGGAGGAGTTGGGGGGGGGGGGGGTGGATAAAAGCAGATTTATGCAAGACAAACTCCAGGGAAGACTCCACCAAATGTACTGTGACCTCAGATGACACAAGGGGGCATGTGAGAGCCACCTTTGCGCTAAGAGGACTCCATAGTCCAATCAATTTCATCAGATCGGGTAATATCTATTTCTCAGGCATTTAGCTTACTTTGGGGAAAGTTAACTTAATCTACTGTGTCAGAATTGTTTCTTTAATCCATAAGTGTTTTTAATTAAGCTAAGTTTGAACCACAGTCCTTTTGTCGTCTTATAAAGACACTTGAGTAAGTGTAATGAGTTGGTCAAAGTGTCTGTATAGAATATTTCACAGACAACAATTAATTGCTACTCAAACTTTCAACTGCATGGTGAACATAATGCAGGATATCTAAGCCTGCAGTGCCACTCACCCTTGTCACCATCTACTATAATAAATGCACTGAGATCCCAGTAAATAGATTGTGGGAAGAGCTAAATCACATTGGGAATCTTGGAAAACCATTGGAAATTACTTCCATTACACCTTACTTCTCAGAGCAAAAAGAACGACCTATTGCACAGAAACAATGCTGAAAATACTTTGAAAATCTGGGGCCATACTGTGCATTTTAGGTAAAAATTATTTCACCATGGAGTGATAGAGAGCTGTGGAGTCATACAGCACAGAAAAAGACCCTTCAGCTCACCATGTCCATGCCGACCATCAAATACCTATCTAATCCCATTTACCAGCACTTGGTCCATAGCCTATTATGGCTTTGTGATTTAAGTGCTTGTCCAAACATTCTTAAATGTTGTGAGAGTACTGTGAACGGAGAAAGAATGGCTACAACAATGGTTTAACAACAATAATGGCAAAAGTGGCTTTAAAATGGCTATTCTGGATGAGAGTTAAGCATGGTAGGATTTTTGGTCAACTTAAAATTAAAACCAGATGCAGGTCGTAAAGTTGCTCTGGTCTGGGAGCTGTGATCTGAAGCTTCCTGTGTTGGTCAGATAAGGGAAGTTGTTTACAATCGAACAGACCTTGTGGCTTTGATTTATTACCATTATGTGTGGAACATGTCAAGTGAACTACTATACGCAAGACGTATACCCTGAAGGATGCTTCAGAGAAGAAAATAGATTCTACATCGAGGATATTTCTTGGCCAAGATTTTTCCTAAACTTGGTAGTATCTATTTTCAATTAAATAATTAAAATTAATGTGCAGTTAAGAGTTAAAATTTAGTTAAAGTTAATGTACAGTTGAGAGTTAAAGTTCAGTTGAGAGTTGATGAGTTCCAACTGTGTGTGTTTCAAGATTTCAAGATTGTTTGTCACAACATAGTGATAATTGAGACCTGAAGGGTTTGGCTCATTCAGATTTTCTCATTGTTACCTTTTGAATTAAAGTGATTGGTTATACTTAAGCATTTCGGTTTATGATATTTAATTTATTGAATAAATTGAGTTCATAAAATAGCCAACTCATGTAAATGGAAAGTTACCTAAATTCTAAAGGGGGAAATAAATTTTAATTTTTAACAAATAAAGGGTAATGGAAAGAGAGTCTGTATGGGTTTTGCGTTTCGAGGAAATAAACTTTTCTTTTGTTGTTGAAGAGGGATACACTGAAACATATTCTCAGTTCCTGATGTCACCATTTGAATCTGGGATAATTTTTACAAAGTAATATCTGTTTGTTTTGTGTGTTTCACATATTGAGTAAATGTCATTTAAGGTAATGTACACGTGAACATGTAAAATTTGTTTGACTCAATGTACCTAAATGCTCATAAGTTAGGAGTTAATTTTCTGTGAAAAGTTAAGGACTCTGGAGAGTGTCAGTGACATTACAACAGATGACAGGATTTTCCTGTTATTTAGTTTTCTGGGGTTACAGGAGTCGGAAGAGGAACTTAGAAGAGGAACAAATAAACAATTTGTGCAGATCACGTTATTCATAAGTAAAAATTGGTCAAAAACGGAGGAAATGATGAAGGAGTTTCCCCTATAATTTCTTAAACTGGCAGAAAATCATTTGAATTACTTCTTGCTTGTACTTTAGGTACATTGGATTAATTGAATCGTAAAAGAACATAGCATGTGTATGCTAGTAGGAGACAGATTTTGAGCTGTGACTGTTGGAAGTTTACATTTATAAAAAGTGTTTATTATGAAAATATGGATTATTTTAAAATATCAAATATGTTGAAGAGTTAAACCTACATCTTCAGTACCTTTTGGTACATGACCCTCCTAAATCCAAATTTAAATTTTGTTTCCCTCTTCCAATTTCTCCAATGATATATTATTGCCCTGCGCATCACTCTGGACCCAAAATGGTTTAATCATAACAAATTTGAACAAGGTGTCATATGCCAGTGTTTACTAGGAATTGGTACCAGTTTTATTGGATTTCACTAAAGTACATTTACCAGATTTGTGTCCCTCTCAACTTAGGGAATTATATTTTTATTTAATACAGAGGTTGTTAAATCAAGACAAATGAGGAGCAAGAATTGTTTGGTGGTTTAAAGGTCGCCAGAGGAGGGAGTTAATGAATGATTTGGCAACTGCTATAGTGCAGGAGTGTCCATGGTTAACGCTCTTGATTTCACAAATCTGAACATTAAACTTCAAACATGAATCGGGCAGGTTGATGACCATCTGAATTGTATTATGGAAGTTAGGTGTCTAGATATAGACATTACTAAAGTAGATACTGTTTACTGTTCAGTTTGTAAGATGGAAAGGAAAAATAACACAACAGTTGCATATGGAAATGTTGTTACGAAACAAAAATTCCGTTATTTGTAAATATAACATATGTAACATGTTCATAGTTAGTTTGGCTGGATTTTGATACTACCTCGTTGGGAAAGAGTTTGGACATGGTCTGTGACCCATTTTGTTTTACGCTCCAGGATCAAGAGGAGGGACTGCGGATGGAGAAAGAAAAACTGCAACAATGATTTTACAACAAAATGGCAATAGTGGCTTTAAAATGGCTATTCTCACTGAGAGTTAAGCATGCTGGGATTTTTGGTCAACTTATAATTAAAAACAAATACAGGTTGTAAAGTTGCTCTGGTTAGGGAGCTATGATCTGAAGCTTCCTATGTTGGTCAGATAAAGGAAGCTGTTTACAATTGAACAGGCCTTGTGGCTTTCATTTATTACTGTTATGTGTAGAACATGTCAAGTGAACTAAGCATAATGGCATCATTCACAAGTAATTTCATGGATGTTCGAACCATGTGATCGGTTTCTGGTTACACAGTTGGCTGGATGACAGGGAATTTTCTGGAAGCAAGTGGAAGATTTGTGGATAATAGACATGTGCAGCCTTTGTTTGCCAGCGACAATTCGATACAGGCTAACCATTGCAAGACATGTACCCTGAAGGATACTTCAGAGAAGATAGATTGATTCTACATTGACGATATTTCTCGGCCAAGGTTTTTCCTAATCTCGGTAGTATCTATTTTCAGTTAAATAATTAAAGTTTATGTGCAGTTAAGAGTTAATGTTCAGTTGAGAGTTGATGAGTTACAACTGTTTATGTTTGTTTGAGTTGGTACCAGAAGTATTAAATAAAGAAATAGTTGAATTATTGTCCTTGCTTGTCTCATTAAACTGGAATGCTTGCAAAGTGTTTAAATTAAAAAGCAGATAACAATACCTGCCTTCATCACCTCTTCTCTGGCAGTGTGTTCCATATTTTTTTCTCATATCCCCTCTAAACTACTTACTCCTCACTCTTAAACCTATCTTTTCTGGTCTTTGACACCTCTGCCATGTGGAAAAGATTCTTACGATCTACCTTATCTATGCGGTATGGTAGCACAGTGGTTAGCACTGCTGCTTCACAGCTCCAGGGACCTGGGTTCGATTCCCGGTTTGGGTCACTGTCTGTGTGGAGTTTGCACATTCTCCTCGTGTCTGCGTGGGTTTCCTCCAGGTGCTCCGGTTTCCTCCCACAGTCCAAAGATGTGCGGGTTAGGTTGATTGACCATGCTAAAATTGCCCTTAGTATCCTGAGATGCGTACGTTAGAGGGATTAGTGGATAAATGTGTAGGGATATGGGGCTAGGGCCTGGGTGGGATTGTGGTCGGTGCAGACTCGATGGGCCGAATGGCCTCTTTCTGTACTGTAGGGATTCTATGATTCTATGCCTCTCACAATTCTATATACCTCTCTCAGAACCCCCTTAGTCTCCTTTGCTCTAGGGAAAACAAACCCATTTATTCAGTCTCTCCCCATGGCTGAAACTTTCCATCCTAGGCAACATTCTCTACAGCCTCTCCAGTGTAATCATGTCCTCCCAATAATGTGGCAACCAGAGCTGCACACAATATTCCATCTGCAGCCTAAACAATGTTTTATTAAGTTGTACCAAGGCTTTCCTGCTCCTATGTTCTATCCCCTGGCTAATGAATGCAAGCATTCCATGTGCCTTCTTCACTACCCTACCTACCTGTGCTGCCACCATCTATTGGTTTTGGACACCAAGGTCCCTTTGTCCCTCATTACTCCCTAGGGACCTACAGTTCATTGTGTATCGTCTACCCTTATTAGACCTCTCAAAATGCATCACCTCATACTTATCAGGATTAAATTCCATCTGCCATTGCTCTGCCCAACTTACCAACTGATCAATATCAGTCTATAGTCCTCCTCACTATCCACAACACCACCAATATTCGTGCCATCTGCAAACTTACTAATTATATCTTCCACATTCACATCCAAGTTGTTAATGTGTGTAACAAACAGGAAGGGTCCCAGCACCCATCCTTGTGGTACACTGCTGGCTACAGGCTTCCAAACACAAAAGCAACCATCCACCATCACCCTTTGCCTCCTATTAACAAGGCAATTTTGGATCTAATTTGCCAACTGGTCCTGGATCCCATGAGCTTTAACCTTTTGGACCAGCTTTCCATGTGGGTTCCTATCAAAGGCCTTATCGAAGTCCATGTAAATCACATCAACCCAAGCTAGGTGAATCCTGATAGTCCTCATGCCCAGGAATCCCAATTTTTGGCCAACACCCAATTCAACAGGGCATCAGGATTCTTGCCGGCCACCTGATGAGGTTGGTGAATCCCCTCCCCCCATGTGTAGAGAAGTAACCACAAATTGTTGGAGTTATGGCACAGCAACAACCTTCCAGTCTAACAGCAAAATAACAGTACCAAAATATATACTTAAAAATTTATGTGGTTATTTAGATGGACACAATATACAATAATCCACAAAATACTACATTTTAAAAAATGATAGCTAAACATAGTTTTTGCAGTTTTGTGTACAATCAGTAAAATGTGGAGTTCTACATCCGTACCTTTTTTTTGCACTTGTACTGTATTTTCTGGATATGTCTTTCCACGATCTTAGAAGATCTAGAATCTACAGCCAAATAAAATTATTATTACTAAATGGTAAGTTAATTAAGTGTATTTTCTTCATCCTTTGAATGTAATTTAATCTCTCATACAAATGAAGTTTTGATTTCCAAAGGAACAGGTGATCTTTCATAATGCTTGCTGAATCACTTTGGCCTGGATCCCAAAGTCTTGCTTGGCAAAGCATGAGGTAAGGATCTTTGTTAAAAAACATTTTCTTGCCCTTCTTTTCATGTTTTTTTTTCCAGTTTGTATCATTCCAAATTACAGAATTGGTTCAGTAAGAAGTCTCACAACACCAAGTTAAAGTCCAACATGTTTATTTGGTAGCACAAGCTTTTGGAACGCTGCCCCTCCATCAGGTGAGTGAAGAGTTGGGTTCACAAACAGGGCATATATAGACACAGACTCAATTACAACATACTGGTTGGAATGCAAGTCTTAACAGGTAATCAAGTCTTTACAGATACAGACAATACGAGTGGAGAGAGGGTTAAGCACAGGTTAAAGAGGTATGAATTTTCTCAAGCCAGGACAGTTAGTAAGATTTTGCAAGCCCAGGCAAGTCGTGGGGGTTACAGGTAGTGCGACATGAATCCAGTTGAGGCCGTCCTTGTGTGTGCAGAACTTGGCTATCAGTTTCTGCTCGGCGATTCTGCGTTGCCGTGGGTCTTGAAAGTCGCCTTGGTGAACGCTTACCTGAAGGTCAGAGGCTGAATGCCCTTAACTGCTGAAGTGTTCCCCGACAGGATTGTCGAGCAGTGTCCATTCATCCATTGTCATAGCGTCTGCATGATCTCACCAATGTACCATGCCTCGAGACATCCTTTCCTGCAGCGTATCATGTGGACAATGTTGGCCGAGTCACAAGAGCATGTACCGTGTACCTGGTGGATGGTGTTCTCACATGAGATGATGGCATCCGTGTCGATGATCCGACATGTCTTGCAGAGGTTGCTGTAGCAAGGTTGTGTGGTATCATGGTTGCTGTTCTCCTGAAGGCTGGGTAGTTTGCTGCGAGAAATGGTCTGTTTGAGGTTGCGCAGTTGTTTGAAACCAAGTAGTGGGAGTGTGGGGAGAGCCTTGAAGAGATGTTCATCTTCATCGATGACATGTTGAAGGCTCCGGAGAAGATGTCGTAGCTATTCTGCTCTGGAGAAGTACTGAACTACGAAGAGTACTCTGTCCACCGTGTGCCGTGTTTGTCTTCTGAGGAGGTTGGTGCAGTTTTTCGCTGTGGCGCGTTGGAACTGTTGATCGATCAGTCAAGCGCCATATCCTGTTCTTACGAAGGCGTCTTTTAGCATCTGTAGGCGTCTGTTGCATTCCTCCTCATCTGAGCAGATCCTGTGTATACGGAGGGCTTGTCCATAGGGGATTTCTTCTTTAACGTGTTTAGGGTGGAAGCTGGAGAAGTGGAGCATCGTGAGGTTATCCATGAGCTTGCGGTACAGTGAAGTGCTGAGGTGACCATCCTTGATGGAGATGCATGTGTCCAAGAATGCAACCGTTTCTGGAGAGTAGTCCATGGTGAGTCTGATTATAGAATTGGTTATAAGCTTATCTTGTAAGCTTATCTTGACTTAAAGTCAAGTCGGATGAATTCCAGTTTGAAGCCGCAGAATCACCACTCCAAATCACAGTCATGATTGATACTTGCCACTCAATTAGTAGCAGTGCACTGGCAGACAGTAAATTTATATGTTCGGATGTTTGATTTCCAATCTGCCATAAAGGCCATTATGAGTATGCTGACTTAGAACCAACTTGACCACTAATCATTTTATTTCAAATCTATTCATTTTACCTCCCCCCGCCCCACTCCTCAAGGAAAAGACTAATGGGTCAGTCGACAACTGACAAGCAAGAAGCACCTTTCAATAGGCAATTACAAAAACAGGGATTCCACATAAGCACCATGGCAAGCAACAAAACTGTGTGATGGGCATCCGAGGATGAGCGTGGCTGAAGACAATAGGTCTGAAAATTAGGAGATGAAAATGAAGGGTTTGAAATATTTTAGTGTTAAGGAATCATGTACATGTTATAATACAGTGACAATGTCACTGCAGCGTGAGGGGCCTTAACATCATCATACATGGTGAAAGTTAAATACTTCTAAGTCACTTCAAATGGGTGAAATTGTAAAGTGCCTTGGAAGAATGCAGTTGGACATATTTTTAGACTCTAAATCTAAAAGCCGGGATGCTAACTTTCCAATTACCTCATTCTAAAGGAACAGAATGCAAACCCTTCTGAAGTATCAGTGATAACCAACGGGGAGGGTGGGGGAATGTGTTTGGAGGAGGAGCAGCTCTGTCCCTCCTGTGTTTCTCCAAGCACATCTTTGCAGTTAGTTTCTGCTCTCACTGACAGCAGAGTTGCAATTTCTTTAAGCCTTGTACTAGTCCCATAGGTCAGAACATACGTTTAAAATAGCAGATTTCAGAGACCAATGTCAGAAAATGTTGGAAATTTCTTTATGTGCAAGATGCCAATCAGGCCTGTGAATCTTTGAAATTATACATTAGTGAGAACAATGATCTCAGGCAGACCATAATCTCAGGTGCCGCACCAAAGACTGCAACATAAGATAAAGGTGCACAGTGTTACAGGTAATGTATTAACATGGATAGAGGATTGGTTAACTAACAGAAAGCAAAGAGTGGGGATTAATTGGTGTTTTTCTGATTGGCGATCAGTGACTAGTGGTGTGCCTCAGGGATCAGTGTTGGGACCGCAATTGTTTATGATTTACATAGATGATTTGGAGTTGGGGGCCAAGTGTAGTGTGTCAAAATTCGCAGATGACACTAAGATGGGTGGAAGAGCAAAGTGTACAGAGGACGCTGAAAGTCTGCAAAGATATATAGATAGTCTAAGTGAATGGGCGAGGGGCTGGCAGATGGAGTACATTGTTGGTAAATGTGAGGTCATCCATTTTGGTAGAAGTAACAGCAAAATGGACTATTATTTAAATGGTAAAAAATTGTGGCATGCTGCAGTGCAGAGGGACCTGGGTGTCCTTGTGCAGAAATCTCAAGGAGTTGGTTTGCAGGTGCAGCAGGTAATTAAGAAGGCAAATGGAATTTTGTCCTTCATTGCTAGAGAGATGGAGTTTAAAAACAGTGAGATTATGTTGCAACTGTATAAGGTGCTGGTGAGGCCACACCTGGAGTACTGTGTACAGTTTTGGTCTCCTTACTTGAGAAAGGATATACTGGCACTGGAGGGGGTGCAGAGGAGATTCACTAAGTTGATTCCAGAGTTGAGAGGGTTGGCTTATGAGGAGAGACTGAGTAGACTGGGGCTATACTCATTGGAATTCAGAAGAATGAGGGGAGATCATATAGAAACATATAAGATTATGAAGGGAATAGATAAGATAGAAGCAGGGAAGTTGTTTCCACTGGCGGGTGAAACTAGAACTAGGGTGCATAGCCTCAAAATAAGGGGAAGCAGATTTAGGACTGAGTTGAGGAGGAACTTCTTCACACAAAGGGTTGTAAATCTATGGAATTCCCTGCCCAGTGAAGCAGTTGGGGCTACCTATTGAATATTTTTAAGGCAAGGATAGATAAATTTTTGAACAGTAAAGGAATTAAATGTTATGGTGAGCGGGCGGGTAAGTGGAGCTGAGTCCACAAAAAGATCAGCCCTGATCTTATTGAATGGCAGAGCAGGCTCGAGGGGCCAGATGGCCTACTCCTGCTCCTAGTTCTTATGTTCTTATATACTAAAGGAGTTACACAGCTTCACAATAGTTGCAGCTGAAGTTGGCATCTTTACCTCATAGACATTATACCGCTTCGAATATGCGTCGATGTGTAACAGGAATATAGGAATATAGGAACAGTTCCACATAGTCAATATGCTGTTTGACTCAAGGGCCAGTCCATTCCCATCGGTGACGAGGAGCTGAAGGACCCTACTACTGGCAAAGGGAGCAGTATTTAACTACGTCCTCAATGTCACTGTCTAACCATGGTCACCAAACATACTTACCTGCCAACATCTTCATCCTTGATGTGCCTGAGTATGCACTGTGGATCTCTACTAAGAGTGGCTTTCTGCCATGAAAAGGGAGGGACGCGACTTCCACAGCAAAACACCATTCTGGCTACTCAGTTCAGTGTTTCTGGAATAAAAGGGGCGCAGGTCATCGGACACCACAGTACCTGGCCAAATTTGTAACACAAAGTGTTTAAATTTTGACAGAACTGGTCTCTGCTTATCCAATTATTGATCTATTCAGCACATTTGGGAAATTTAACAACATTAACAGATGTGGAATGGGTGTGTTGGCAGGGCTACCCAGTAACAGAAGATGACAAAGTCCATCTGCATTGGCAATGTGCAAGCCAGAGCAGTACATGAATGTATACTCATAAGCTGATAGGACCCAACGCTGGATTCTCACTGAAGCTATAAGTGGGATAATTTTGTCTTTGCCAAACAAACATGTCAGCGGCTTATGGTCAGACAAAACTGTAAAATGTTGCTCATGCAGCTATTGGTGAAACTTGACAGAGCTTCTTTCTCCAACTGGCAGCAACCCTTTTCAGCCTGGGAGAGGGTTCTCGAAACGTAGCTGACGTGCTTTTCTGCTCCTTCCTCCATTTGGTGGGACAGTCCAGTTCTTATACCATAGGGAGAAGCATCACACGTCAGCACTAGCTCTCTAGTTGGGTCATAATGTAACACCAAGCATGATGACTGAAGCTATTTCTTCACTGCTGCAAAGGCTTTGTCCTGCTGTGACTCTCATGGCCAATGATGGTTCTTCCTCAGCAACAGATGGAATGGTACAAGCATAGTGGACAGATTAGTAAGAGGTGGTTGTAGTAATTTATTATCCCTAAGAAAGACCTAAAGATTCTGTTATATTATGGAATGATGGTGCGTCCTTAATGGCTTGTCTTCAACAGGATGCAACCCCAATGCATCCACTTTGTGGTCCAGGTAAGTTACTTCAGAAATCTGGGATGTGCATTTCTCTCACTTCAAGTACACACCTGCTTCCTTAAATTAATACTTTCCGGAAGTGTACTAAATGTTCAGCTTCAGTTGGTCCAGTCATGAGGACATCATCTAAATACACGATCACACATAGAAATCCCTGCATAATTCACTGAAAATGAAGTCTCCATAATTCACTGAAAATGCACATGCAGATTAAATTCCAAACAGCAACTGAGTGTACTGGTAGAGGCCAATGTGTGTATTGATTGTCACATACTCCTTTGCTGTCCAATTCCAGCTGCTGATAGGCATGGCTCATATCTAGTTTGGTGAATGATTTATCCCCTGCTAATTTGGCTTATAAGTCATCGAGTCTGGGAATGAGGTACTTGTCTAACTTTCCTGCTCTGTTGACCATCAGTTTATAGTCACTGCATAGACATAAGGTCTGGTCTCACTTGAGAACCAGAAACATTGGTGCGGCCACTCAGAAAACCGGTATAGGCTAAATTATTTCCAGGTTTTCCAACCTACGCAACTCTACTTCAGCTTTTTCTATTCGGGAATAAGACTGAGCCTTGAAAAAGCATGGTGCTGCCTGGAGATCAACGTGTGTTTTCACTTGCATCCCCTTCAGTCTTCCCATTCATCCTGAAAAATAACGTCATATTTTTTCAAAAGTTCCAAAATTCCATTGGACATCAACTAGAATATACCAAGCCAGTCACGTTTTATTTTTTGTAGCCAATCTCGACCCAAAAGGCTAGGTCCCTCCCCTTCTACAACCATCACCTACAGTGCCATTGCAATGGACCCTGCTTTAAGAGATACAAAGAGTATGCCGCCATAGCATTAGCTTCCATAATGTCAGTTGACTCAATCATATTTGTGTTCTGCTCCACTCCGTTGTTGGTTTAAAAAACAGGGGACAGCCAAACTCCCTGCATGAATGACACTGCATGCAGTGGTAGGGTGACACAATGGCACAGTGGTTAGCACTGCTGCCTCACAGCATCAGGGACCCAGGTTCAATTCCCTGCTTGGGTCATTGTCTATGTGGAGTTGCTCGTTCTCCCCGTGTCTGCGTGGGTTTCCACCAGGCACTCCGGTTTCCTCCCACAATCTGAGTGACGTGCTGGTTAGGTGCATTCACCCGAATAGGCGCCGCAATGTGACAACTAGGGGAATTTCACAGTAGCTTTATTGCAATGTTAATGTAAGCCTTATTTGAGACTAATAAATAAACTTTACTTTTACTTTAACCCAGCTGATCTCACCTGGACAGAACAACCCTATCTGTGGGAACCAGAACAGTTTTCTCACTTCTACAACAGTGAAACTGTGAATCCTATCAGAATGTAGGAACTCACTCAAAGACTGGAATTATCAAGGGCAAAAAGACTGGTAAGCAACACAGCATTAACAGGTCTAAACATTTCCTCCATAAATGTGTGGGGAAGCATCGTCATTACCTCTGAAATTGAGATGGTGGTGAGTGGTCACCTCCTTGCATAAATGCTTCATTCTGGTTAATCAATGTATATGTCCTGGCTCAACCAACCTGCGATTGCAAAACTAAAAATACAACATCTACCATTGCATTCCGTGATTGAACAGCACTTGCTGAAAAATCCTGAGTGCACTAACAGCTACACTAACAACTAATTTAAGATAATCAGTAAAGCTCGTAACATACTTTATGTTTGCTAGAAGCAAACATACATTTGTATGCAAGGACCCATTCACTGCAAACAAAGGAATATGTTCAAACTTTGTGCCTCTTTTGAAATACCTAGATTTATGGAAAGCCTATAGTTTTCTGATGCTTTCTTCATGGCAAAGCTTCAACCAATCAGTCAATTTGCCAACCAATCAGCATCCATTTTCTCCTGTGGTATAAGTTGCTGTGACCATTTGAAATTTGCATTCTTGCATTCATCCTGATAAAAGAAAAGCAAAATGCTTTGGCAGCATATATCTCTTTTCAGTAATATTCAAGTTCTGTACTGCAATTGACTGAAAGCCATAACTGTTCATAACCTCTATATCTTAGATTCTTTTCTGGTGGTACAAGGGATATTTCATGCAATTCTCAGTATCTTTATACCTGCATCAAACAAGTCACCAGTGCTCTCTGTGCTGGGTCAACAACTATTTAGTCTTCCCTGTAGATGCCACCAATCAGAAAGAAAGGGTTGCTTGATTTGTTGCAACGGCTGACTCATTTTGTGCACAGCATCATAGACTGCACACATATAGCTATCAATTACCACCCAACAAAAATGATTTTAATCTATGAATGTGCACCTGATCAGTGCCTGGGAGTCCTCAATATTGACTGTGGACCCTATGAGGCCTCATGGTTGCAGATTAAACATGATAACGGCCCTTGGTCAGCTGATTAGTCAGTCCCCTTCCATGTTGAACAGTACTTGGAGGAAGCACATTGTATCTACGCTGTTCCATCCTTTTATAATGTTAAACGCTTCTGTTATACTGGCTATAAGCTGTACTGATCTAATAAAAAAGACAACTTTTCTAACATTTCTTCCTATCTGCACTTCCTCATATATGGTAGCATCTTAATGAATCTTAAGCACCTTTCACATATGTAATGCCATGAGGCACTTCACAGAAGACAAAGTGGGAGCAAATGTTTAATCAGGAGAGCAATCAGCAGGAATAAGCAAAGAAATGGGTTTTGAGGAGGTTTTTGATAAGAGGTGGAATAACAGTAGGGTTTTGAAAAGAAATTCCAGAAATTAAAATCAAAACAGCTAAGTGCTCTGCCACCGAGCAAGATTAGAGAGAGATGCCCAAGACACAAGAGAAATCAGAGAGACTTGAATTGGTTACCATTAGGGTGGAGTGAGGCCAGTGGGAGGTCAGTGGGATGAAAACATCTCTAAACCTGAGACGTCAACAGACATGTATCCAATGTAGGTCAGTGAGGATTGGAGTGATAGAACAGCAAAACCTAGTTAGGACAGAATAAGTGCATCTGGGTTTGGACAAATTGGAGTTTATGTGGGTGAATTATTGTAGACCAGCAAGGAGAATACTAAAGAGGTTGAAATTTGGAAGCGACAAAGGAATGTACAAGGCTTTTAGGGATAGAATAGATGTATATAAGCAAGGTTGGAAATATTAAATAGGTGAAATTGAGTGGTCTTTCCGATGCGTAAAAGAAATCATGTGAAATTCATGTTTCCAATATTTGGGTGCAGGGGATATGATTTGTGGTGTGCCCATGCCCATTGGAAAGGAGGTAAAGACAAGATTCATCTATCTGTCTTCATGATTGTAGTGTGGCCATGAGTTGTTCCTGTGCAGTTCCATTCTCCATTTCATGGAGGTGTCCTCTGCACATTCCAGGGAGCTGGACAGCAGTGGGAAGAAACCATCTGTCCGTGACAGCTTCCCCTTCTTAAAAGGGAATTTGCAGCAATGCATTAAAGGTTGCTGGATAATTGTTTTTCATCAATAAGAGAAACAAATACCTGAGTGAGAAAAGGTGAGGGCTCCCAGGTTTTGTGGTACTACCACTCTGCGAGAAGTCCAGGCCAGAGAGGATGCCATGTTTCCGGAGGGCTTGGAAACCCTCCAGACTTACCCTGGGAAGGGTGTGGGAGCAAGTGACAAGGGTAGTGAATATCCATAATTTCATAACACAAACATGCCATGCCGACACTATAGTTAAGAAAACCCACCAAAACCTCTACTTTCTCAGAAGACTAAGGAAATTTGGCATGTCAGCTACGACTCTCACCAACTTTTACAGATGCACCATAGAAAGCATTCTTTCTGGTTGTATCACTGCTTGGTATAGCTCCTGCTCTGCCCAAGACCGCAAGAGACTACAAAGGGTTGTGAATGAAGCCCAGTCTATCACACAAGCCAGCCTCCCATCCATTGACTCCGTCTACATTTCCAGCTGCCCCGGAAAAGCAGCCAGCATAATAAGGACCCTACGCACCCCGGACATACTCTCTTCCACCTTCTTCCGTCAGGAAAAAGATACAAAAGTCAGAGGTCATGTACCATCTGACTCAAGAACAGCTTCTTCCCTGCTGCCCTCAGACTTTTGAGTGGACTTACCTCGCAATAAGTTGATCTTTCTCTACACCCTAGCTATGACTGTAACACTACATTTTGCACTCTCTCCTTTCCTTCTCTATGAACAGTATGCTTTGTCTGTATAGCATGCTAGAAACAATACCTTTCACTGTATATTAATACATGTAATAATAATGAATCAAATCAAATCAAATCAAAATGGCCACAGTGCTGAAAAAAGATTAATGACCTCACTCGATTGAGTGATTGCATCCTAGTATCACCATACTCTCAACCTGCTCAAAGCACCACACTACATTATTCATTCAGCAGGACGCCCAGACATTCAGTTATCACCTCTAACATCCTTGCCCTGGACTTCACCACACAAATTTTCAAATAATGCCAGTTGCATACATACCTCTATATGCCTTCACAAGTTATGACAGGCATATAACTAAACCAAATTGACACACAATCACTGATATCCTTCCCTCCCCATCACAGGTAAAGGTGGTTGACAACATATGGGAGAGGCAACTGAGGAAAAGAGGACCACCAGGGTTGCATCATTTTAAAACCCAAGGTCAAATGAAGCTGAGGATCGTAGGCTGCAGTGCCACAGACTGAGAGGCACTTGTTACTCAAAGGTATCCTGGATGATGTCTTTTAAACGCATACCGCACTCTCATCTTGAAAGGTGCCCTGAAATGGGAAATACCGATGGAATGATCCTGGACTCCCTGCTTTTGTCCCTACACCATTTCCTCACTCCTACCCACTGCTTTCACTTTTGGTCTTCATAGAGTTGAAGATACATTTTAAAAGAAAATTATAAAATTTTTAATATAAGACTAATATTGGTAAATCTGTTTCCTGTAGAAATAAAGCTAACAATAGTGGAAATTAGTGGGGTGGAAATTACTGAGGTGATTGTGGATTTTAAAAGGAATGCCTGCCCAGATAATATGATCAACAATGTTTTAGATTTAGTTAGTGAAAACTACATGGTCTTACTGAAAATCGATCCCTCATGTCTTCTCAACTTCTCTGACCCCCCCCACAGGGATTACCCCCATACTTTGACAACCTCCTACTCGACAGGATTCCTCCCACCTACACTGAACCCCTCCTTCCCCAACTCTCTACCCAGGCAAGCCCGACTCTCAGCCCTAACCCCACTCCAGGCCTGACCAGACCGGACCAGAGGTCTGACACCCAGAGGGCCTCCCCAGGGCTCAACCCAACCAAACCTGAGGACTGACTCCCACCCCCAGCTTCTCAGGCCCAACACAATATCCAATTAACACCCCTCCAAAATCCTATTCACATACCTCTCCCTGACATGTCAAGAACCTTTAAAATTCAATGGAAATCTTACCTGGTTTACCTTCAGTTGGAGCCTGTGACTGAAAGTTGGGCGAGAAAGAATCAAAAAAACATTAAGGTAAGAAATTGGGCAAGGAGTGGCAATCCAATGCTGACTGCCACTCCAAGGAAGTTTAAGCCCATTATCGCCACTGCAATGTGTAAGCTGTTTAACAATGAATGATTCTCATTACATCTGCACATGCTGTGAAATATATATTACAGTATATACTTTGTATCAAATCAAGTTCTGAGACATCATGTAAGCTTCTTGTACAATACATAGATAAAAAACGGTATATTTTCCAACTTATAGTGAGCAATTTCACAAGAAAATCACATTTAAAACTTCACATGTGAAAACTTAAATACTCTACTTTAAAAAATTCAAAAAACAGCATAATTTAAATGTACTGTATCAGAAGAACTTGATTACTATGAAGTAGCTCTTACCAAATTTTTCTCTAATTGCACTACATTCATTCTGATGAAAATCCCATCCACATCTTTTCTGAGCCAAAAGCGAAAATCTGACTGGAGAAGTTCCAAAAGTCACTCCATGTTGTTATACATAACTTAGTGCTACAATTGTGAAGTTTATAAGATGAGAATGTTTTGGGATTGTATAAATTTGCGATAAATGACACGCGACTTCTTCTTGAACCTGCCTGACAGTAAGCTTAGGTGGTATTCATGATGTGGAGATGCCAGGCGTTGGACTGGGGTGGGCACAGTAAGTTGGTACTGTTAGAGATCAAATGAAGGTTTAGTGTTTTACTGAGAAGACGGTACAAGATATTGCTTGTAGACAATGGTAGTGGTGTCTGAATTTACAATGAGAGCTGAATAATATTTGGCGGGGGGTAACAACTCGTCCAAGTAGGACTACCTCCCATCGAGTGTTGATCCCCGATTTGATGGTAATGATAGTAGGGGATACAGCGGACCATGAAGTTACAGATTGTGGTTGTATACAAATTGCTGTTACTGATGACTCACAGCACTTCATGGTTGCCTAGTTTTGAGTTGCTGGAGCCGAATGAAATTTATCCCATTTAGCATGGTGGCAGTGCCACACAACACAATTGAGGGAATCTCCAGCAAGAAAGGACTTTGTCTCCAGCAGGATTATGTGGTGGTCACTTCTAACAATACCGTCATGGACAGTTGCATCTATGACTGGTAGACTGGTGAGGGTGAGGTTGAATAGGTTTTTCCTTCTTGCTGTTTCTCTCAGCACCTGCTGTTGACCCAGTCTATGTTCTTTAGGACTTGGCCAGCTTGGTCAATAGTGGTGTTACTGAGCCATGCTGGGTGATGGACATTGAAGTCCCCCATCAGAGTACATTCTATGCCCTAGCCACTCTCATTGTTTCCTGTAAGCGGTGTTCAGTATTGAGGAATATTGATTCTTCAGTTGGGGGTGGGGGGGGGGGGGGGGCATGTTAGATGGCAGCCAACAGGTTTCCTTGTTCATATTTAACCTGATGCCATGGGATCCAGGGTCAATGTTGAGAACTCCAAGAGCAACTTTCTCCTGCCGGTATACCACTGTAACACCAACTCTGGTGGGTCTGTCCTGACAGTGTGAGAGAGCGTACATAGGGTTGGTCATGGTGGTGTCTGGGACATTATCTATACGGTATGATTCCATGAGTATGAGTATGTCCGACTGTTGCTTCACTTGTCCCTGGGACATCTCTCTCAATTTTGGCAAGCCCAAAAATTCTAACAGGACAAGGTTTGTTATTGCCATTTCCACTGCCTTGGTCAATGCTGAGTGGTCCGCCTGGATTAATTTCTTTTTGTAGACTTTGCAGTGGCTTGATACATTCGAGTGACTTGCTAGGCTATTCCAGAGGGCATTTAAAAGTCAATCACACTGCTGTAGGTTTGGAGTCACATGTAGGCAAGACCAAGCAGATTTCCTTCCGAAAAGGTCACTAGTGAACCAGGTGGGATTTTGCGACAATCGAGAACGGTTTCATGGTCACTAGAACTGAAACTAACTTTGTAATTCCAGATTTATTAACCAAATTTAAACTCCACCAGCTGCCAAGGTGTGATTCAAGCACGTTGCACCACAGCCATAGCCTGGGCCTCTGGATTACTAGTCCGGTGACATCGCCATAACATCACTGCCTCTCCTGGGACTATGAGGGGTTAGAAAAAAAGGGAAAAGAAAGGGTGGACCACCCTCAATCTGCAAACGGCAGCTCCAAAGATCAAATTACACACCCCTCATTCTTTGATAAATAAAGTTAAATCAGGCTGCTTGCTCCTGCCCAACTGCCCACACCAAACATTTTATGACATGGGAAGTATATTATCAAGATTAATTGGCTTGGTAACAAGCCTAATTTACCCTTGATTACAAATTTAAATACATACCGATGGGCTGCTGTATTATGAAGGTGAATTTGGTGGTGGGATGGGAATCCACCCTACGTGCCCACCAACACCCACCCCCCCCCCACCGTAATCACACCCAGTGAGGCATGTAAAATGCAGCCCTGAGTCTCCCAAGACCCCAGAAAGATGTTGAAGATACTAGATTGCAAACAATTGTGCTGTAAAGTCTCCATTTACTTCTAAAGTGAAAGAGAATTGGAGTCAAGGATAGCTAATTAGCATTTCTAGCTGGGTGCAAGGTTAACGTGTTTCACGTTGCCATGGGGAAAAGGGAACGCAGAAACATAGGAACAGGGTGACAAGATGGAACAGTGGTTAGCATTGCTGCCTCACAGCTTCACGGATTTGGGGTTCGATTCCAGGCCTTGGGTGGCTGTCTGAGTGGAGTTTGAATATTCTCCAATGTCTGCATGGATTTCCTCCAAGTGTTCTGGTTTTCTCCCACACTCCAAAGATGTGTAGGTTAGATGGATTAGCCATGGTAAATGGATAAGGCAGATAAAACATGGATAAGGTAGAGGGGAGGGCCTGGGTGGGATGCTTGTTCAGAGTCAGTGCAGACTTGATGGGCCGGATGGCCTCTTTCTGCGTTGCAGGTATTCTAGGAATTGGCCATTCAGCTCTTTGACCCTGTTCCACATTCAATGTGATCATGGCTGATCTGCCATTATCCCTTAATACCTTTGCTTAACGAAAATCTTTCTATCTTAGGTTTAAAATTAGCAACTGATCTCGCATCATCTGCCATTTGTGGAAGAGAACTCCAAACCTTTACCACTCTGCTTGTACAGAAGTTCTTCCTACCATCTCTCCCGAATGGTCTGGCCCTCAGTTTTAGGCTATACCCTCTAGTTCTAGGATCGCCAATCTGTAGAAATCGTTTATCTTTATCTACCGTCTTTTCCTGTTAACATCTTGAAGACTTCAATCAAATCACCCTTCAACCTTCTAAATTCTAGAGAAGACAGGCCTAATTTGATAACCACACCTCATATCTTAACACCTGAAGATTCTTATAAATCTACATTGTACTCCCTCCAAGGCCAATACATCCTTTTGAAGGTGTGGTGCCCAAATCTGCTCATAGTGGGGTCTAACCAGGATTTTGTATAGCTGCTTTTTCATAATTTGTTACAGTAAAAGTTTTAAAACATGAAAATTTGTTATGTCATTCTTTCAGCAAATATCTGGAAGCTCGAATTTGTTTAAAGGGTATCTGTCTCTACAGATTAACATTAGTCTCACACAATTGTAGAAAATATTAGTTTTTTTACCAATAAATCATTCAACATATTCTCGTCATAAAAATTAATATCAGCCCAGGTATACTCTTCAATTCCTTTCGGATTTGGAGTAAGATCAAGAACAATCTTTAAACCTATAACACAAAAAACATCAGGCAATCATGAGAAAAGGAGTCATGACAAATTGGGAAAAACCACACAAGAATACAACATCAGAATGTATAAAGTCAGAGACATACCATATTTTGTAGCTGTTTTAATCAAAGGTTTTAATTCATTGATATAACCAAATCTTCGATCAACAGATTTTGAATCACTGCTGTTAGTCATAAAACTGTGAAAGGGCTCAATGATAATAGTGCCGATATTCAACCTCTTGATGTATTTTAGCTTCTGATGAATTCCTATAAAACAGAAAATCTTCTAAATATTGAATTTGATCAACTCAA
Source organism: Mustelus asterias (assembly GCF_964213995.1). Taxonomy (NCBI): domain Eukaryota; kingdom Metazoa; phylum Chordata; class Chondrichthyes; order Carcharhiniformes; family Triakidae; genus Mustelus; species Mustelus asterias. The sequence continues at coordinate 25,824,975 of NC_135815.1, read as the reverse complement.
CAAAAAACATGAGCAGGATTGACAGGATTCATCAAATCAGTTAAAAAGTATTTTAAACCTGTTGAGAAGACAATTTAATACAGAATGTTCACATAGCCAAATGGTACCTTTCAACACTGGAAAATATCTACAAGGTGACAATTAACTGATTTAAGTTTTCTTGGGCCAGCATTTTACAATTGGAGATCGGGCGCTCGCTTGGCCTGACTAAACATAAAATAGTGTTAGATGACATTGGGAGTGCTTCCCGACACCATTGTCCACAGGCAATTTCAAGGTCGCCAAGTTGGATGCACATTCATCAACAATAAAAGAGCCAATTTAGGTCATTACCAAGGCAATTGTAAGTGATTTTACATTGCCTGTGCAATTTTTAGCTTGTTGCACAGGCAAAACGGGTGGACCAAAAACACATTCTTATCAATTCCTCATCCAAGGGCAAGATAAAAGGCCACTGGAGCACAAGCACTTTCACTGTCATGATGGGGTTGTTGCTGTGTCATTACAGAGTTGTCCCAGAGTTTATTTTGATTTTGGTAGTGTTTCAAGCCTTCATTTTAAGGCCTCAACTCCACTGGTAGGTTTCCCTAAGGATTGCAGCACCATGCTCCCTGAGTTGCAAGGCACAGTTTCTCTGTATCTCAAGTAATGGGGAGAGTGGACTCAGCTCGTGGGACTTCCTGTGGAGAAAAAGAGGCAGGAGATAGATGAGGCCAGGTGAGTGCGGGCAGTGTCCTAGAGAGAGACCTTTAAGAGGGGAGGCATGGACTTATTCGGTGCAGGACCAGTTGGGAGATCAAGGTGGGAGCGTCATTGAAGGCGCCATTGCCCAGAAACTAGAGTGCACAGGCAATGCTACAATTACCTCCAGATGTCTGAGGTCCAGTGTCGCAGGAGGCTTCACCACTCTCGGGACACAGCGACAGCAATATGACACATGACTGGTCCAGAAATTGCTTCCAACTGTGTGGGTGGGTACCCCATGCCAGTGACTTTCAAGGTCACAATGAACCTCAACTTCTACTTATCCAGTTCTTTTCAGCGCTCAGTGGGGGATCTGTGTAATGAGTCTCATTCAGCTGCGTACAGTTGTGTCAAGATCTTGACTGACTCTATCTTCTGACACATCTGCACATTTATTCATTACTCGACAGATAAGGCCAGCCATAGAAGAGTGCCAGTGGCTACACGGCAATGGCTGGGTTTCCCCACATTGAGGATGAAACAGATTGCACTCATGTGGCCATCAAGGGGCCAGCAGGTGTGCTGGAAGTTTTCCTTAGCCCAGACAGCTTCCAGTCAAACAATGTGCATTTGCGACCACAGGACATAGACTTCATAAGTTTGTATCTGTTAGCCTGGCAGCTCATACAATGCTTACATCTTATGACACTCACAGATGCCAAGACTGTTCCTGGCTCCTGCAGGTTTGCTTGCATGGATGGTTCTTGGGTGGCAAGGGCTATCTCTTGAAAACATGGCTCATGAATCCAATCTGTTTTTCAAGACAGAGCGAGGTACAACAGGAGTCATGCTTCCACAAGGGTGGTGGTGGAGAGGACCATCGGGCTGCTCAAGAAGTGCTTCAGATGACTGGACTGATCAAGGAAGCATATAGCAATATCCTCCAGAGCATATCTCCTCATAATTGTGGCATGCTGTGCCTTGCACAATCTGGCTCTGGCAAAAGGGAAACCCAACGGAGGCTGAGGAAGGCAAGGCAGCTCCACAAGCTAGGAAGGATGACTCCACTGATGGGTTAATGCAATGCCTCCAAAAACCTCCTTAAGCCTTCCCCACAACTCATGTTAGTATTCAGGGAGCTGCCTCTGTAGTTTTTAAACCCCTGCCGGACCCCCATTAGATCTGCCGCCCAATGCATTCCCACCCCTGCATGCACTGAAAAGCATACTGGGCAGGCTTTAATTGGTCACTTAGTGTAATATTGCATGAATAATATGACCTTGGTCAGGTGCAGGTTTTACATCTGCTCCCAGCTACGCCATCTTCGTGCGCAACCTGAAGATAAAATTCAGGCTTTGTTTTTTTTCTTCAGCTACACTGAATGCTCTCTCAAAACCAAACTGCTATTTTAAATATTAAGCTTGTTTTCCATAAAATAAAGCTTAAATAATACCTGGTAAATTTTCAAATTTCTCCCCATGCTGTCAGGTTTACAATAATTTTATAGGAAAATTACTGGCATTCTTCATAAGATTGTGGAAAGACACACAGCAGGTTTACTTGAACTTCAAAAATATTTGCTGATGTTTGGCACAATAGACTGGAATAGTGGTGGGGAACTTGCCGCCCGGAGGACCACATGCAGCCCATCTTGGTTCTGAGTGCAGCCCGTGAGACATTTTGTAAACCATTGCCCATGCACAGGGTTACTACATTCCATTGACTTTGGTCCGTGTAGTTTTATTTCCTACTGGTATGACTGAAGTGATACGCATGTAAAGTAAGAGCAAGTGAAGTGAGGTGCATGCTGATTGCACCTCACTGTGAGAGTCGTGTGCATCCTCTGTGTCCAAAGTGTAAATAGTCCTTTTGCTTTTACCATTAAGTTGATGTTCCATTAATAGACAAGTGATGAAGCATTTTCTATAACTTGGTGTGAAATATTTGGCATATATTAAATGTATTTAATCTTATTCATGGCATCACGGTTAGTGAACAAGCCTGATTTCAATCTGGCAGCCAACTGAGATGAAGGACGACCACTCATGTTGCCCACTCATTAACCTAAGTTGCCCATCAATGGGCTAGAATATCCATGTAAAACAGTAAAAACTGGATCAACAGAAATGAACCAAAGGGGTGGAAAGCTGGGATTGCTATTTTGAGGAGTTATATTGGAGTTGAGGGGGAACTTTGAATGGAATGGACTGAGAAGACAATGTTGTGATTCATACGTTTTAAAATTTACAGTAACAACTTGGATTCAGAATCCCAAAACAAATGGTCAAAATTATAGACTCCAGTTTTATTACTGCTTTTTAAAAAAAAGTTTATTTATATTATGCATATTTTTGGCATTCATATTTCAAATCTGGTCAATACAATAGGTTACCTGACCTTTAATGAATTGGAAACATACATTTTTAAAATCCGACTCATGTGTTTCTCACTGCCAAAATTGCACATACTCTCCAATAGAAGTATATCTAAATTACAATGAAACTCCCACATCATAACACCATAACCTCGGATTCAGCCCCTCCATTTTTTGTATTCATTCAAGGGATGTGAATGTCACTGGTTAGGCTATATTTATTGTCTATCACCATTGCTCTTGAGAAGGTAATGATGAACTGCCTTCTTGAACTGCTGCCTTCCATGTGATTTAAGTACACCCACAGTGTTGTTAGGGAGGGAGTTCCAGGATTTTGACCCAGCAACAGTGAAGGAACGGTGATATATTTCCAAGTCAGGATGGTGTGTGGCTTGGAATGGAGCTTTCAGCTGGTAGTTTTCCCATGTGTTTGCAGTCCTTGTCTTTCTAGGTGTTAGCAATCATGGGTTTGAAAGGAGGTGTCTAAGGAGCCTTGATGAGTTCCTGCGGTGCATCTTGCAGATGATAAACATGACTGCCACTGTGTGTGCTGGTGGAGGGAGTGAATGTTTGTGAATACGGTGCCAACCAAGCAGACTGCTTTGTCTGGATGGTCTCAAGCTTCTTGAGTGTTGTTGCAACTGCATTTATTCAGGCAAGTAGAGAATATTCCATCACACTCCTGACTTGTGCCTTATAGATGGTAGACATGCTTTGCAGAGTCAGGAGGTGAGTTACTTGCCACAGGATCTCTAGCCTCTGACCTGCTCTACTGTAGCCACAGTATTTATTTGGCTAGTCCAGTTCAGTTTCTGGTCAATTATGATTCTCAGGACGTTGATAGTTGGATTCAATGATGGAAATGCCATTGAATGGCAAGGGGCAATGGTTAGATTCGCTCTCGTTGGACATAGTCATTGTCAGGCACTTGTGTGGCACAAATGTAGAATGGTCCTACCATTAAGGTAATCTGTACGTATCTACCTGATATGCTGCAAGAAAGGATGTCCCGAGGCATGGTACATTGGGGAAACTATGCAGACACTGCGACAGCGGATGAATGAACACCGCTCGACAATCACCAGGCAAGACTGTTCTCTTCCTGTTGGGGAGCACTTCAGCGGTCACGGGCATTCGGCCTCTGATATTTGGGTAAGCGTTCTCCAAGGCGGCCTTCGCGACACACGACAGCGCAGAGTCACTGAGCAGAAACTGATAGCCAAGTTCCACACACACGAGGACGGCCTCAACCGGGATATTGGGTTCATGTCACACTATTTGTAACTCCCACAGTTGCGTGGACCTGCAGAGTTTCACTGGCTGTCTTGTCTGGAGACAATACACATCTTTTTAGCCTGTCTTGATGCTCTCTCCACTCACATTGTTTTGTTTCTTAAAGACTTGGTTAGTTGTAAGTATTCGCATTCCAACCATTATTCATGTAAATGGAGTCTGTGTCTTTATATGCTCTGTTTGTGAACAGAATTCCCACTCACCTGAAGAAGGGGCTTAGAGCTCCGAAAGCTTGTGTGGCTTTTGCTACCAAATAAACCTGTTGGACTTTAACCTGGTGTTGTTAAACTTCTTACTGTGATATTTGTATAGCAGTGGTCTAGGTTGTTTGGGCCTCTGGTGGAACAGGAGACTTATTGGTTGTAACTTTGTAGTACAAGCTCAGGCCTGACCCTAAAATGCCGTCCCTACTACCTTCCGCGGGAGTTCACCTCCGTTATCCTGACAGCAGTTTACATTCCACACCCCACATGGATGTGAAGATTGCGCTGGACGAAATATACACCACCACATATAGCGTTGAGATGAAACATCCCGAGGCCTTGTTCATCATGGCTGGGGACTTCAATCAGGCCAAGTTCAAGAGCCTGGGCTTGCAAACTCCTACTAACTGTCCTGGCTTGAGACAATTCACATCTCTTTAACCTGTGATTATCCCTTTCTCCACTCGCATTATCTGTACCTGTAAAGACTTGATTACCTGCAAAGACTCGCATTCCAACCATTATCTTGCAGTTGTGTCTCTGTCTATATATGCCGTGTCTGTGAACTCACCTCTCCACTCACCTGATGAAGGAGCAGCACTCCGAAAGTTCATGATTCCAAATAAACCTGTTGGACTTTAACCTGGTGCTGTGAGACTTCTTACTGTGCCCATCCTAGTCCAACGCCGGCATCTCCACATCATCCTTTATTATCAAGGCTACCCAACTCATTTCATATTTTGCTGATCTTTTCTTCCTAGCTTTGTACCTAGCTTGGAATATTTGGCTCCCAACATTGGTTATTTCATTAATGGCTATTAAATGAAACCTGTTTATCTGTCTATGCCATTAATTCATCTACCTTTTTATGAATGCTACATGCATTCAGATACTGTGCCTATAATTTTAGCTTTTTACCTATTGCTGCTGTTAAAGCCTCTGTCCCTTCCTGACATAATCTGCTTGCTTTTTATGCAAATTGCTACCCTGTTTTGAAGCCTTGTTTTTTCTGTTCAGACTTAGCCTCACCTTTTCTGTACAGACTGAGTCTCATCTGAAATCTCCCTGCCCCTTATTAATTTATGGCCCTATCTACTGCAGACACAATGCGCTGAAAGACCTCCTTTATAATGTAACTGTGATTTTCACCTTTAGAAGGCACACAAACATTAAATTAAAACCCATCTAAAACTATACCTTATTTCTATTATTTACCAATGCAAATATAAAGCCCTTAAAAACTATATTTGGTTTCCTAACAGGACTAAAGGTTGACAAGTCTGCTGGACCAGATAGCAGGCATCCTATAGTTTTAAAAGACATAGTTTCAGAGGTAGTGGATGCATTGGTTATAATTTTTCAAAATTCTCTAGATTCTGGAAAGGTCCAAGAGGATTGAAAAACTGCAAATCAAACAACCCTATTTAAGAAAGGAGGGAGATAGAAAGCAGGAAACTGTAGGCCAGTTAGCCTAACACCTATCATTGGGAAAATGCTAGAATCTATTCTCAAGGTAATAGAAGAATATTTAGAAAATCATAATGCAGTCAGGCAGAGTCAATGTTTTTATGAAAATAAAATAATGTTTAACAAATTTATTATTATTCTTTGAGGATGCGACAAGCAGGGTGGATAAAGGAGAATCCGAAAATGTTGTGCATTTTGATTTCAAAAAGGCATACAATAAGATGTAACGTAAAAGCTCATGGTTGGGGGTGATATATTTGTATGGTTAGCGGATTCATTAACTAAGGGGTAATTTTCAGTCAGACAAAATTGTAACTAGTGGGGTACCACTGGGATCAGTGCTAGGGCCTCAGCTATTTACAATCTATATTAATGACTTAGATGAAGGAATCAACTGTATCATAGCCAAGTTTGCTGATATAAAATTATCTCCTTGTCTCTCTCTCTCTCCCTGGGTGGCACGGTGGTTAGCACTGCTGCCTCACAGTGCCAGGGACCCAGGTTCAATTCCTGGCTTGGGTCACTACCTGTCAGCACATTCTCCCCGTGTCTGCGTGGGTTTCCTCCGGATGCTCCGGTTTCCTCCCACAATCCCAAAGACGTGCTAAATTCTCCCTCAGTGTATCTGAACAGGCACCGGAGTGTGGAGACTAAGGGATTTTTGCAGTAACTTCATTGCAGTGTTAATGTAAGCCTACTTGTGACTAATAAATAAAGCTTAGGCTTTTTGATTAGGCAGGAAAGCAAGTTGAGAAAGACACAAAGGGATATAGATAGGGTAAAGTTGGCAAATGGAGTATAATGTACGAAAATATGAGGTTGGCGCTTCGCCATGAAGAATAAAAAAGTAGAATATTATTTAAATGGAGAGATTG